>NC_057795.1:152026636-152347253 GCF_018294505.1 Triticum aestivum | reverse complement strand
GACCCAAGGGAAAGGTATAGGTGGTGGTGAGGCAAATGGTAAAACCAAGGTTGGGCCTTGCTGGAGGAGTTTTATTCAAAGCGAACTGTCAAGGGGGTCCCATAAATCACCCGACCGCGTAAGGAACGCAAAATCCGGGAACATAACACCGGTGTGACAGAAACTAGGGCGGCAAGAGTGGAACAAAACACCAGGCAAAAGGCCGAGTCTTCCACCCTTTACCAAGTATATAGATGCATTAATAATAATATAAGAGATATTGTGATATCCCAACATAATCCTGTCCATCATGGAGCAATCTTCAACTTCACCTGCAACTAACAACGCTATAAGAGGGGCTGAGCAAAAGCGGTAACATAGCCAAGCAACGTTTTGCTAGGAAGGGTGAAAAGGGTTAGAGGCTGACATGGCAATTTGGGAGGCTTGAAGAGCAAAAGATAGGTAGCACAGCAAAGCGATAGAACGAAGCAACTAGCATAGCAATGATAGTAGTGAGATCCAAGGTGACGGTCATCTTGCCTGAAATCCCTCTAGGAAGAAGAACAAGTCCATGAAGAAGACAAGTGGACATAGTCGAACGAATCCTCACAACTCCGGAACGAAACCGAAGGCAACCCGGAAAGAAGCAAACAACATGGTAAACACACAAGCATAAACATGGCATGATGCACAACCAAGTATGATGCATGTCTGGTTTAAAGAGCATGGCATGGCAAAGTGAAACAAACAATGCTACAAGTTAAGTGGAGCTCAATATGCAACGAGTTGCATATTAACAAAACACCACAAGCAATTATTTAGTTCTCTCTCGGTTAGGTACATAACAATATTAAATTTTTTTAAACATGGCAAGACGTGAAACATAATGAAACTACCTATCTAGGCAAGTTTAAATGAGGCCGGAAGTAACAAACAACAATTCTGGAAAATCCTCATGTCCATATTTTAGTTTTGGTACAGTTCTGCCCTAAAACATATTTTACAGTTGTTAAACAGGAAAATTAAGTGCACCATGTTAAACTAGGCATTTTCCACCCCATTTACATATAAAGTTTATTTAAAACCGAGCTACGGTTATTTAGTTATGAAATAAATCATATTAGCATGGCATTTGAGCAAATTTAAACAAACAACATTTTAAACATGGATGAAAGTGGCATATTGTTAATCTACACAAAATTCTAAGCATTTTACATATATAGTTTATTTAATTTGGATGCATGCATAATTAGTTATTAACAATACAAAACAGGGGCATTTTCTGTAAATATGAATGCATTGGAAAAATGCTAAAATACACAGACTGATAAAAAAACATATGCCCCAGGCCAGAAGCACTAGAGTGCAGCGGCCCAGAGGTGGAATCGGGCCCAAGTGGCTGTGGGTGTGTGCGCTCGATGTAAAACAGAGAAGCAAGGGGAAAAAGGAAAACGGGAGAACCTGGGATCGAACCAAGAACCTCTCGGATGGATAGTGGCTGCGCTAACCACTAGGCTAGCTACGTGTTCGTGATGCAAAGGGAGATCAGCCGAACATAACGCATATACGCATCACGACCAGGACCCAAAACTGAAGCGCAAGCACGGGGACTCACCGGCGACGGGAGCCAGCAGCAAACCCCTGCTGTGGTTGCAGAGGACCGGCGGGGGTGCGAAACGTGCCAGGGTGCCTGTGGTGGAGCAATGACGCGAGGGCGTGGGTGCTTGTGCGAGGCCAAGCCTGGCTGGCCATGGTTTCCGGCTGGAAGAATGACGCCGTGTGCGGGTGTGCGGCGAGGCGCGGCGAGCAACGACTAGGCAGGGGCTGGACAAGTCCCTGAGGGTGTGCAAGCGGAGCAGCTGCGGGAGCGTGGGTCACAAACTGCATGTGCGCGGGTGTCCAGGCACGAGTAGGAGCCCGTCTTGGACATGGAGACGACGATGGCCGAAGCCGCGCGGGTGGTGTTCCGCGGCTGCTGCGCGTGCAGCGCTTCAGTCTTGCGTGTGCGAGCGCGAACAGAGAGGGTCGAGCAGGGAGTCGCACGATGAGGCGGCATGTGCGAGAGAGGATTCAGAGCGGGGCGAAGCTTGAGGAACCACGGCGACTACTGCAACTACGCAACAAAATTCAGAACTCGCCGGAGCACCGAGAACACGAAGATGGCATGGATCTAGCGACGACTCCGGCGATATAATCGCGATGGAAAAGAGCAGGGTTGGAGTCGGGTATACCTAGTATACCTTTGACATGAGGATGCGGCCGGGGACGCAGAATATCAACGGAGAGAAGGCGAGGAACTCCGGTGGACTTGCTGTCCGTGAAGAAGACGAAGGCGACGACGACGTAGTGGAGGTGACCTAGGGCGGGGAAGAAGTCTGAACGGATGTAGTCGACGTCGAGGAAGAAGACGGACATGCTGGAGACGACTGTGGTGGCCTCCGACCATGCAGGCAATGACGAAGCTCTCGGTGGTGCTCTCTGTTCTCTGGCTCTTGAGGAAGAAGGAGAAACAGGGGAAGGGAAAGAGGTGGCGGCGGCGAGAGGGGAAGAGGGAAACACTAGGAGTTGCTACGGGGGTTAAAAAAGGGGGGCTGGATGGCGAGGATGGAGTCGGCCTTGCCACGACGGCCATGTGCACCGATGTAACCTGGAGTTACCGTGAGAGAGGGAGTTCTGTCAAGGAGGAAGAAAGGAGGAAGGAGAGAGAATGAAATGTGGGGCTAGGGTGAAAATGTGTTACGTGGAGGTGGAATTACCAAAGGGGGAGGTGGCTGGCGGGCTGGGCTGTGGTGGTGCTGGACTGGGCTACGCTGGGGCTGCTGCGGGTGCGCGGAAGCTAGGCCGGGCTGCTGCTGCACTGGGCTGCTCCTGCTGCTGTTGTTTTCTATTTTTTCGAAATAGAAAAACAAAAGAACAAATGCACAGAGGGATAGGAGAGGGGTGTATGAGAGATATAAGAATATCCCCACGACGCTGGAATTATGCACTAATTGAAATAACTGGTTTGGGCATTTTTAGAGAAAGAAAATTATCGCAAGTTTGAACTAAATTCAAACTTGAGGCAATTTTGATTCCAACCAAATCAAGTCCAAAAGAGTTGAAAATTGACAAAGAGGTTAACGGCAAGGTGTAGGGTTTGCAAGAAAAGAAGGAACATTTTCTGGACAGGGAAAATGTCACATGAAAATAAATGTAATAAAGAAGAAAGGAGAAGTTTGAATGGAATAGAAACTTGGGTGAATTTGATGAATGGTCGCTGGTATGAGCATGTTGCATGAGTGAGGTGGAGATAAGAAGAAAGGGGGGGGGTCACAGAAGATCACACAACAAGATTTCAAGATGCAAACCAAGGCATGATTCTCATGATGCAAATGCAATAAAATGACATATGCAATATCATGAAACATAGAACAAGGCAAGGATGGTGCAATGCAATATAATATAAGATGAACATGATGCAAGAAGGAAAAATGACAAAGCACTCAACAAGGTCATGGCATAACATATATGAATGAAATATGCAAAACAATTATGATAATGCAACAAACATAAGAAACACACGTCAATAACTAAAACAAAAGGAAGGGCAACTGAAATGTCAGTCTCGAGGCGTTACACGTGCCAAACTCTCCATCTCCCTCCGGCGGTCCCACCACTCCACCTCCTATGAAAAAATCTGCATGCATGACTCTCCTCCCCCCACGCTCGTCCAATACGTTGTGACCAACAATATTTCCACCCCTTCGCTCCCCCGTAATTTACTCCAACAAATATGCCCACGTAGCTGTTACTTAACTTCAGGTGCATTGGGTCACTGACATATGGGCCCAACAGGGGTCTGGCCCACATGTCAGTGACGCAACTGGACCTGCAGTTAAGTCAGTGCAACTTAGTCCATATCTTATGTAGGTGTGCCATTGCTCGCTATAAATACTGCGCCTCCCACGACATCGCTATCTCCTCCCCCTCACATTCACATTCATCGCTATCTCCTCCCCCTCCCTCTCACGTCGACCACCATGGCATCGCCCCTTCCCAAGCCCTAGGAGCCCCTCGCTGCACCGCACGGACGGTCACGCGTCGTCATTCCCTTCCTCGCTGCCACTAGTCGAGGAGGACGCGTCGGTGTTCCGCTCCTTGCCGGTACGCGACGCGTCGCCATTCCGTTCCTCGCCACCACTAGTCCAGGAGGATGCGTCAGTGTTCCGCTCCTTGCCGTGACGCGACGCGTCGCTGTTCTGTTCCTCGCTGCCACTAGTCGAGGAGGATGCGTTGGTGTTCCACTCCTCACCGCGACGCGTCGAGGTGGACGCGTCAGCGTTCCCAATCTCGCCAGCACATGCATCGGAGGACGCGTCGGATCCCCACTACGAGGAGAACGCCCCACCGCCCGCCGAGCCCCCCCAGCCTTGAGGTGCTTTTGAAAGAAATGGATGTTGCCTTGTGGGAGGCTTTGCCTCCAGCAGAGCGCGCCAAAATTGAGGCGGAGAAGAAGGGCGAGGAAGAGAAGCGCACCGCAGAACAAGTTGCATGGGAGGCCTATGTTGCGTCCAAGAGAGTCAGGCAATTGGCTCTTTGGCAGAAGGCTCGTGCGAGGGCCGTGAGGGTGGCGGAGGACGCCCGTGCCGACGCCCTGAGTGCAGTCGGGCCCAAGCGCCTCATCTACGCTTGGCGGTACGTGGACCGGGTGCACGCTTCGAGCGAGGAGGAGTACCTATTGGCGCCGGATCACCACACCGGTGAGATCGCGCTCGCCCGGCTGCAAGCCGCCAATCAGCACCTCGCGTGTTGCAAGGCTAAGGAAGAGGCATTGTGTCGGCGCGCTGGGAAACGGACGCACACCAGGGCACTCGTGGTGCGCCGCAAGCGCTCCTGCGAGCACCGTGGCTTTTAGGAGGAGTATAATTTTTGTTTCGTAAGGCGATCTCATTAGTTTTGGGACGCAAATGATAAATCTCGAACGTTCAGGGATTTTTAGCGTCCTTAATTAAGTATGTAAAAGGGAAATTTTGGAAACCTTGTGTATTCGTACGCATTTTGCAAGTACGTGCATATAGCACAAACTTTACTATATACTATCAGACTACACGTCTCTCTCGATATATGCTTGCAGACTGTGCTACTCCCTCCGTCCAGGTCAATAAGTCATCTTTGGTTGTGCACCGTGACCAAGAAGGAGGGAAGACTTATACACCTAGATGGAGGGAGTACTACTATTACTTATTTACGTGCAAATGCACGTTTAAACATTACGATGCAGTTTTTGTAAAAGTAGAAAAACAGCAGTAGTCAAGCTTGTGAAACGATTCAATGCAAAACAAATGCAAAAGTGCTTGTTTGATTGTTTACTTTTAGCTTCCTTCTTTGTGGTTATTTCTCTGTCGTACTTATCAAATTTTTGCCTAACAAGTTGTGCCGTGCAATTGGAATTCCAACTTGAGTACTACTACTAGTAGGAGTACCAGGGGCCAGTTCTTTTAGGCTTCTAGATTAGTAATCCCATAACTACTACCTCCGTGTCGGTGGAAAACGACACCTATGGGATCATTGGAATCCCTTCTACGGTTGCGGGGCGCGGGGATCGTGAGGAGAGCGGGACTAGCGGACAACACAAAGGGATTTACCCAGGTTCGGGCCGCAAAGATGCGTAAAACCCTACGATCCTGCTGTGGTGGATGTATTAGTGTTCTTGAGCTCTCGCACTAGCTCTGGGTGCTGCGAGGCTCGAAAGAGCCGAATCCCTTCTTTGTGTGCCATGGGCCTCCTTTTATAGGTGTAAGGGGCTGCCACAGTGGCACACAGGAGGTGGAAAGTGCTACAGCATTGTGAGTCTATCGCTAGTATTACAGGACAAGATGCATTTAATGCGAGGCTTAGGTGTGCCTTCACTTTATTGGGGACGGGGGCGAGGCCCGTCCCGTCCGTCGCCGCTCCTCCTCGCCTCGACACGTGCCCTGGCTAGCGATGCGTGCGGTGCCATGTAGGCAGGCAGGCAGCTGAGGTGGCGCGGTGGTGGAGCCTCCACGAAGGATTGCATGCCTCCACAGAGGTGCCTACCCAGCTGGTTGGGTCGGTAGCTGCATGCGAACGACAGTGGTGACTTGGCTTGCGCGGGCCTGGCGGTGGCCCTGCCGGTGCGCTTGGCGAGAGTCTTGCCGGGTGGCCCGGCAAGGGTCTTGCCATGGCACGCTGGCTCCCCTGGCAAGGATCTTGCCGGGGGTCTTGTGGGTTCCTTCGGTGAGGATAGTTGCCTTCCTATCCTCTTCTGATCTTGAGCATTTTATGTCTTCACAAAGATCTCCATGCCACCACGGAGGTGCCTCCCGAGCCCTGTCCCAACACTTTTGTCGAGCGCTGGTAGGCTCAAGGGTGGCTCACTTCGGTTGGCATGGGCGAGCTTCCCCAGCAAGAGTCTTGCCGGGGCTGCTGAGGCTGCCCCGGCAAGGGTCCTTGCTGGGGGAACCTGCTACGCCCATCTGATCCTTGTGGCCTTGGTCCTTGCCGTTGCTTCGGTTGTCCTTATGGCTTCGGCTTTCCTCCGGCTCCCCTTTCCTGCCGTGTCTGTGTGTGGCCATGGCGGGAGGCTCTGACTGCCCGCGTACAAGTAAAGGGGTCAAAAGCAGAGCCCCTACTTTTGTACACCGATAGGAGCCCCCGGGCCTGGGCCACACATAAGCGCAACACGTTGTTGGGACAGGCCCAGAATGGTGCACGGGCAGTTGGGGCGGATTTTTACCGTGACCACTATTCCGTCCGCAGCGCTTCCCCACGACCCGCGTTAAACGCGCGACGTGGGGGTCGTGCGCGCGCATGACATGGGCGTGCTGGCGTCACCTTGCGTTGGACAGTAAAGAGGCGGCTTGCGTGTCTCTTCGAGACCGCAAGGCCGCCTCCCATTTACTGCCCTCGCTCGGGAACCGTCGTTCCACACGTCCCACTACGCCCGCCCCTTGCGCCACGTTCGCTGCATGCATAACGCAGAGCAAATGGCAGGCGCGCGGGACGTGGGTAGTCGCGCGCGTGCGGGTCGATTCCCATGAGCCTTCAATGGAGTGGGGAGGGCGGTTGACGGCCCCGCTTGCTGTTACTTCAAGAAGCCGGATTGGCCGAGAGGGGGTGGCCGGGCCTCGCCCCCACCCCTTTATAAAGGGGGGAGCGGGAGGAACGGTGCCCCTCAGCCTCTCGCCATCTGCCTCTCCCCACTCCTGCTTTCTTTCTTCTTCTTCCATGGAGAGGGGGCGTGGCGACACATCATCGGTGGCGGCGAGGGTCTCGGCCAGACAGCGCATCGCCCCTCCCCAAGAGCTCGTAGCGGCGGAGCCGACCACTAGAGGAAGGGGGAGGGGGCGAGGTCGAGGCCGTCGTGGTGCTCGAGGGAGAGGAGGATGGGGCGGCAGATCCGCCTCACCTCCTCCAGCAGCCCTTCCTCCGATGGAGGGCCACGCCGGGGACAACCCATGTGAATTCTTCATCAGGCTGCGCCACCTGCCGCACCGTCGCCTTCACCTTCCGACCCCATTTGCGCATGAGATGGAGCTGGATCCGCCGCAGGTGCTGCGGCTGGACATGAGGGGTTGTGGGAACAGCGACACGTGGGTCGACGTCGAGTTCCCCGCCCCTCACGCCATGTATCTTCATGTAGGGTGGAAGACCTTCGCCCGCCTCCACAGCTTGACGGACGGGCTCACTCTCCATTTCAAACTAATGGAGGGTGGCCTCCTCTCCATCAAGATCTTCGGGCACTTCGGGACCCGCGTGAGGTACTGTGTGGAGAGCTCCTCTGACGATGAAGATTCCTCCACAAGCAAGAGTGGCGAGGAAGACAACGGTAGCGACGACGAGGGCAGCAGGCGGCAGGATGACGGGTCCGACTAGGTGTCGGGCGCCGCTCCGAGCGGCACCGGCGACCCCATCATCTGTGTCACCGGCTCCTTGAACTTCTCGGGGTTGTCTCCTTGGGCGGCTGGCGTAGGGAGGCTGCAGAAGAGGAAGAGGGCGGGCGGCAAGGCCGTCAAGTCGGAGTACGCGGGCATCGACACCTTCATCGCGTGTTGACGTCCTGCCGCCTCATCTTCGAGCTCTGCCTCCGGAGCCGCCATCACCATCCAGCCCTTGGATGGCCACCGAGATGTTCTCTTGGTGTCTTCTGCCACTCGTAGCTCGCCTAGGTGCCCCTTTTGCCCTTCTGGTTTCTTGTTCCATTTCATGTGGAGAGGGACAAGAAAGGGATTACAGGCACCTTATATTTTTTAGTCTTGTAAGCTTTTGGGCCTTTGTTAGCTTTATAACTTGTAATCCCCTTGTTCATGTTTTTCATTTCGTATGAACTGTACCTGTACGGGATGTTTTTTTAATGAAAAAGGGATGTTTGCCGGGATTTTCATTTGCGGGAGGAATCCATGACAAGGAGTGAATCCTTGTTATCTTTAAGACAAACGCTTTTTCGCCCGGCAACAGGCCTTTCCGTCTCCCCACCTTGCTCAACCTTTCTCACGCTATTGGCGGAGGCAGGAATGAAGTGGGCTTAGGCTCCCCGTCCCCCTTCTTTGCCGTCGTAGCTACGACCAAATTCGGACCCAGGGGATAATCCTTGGGCACCGAAAAGGGGGAGCATGGCAGCTTAGAGATAGAACGGGGTTTCACGTATCCCAGTCCATAACGAGATGCATGATACATGATAAAGGACTCATCTGGATCTGCAGCCCCTGGCGAGCTTGGCTTGCCGCAAAGGGATCGTTGTTCTTGCAGCCCCCGGCAACTCTGGCTTGCCGGGGTCTGGGCGCTGGTCCGTTCCCTTTCTTCCAAAACAGCTCGGCAAGAATACTTATGTGCCCTGCGAACCAAAGAAGGCAGAGAGTAACAGAGAGACGTGCACTTGACCTCTAGGCTAGGGGTTAGCCGCCGCTAAGCACTATCAACCCTAACCAAGGAGGAGACTCAATCTAGCATGCATGCTATAACTTAGGGCGCCAGCGCTTCATTTATTTATGCTCAGGGTCTGCGCCTGGCTTTGTACAAAGGGGCACGTGCCTTGCCGGCAAGGCTTGTACAAAAGGGTGGCTTCCCGGGAGGCCCGGCAGCCGCGCCTTATGGGTAAAACTTGCGAAGATGCTCGATGTTCCAGGAATTGCTCACTGGAATGGCATCTTCGGTTTCCAGCCGGACTGCACCGGGCCTGTTGACTCGTGTTACCCGATAAGGGCCTTCCCACTTTGGCGTCAACTTGTTGGAATTATTGGCCGACTGAACATGCCAAAGAACAAGGTCGCCTTCCTCAAAGCTCCGGACATGAACCTTGCAGCTATGGTAGCGGCGCAAGGCTTGCTGGTAGCGTGCTACTCTCACAGCCGCCCGGAGACGATCTTCCTCAAGGAGCGTCGCGTCTTCTTGCTGCAATTGCTCTTGCTCAAGCTCATCATAAGCGAGCACTCGAGGTGACCCGTATATGAGTTCCGTGGGAAGAACTGCTTCTTCCCCGTAAACTAGGGCAAAGGGTGTCTAGCCGGTGGCTTGATTTGGCGTCGTTCTGATTGACCAAAGAACCACCGGCAACTCATCAATCCAGCGCCTTCCACTCTTGCGCAGCCTGTCAAAAGTTTTCGTCCTTAAGCCTCACAAGACTTTAGCATTTGCTCTGTCTGCTTGGTCGTTGCTCCGTGGGTGTGCCACGGAAGCAAAACAGACCCTGCTGCCGAGATCTTCAGTGTATTGCATGAAGGCATGGCTTATGAAATGTGTGCCGTTATCACGTTCCTCACTGCTTCCACCTCTGGCCACTTGAAGAACTTGATGGCTGACTGCGCTATCACCTTCCTCACTGCTTCCACCTCTGGCCACTTTGTGAGCTTGTCGATTGCGACAGACGAGTACTCAAAGGCCCCGACGACACGAGGGAAAGGGCCCAGTATCTCGAGCCCCCAGACTGAGAAGGGCCAGGAGAGAGGGATAGTTTCAAGGGCTTGAGCTGGTTGATGGAGCTTCTTTGAATGGAACTGGCACGCTTCACACTTGGTTACTAGTGCCGTCGCATCCTGGAGGGCGGCAGGCCAGAAGAAACCTTGCCGAAAAGCCTTGCCGGCAAGGGCCCTCGACCCTATGTGGGAGCCACATATGCCTCCATGTATCTCTGCCAATAGCTTTAGTCCTTCCTCCCGGGAGATGCACATTAATTTCACCCCATTCAGCCTTCTTCTGTACAATACGTTGTCAACGAATTGGTACAGAGCAGACTGGCGGGCTACTCTTTCTGCCTCTTCCTCCTCCTCAGGAAGCTCTCCTTTTTGAAGGAATCGGATGGTGTGTTGTACCCATGCCGGAGCCTGTGGCTCGACGTCAAGGACCAAAGGCATCTCTTCTGCCGCGGGAGCGGCCGCCTCCACGGCCATGACCTGAGGTCCTACCGCAGTCGGTCGCCCCGCGGCAGGATCGACATCCACGGTAACATCTTCGCCAGCGGCTCCGGGGAGCTTGGTGGGGAAGTACTTGCCGGGGCCTAGCTTCCTCCACTTGCTCTGCCCGGTCGACGGCTCAACGGATGGTTGGGTTAATTGAAGCACAAAAGTACCTGGTTCCACAGGTAGCTTGAGGGCGGCACACTTTGATAGGTAATCGGCGACGTCGTTCTCCGCCCGAGGGACATGCTTCGCTTGTATACCGTCAAAGCGCTCCCCCAATTTCCTCACCTCATCCACGTAAGCTTCCATCAACGGTCTTTGATAATCTTTGTTGATCTGCCTGACGACGAGCTATGAGTCGCCCCTGACGATGAGCTTCTTAACTCCGAGGTCTGCCGCGATCCTGAGATCGGCAAGCAAACCTTCATACTCGGTGGTGTTGTTGGTCGACATCTCCCGGGGGAAGTGCATCTGGATGACATACTTGAGGTGCTCTCTAGTGGGTGCGACACACAGCACACCAGCTTCGGCACCTTGCAGCAAGAAGGCCCCATCAAAGTACATGACCTAGTTGTAGCTCATTTCCTTGCCGAGGAGAGTGGTCTCTTGTACCTCTTCGTCGGGCGTCGAGGTCCATTCCGCAACAAACTCCGCCAAGACTCTGCTCTGAATCGTCGAGGTGCTTTCAAACTTCAAACCAAAACTTGACAGCTCCAGGGACCATTCCACGATTCTCCCCATCGCATCTAGGTTGTGTAGTATTCGTTGCAATGGGAGGCGGGTGGCCACCATGATCTCGTGCGCTTGGAAGTAGTGGCGCAGCTTCCTCGAGGCCATGAGGAGGCCGAAAGCAGCTTTTGCACACCTGAGTACCTCGACCTAGCCCCCTACAAGAGGGAGCTGATGAAGTACACTGGGTGCTGCACCATTTTCTTCTTCTGTGCCTCTTCACCCGGTTGCGTGGGTCCCGTCGCCCTGTCGTCAGCCCCTGCCGGGGACTCGATCTTGCCGGGATTGAGCCCTGCCGGAGAGGGTTTTGGCCTGCCATCTGTTGGCTCTACCGCTGTTGCTGCCTTTTCGTTGGCCTCTCTCTGCGTCACTAGTGCGGCGCTAACCACCTGATTCATTGCCGCTAGATAGAGTAGCAACCGTTCTTGTGGTTTGGGCGCAACCAGCACGGGGGTAGAGGAGAGGTATTTCTTCAAATCTTGCGGCACTGCCTCGGCCTCTGGGGTCCACTCCGCTGGCCCAGCTTTCTTCAAGATCTTGAAAAAAGGAAGGGCGGGCTCTGCGGACTTGGAGATGAACCAGCTCATGGCGGCAACGCAACCAGTGAGCCGACACACGTCCTTGATCCGCTTGGGAACCTCAATCTGCTCGATTGCCTTCATCTTATCTGGGTTTGCTTCAATCCCGCGCTAGGACACAAAGAACCCGAGAATCTTGCCGGACGGCACGCCGAAGACACACTTCGCAGGGTTCAGTTTGAGGTTGATCTTGCGCAGGTTTGTAAATGTTTCCTCCAGATCTTGCACAAGGGTTGCTTTGTCCTTGGTTTTGACCACTATGTCATCCATATAAGCTTCCATATTTCTATGTAGCTCGGGCTCAAAACTAATTTGGACTGCTCTCGCAAAGGTCGAGCCAGCACTCTTCAACCCGAAAGGCATCCGTAAAAAGCAATATGTACCACATGGGGTGATGAATGATGTCTTTTCCTCGTCTTCCTTTGTCATGAAGATCTGGTGGTATCCCGAGTAGGCGTCGAGGAATGATAAGAGGTCACACCCAGCCGTGGAGTCAACAATCTGGTCGATGCGTGGCAACAGGAAAGGGTCCTTTGGACAAGCCTTATTGATGTCTGTGTAGTCAATACACAGCCTCCATTTCCCATTCGCCTTGCGCACCACTACCGGATTGGCCAACCATGTCAGATGGAGTACCCCCCTCACCAAGCCTGCCGCCTCTAGCTTTCTGATTTCCTCCGTGATGAACTCTTGCCTCTCCAGAGCTTGCTTCCTGACCTTCTGCTTGACGGGTCACGCATGAGGGCAGACAGCAAGGTGGTGCTCAATCACCTCCCTGGGAACGCCGGGGATGTCGGAGGCTTGCCATGCAAACATGTCGACATTCGCCTACAGGAAGGTGACGAGCTCGCTTTCCTATTTGCCATCGAGGGTGGATCTTATGGTAAAAGCTCCTCCCGCATCGTCCTCCTTGACGGGCACCTTCTTGGTCTCTGGTGGTGTAGCCCTAGACTTCTTGCTCTTGCCGATGGAGCTCTCTGGCATGTTCTCAACGAAAGCACAACTCCCCGAGGAGGTGCGCTTACGGAGTGGGTGCGAGGAGTCTCGCCGGTCTTCTTCTCTTCCGGGGCTCCGTCAGCAGGGGCAGGCACCTTAGCTCCAGCGGCTGCAACTGCTTCCCGGTAGAGTTGGTCGGTGCAGATTAGCGCATATTTCTTGTTGGAGGGGACGGTGATGATGTTCATCGGCCCGGGCATCTTCAGCATGTTGTAGGCGTAGTGTGAAGCCGCCATGAACTTGGCTAGCGCCGGGCGGCCGAGGATTCCGTTGTAAGGCAAGGGGATCTCGTCTACGTCGAAAACAATCCTCTCTGTCCTGTGGTTCAGCTCGCCTCCAAACGTCACGGGCAGCGTGACCTTTCCCTTTGGCTGGCTCCTCCCCGGGTTAACCCCTTGGAATGTACCCGTCTCCTCGAGGTCTCCATCAGGGATCTGCAACCTTCTGACCACAACGGGCGAGATCAAGTTCAGACCAGCCCACCCGTCAACCAACATCTTTGTCACCTTGAGGTTGCGGATTGTTGGTGAAACCAACAACGACAAGAACCCGACCATAGTGGTGCGGTCTGGGTGGTTCTCGGTGTCGAAGATGATGGGCGTGCTGGACCATTTTAGTGGCTTCCGTGCGTCAAACGATGGCTCCACCGCTGTGATCTCACGCGCCCACTGCTTGAGTTGGCGGTGGGATGTATGCAGCAAGGTGCCACCATCGACGCACATGGCCTCTATGGCTTTCTGAAACTCGTGATCGCCGGACTCGTCGTCCTCGTCATGATCATCGTCTTCTTGCTTCTTGTCGCGGCCCCGGGCGGGCCTCTCTTGCTGACTATCCTTGCCGCGGCGGCCTCCTTGGCCACCATGCTTCTTGCCGGATCCCTCGGCACCATCTGGGCCCTTCTCCTTGTCCCGCCGCTCATACTCGACTTTCTGCTTCTCGGCGAGCAGCTCTACCCGTCGGCAGTTTTGGAGATCGTGGCCCTTGGTGCGGTGGATCTTGTAGTACTACTTGTCGGAGCCCCCTGGCTTGTCGGCAGCCGCCAAGGCCCGACAAGCGTCACACCCGGCAACCTCCTTGCCGGGGTTGCTCGCCTTGGTCTTCTTGGTGGTGTCGGTGTCGTCGGATCCCTCCACGGCAAGCACGGCCTTGCCCTTGCGCTTCCTATTACGGCATCGACCCTTCTTTGATAGGGTAGCGGTATCGCCAGTGGAGTCGGTTTCCGCACCAGCATCTTCGCTGGGGTACTTCCTTCCCTCCTTGGCATGAGCGCGCCGATCCGCCAGAACATAGAGCCCGGGCACATCCTTAACCTTGTTCATCGCCAGTTCTTCCCACATCTTGCGATTGCGCATGTTCTGATGGAACACACTAATCACAACGGTGGTATGAACATCGGGGATGTTGTACTGCACCCGGCTGAACCTTTGGATGTACTTGCACAGGTTTTCTCCTTCTAGGGGATGATGTGTAAATCACTCACCTGGCCATGAGCTTGGTGACCTCCGGTAAAGGCACCAACAAACTCATGGCACAGATCCGCCCAAGAAGAGATGGAATCCACCGGCAAGTGCATCAACCATGACATTACATTAGGCTTGAGTGCCAACAGGAAGTAGTTGGCAAGAACCTTATCGTCACGGGCCCCAGCAGCCTGCATCGCGATAGTGTAGATGCTGAGGAACTCTGACAAGTGAGTCTTGCCATTGTACTTCTCGCCAATGTCGGGCTTGAATGTACGGTGGGAGGGCCACTGGAACTGCCGTAGCTCACAGGTGAAAGCCGGACAACCCACCTCATAAGGTAGGCCACCATAGCTCCCCGGCGCTGGGTGGTCCATAGCGGGCCCTGCTCGCCTGTCCGACTGGTGGCGCGCGTCATGTTGGCACTCGATCGTGGTTCGAGCGTCCTCATGAGCCCGCTCCTGAAGGACTTGGCGCTGATCGCGATTGGTTCATGGGTCAGATGACGCGATGGAGATATCGCCCCGAGCGTTGTCGCGACGAACCGAAGCCCGGGGTGGCCGGGACGGAGGAGGGGAGTGCATCGTGGCCGCATCGCCTCCAGCGCGGTCTCCGCTGGCACACGGAGGCCCGGTGGAGCGACGGCCCACGGGTCCCGCCGGCCGCAACTCATCGTTGTTGGCGATGCCGACGAGGATCCGCATGGTGGCCCTCCACTCGTCGAGCTTCTCCACGGCGGGAGGAAAATCAAGGAGCAACTGCGCGTGCTAGGGCTTCTGCTGGCGTGGGTGGCGGCGAGAGCTGGGTGGACCACGATGCGCCTCGACTTCTAACCACGTTAGAAGCGGCTGCATCACAGCTCCGCAGCCGTTCGCCACCTCCATCAGCACCTCGACGCACATGCTGGCCCTCTTCTTCATGTGATGGACGCATGGGACTCTTCCTAGGGTGGCGCGCAGGGCCACCGGCAGGGTGACGCTGCTCATCATGCACAATCTGGGAGGAGCGCGTCGTGGGCGCCGGTGTCGGTGTCTTGGAGGTTGCTATGCCGCTGCCTAGCGGGACGGTGGCACCCCTAGAGGGCCCCACGCCGCCTGCGGGGGGCCCGACTCCACCTCCAGAACCCGCGATTGGTGGCTCATCGCCCTGCGTGCGAGCGACGCCACCCGTCAGGCCGGGACCATCGGGGTGATGCAGATGTTCGCGGGCCGCACCACGGGTTCTCTCCGCGACTGTCCCGCTACCGGTCCGCGCCGGTACCAACCCGGTCCCGGACGAACTGATTGCCGTGGTCGCCTTCTTCTTAGGGGCCATGGCGATGAAGAACAGCTAGGTCAACTGCTAGACCAGATCCTCACAATAGTGCCCCCTGCCTAGCGCGCCAAAGATGTCGGTGGAAAACGACACCTATGGGATCACTGGAATCCCTTCTACGGTTACGGGGCGCAGGATCGTGAGGAGAGCGGGACTAGCAGACAACACAAAGGGATTTACCCAGGTTCGGGCCGCAAAGATGCGTAAAACCCTACGATCCTGCTTTGGTGGATGTATTAGTGTTCTTGAGCTCTCGAACTAGCTCTGGGTGCTGCAAGGTTCGAAAGAGCCGAATCCCTTCTCTGTGTGCCATGGGCCTCCTTTTATAGGTGAAAGTGGCTGCCACAGTGGCACACAGGAGGTGGAAAGTGCTACAGCATTGTGAGTCTATCGCTAGTATTACAAGACAATACGCATTTAATGCGAGGCTTAGGTGTCCCTTCGCTTTATTTGGGATGGGGGCGAGGCCCGTCCCGTCCGTCGCCAATCCTTCTTGCTATGTCTTGAGCTTGTGTTGGTTTTCCTCGAAGAGGAGAGGGTGATGCAGCAATAGTAGCGTAAGTATTTCCCTCAGTTTTTGAGAACCAAGGTATCAATCCAGTAGGAGGCTCCTCAAAAGTCCCACGCACCTACAAAAACAAACAAAGAATTCGCAACCAACGCAATAAAGGGGTTGTCAATCCCTTCACAGCCACTTGCGAAAGTGAGATCTAATAAAGATAGTAAGATAAGATAAATATATTTTTGGTATTTTATAATATAGATGCAAAAAGTAAAGATGCAAATAAAAGTATATTGAAAGCAAATATGATAAGAGATAGACCCGGGGGCCATAGGTTTCACTAGTGGCTTCTCTCAAGATAGCATAAGTATTACAGTGGGTGAACAAATTACTGTCGAGCAATTGATAGAAAAGCGAATAATTATGAGATTATCTAGGCATGATCATGTATATAGGCATCATGTCCATAACAAGTAGACCGACTCCTGCCTGCATCTACTACTATTAGTCCACACATCGACCGACTCCTGCCTGCATCTAGAGTATTAAGTTCATAAGAACAGAGTAACGCATTAAGCAAGATGACATAATGTAGAGGGATAAACTCAAGCAATATGATATAAACCCCATCTTGTTATCCTCGATGGCAACAATACAATACGTGCCTTGCAACCCTTTCTGTTACTGGGTAAGGAGACCGCAATATTGAACCCAAAGCTAAGAACTTCTCCCATGGCAAGAAAGATCAATCTAGTAGGCCAAACCAAACTGATAATTCAAAGGGACTTGCAAAGATAACTCAATCATACATGAAAGAATTCAGATAAGATTCAAATATTATTCATAGATAAACTTGATCGTAAACCCGCAATTCATCGGATCTCGACAAACACACCGCAAAAAGAGTTTACATCAAATAGATCTCCACAAGAGAGGGGGAGAACATTGTATTGAGATCCAAAAAGAGAGAAGAAGCCATCTAGCTAATAACTATGGACCCGTAGGTCTGTGGTAAACTACTCAAAACTCATCGGAGGGGCAAGGATGTTGATGTAGAAGCCCTCCATGGTCAATTCCCCCTCCGGCAGAGTGCCGGCGAAGGCTCCAAGATGAGATCTCGCGGATACAGAAGGTTACGGTGGTGGAAATTGTGTTTCGTCTTGCTCCTGGATGTTTTCGGGGTATGTAGGTATATATAGGAGGAAGAAGTACGTCGATGGACACCCGAGGGGCCCACGAGACAAGGGGGCGCGCCCTATAGGGGGGGGCACCCTCCTATCTCGTGGGAGCCTCGGCTGCTTCTTGACTTGCACTCCAAGTCCTCTGGATCACGTTCGTTCCAAAAATCACGCTCCCGAAGGTTTCATTCCGTTTGGACTCCGTTTGATATTCCTTTTCTTCGAAATACTGAAATAGGCAAAAAAACAACAATATGGGCTGGGCCTCCGGCTAGTAGGTTAGTCCCAAAAATGATATAAATGTGTAAAATAAAGCCCATAAACATCCAAAAGGGGTAATATAATAGCATGCAACAATCAAAAATTATAGATACGTTGGAGACGTATCACTCTTCGCCTCGACACGCGCCCTGGCCAGCGATGCGTGCGGTGCCATGTAGGCAGGCAGGCAGCTGAGGTGGCATGGTGGTGGAGCCTCCACGAAGGATTGCATGCCGCCACGCAGGTGCCTGCCCAGCTGGTTGGGTCGGCAGCTGCATGCGAACGGCGGTGGTGACTTGGCTTGCACGGGCCTGGCGGTGGCCCTACCGGTGCGCTTGGCGACAGTCTTGCCGGGTGGCCCAGCAAGGGTCTTGCCGGGTGGCCCGACAAGGGTCTTGCCGTTGCGCGCTGGCTCCCCCGGCAAGGATCTTGCCGGAGGTCTTGTGGGTTCCTTCGATGAGGATAGTTGCCTTCCTATCCTGTTCTGATCTTGAGCATTTTATGTCTTCACAAAGATCTGCATGCCACCACGGAGGTGCCTCCCGAGCCCTGTCCCAACGCTTTTATCGAGCGCTGGTGGGCTCAAGGGTGGCTCACTTCAGTTGGCGTGGGCGAGCTGCCCCGACAAGAGTCTTGCCGGGGCTGCTGAGGCTACCCCGGGAAGGGTCCTTGCCGGGGAACCTGCTACGCCCATCTGATCCTTGTGGCCTTGGTCCTTGCCGTTGATTCAGTTGTCCTTGTGGCTTTGGCTTTCCTCCGGCTCCCCTTTCCTGCCGTGTCTGTGTGTGGCCATGGCGGGAGGCTCTGACTGCCCGCGTACAAGTAAAGGTGTCAAAAGCAGAGCCCCTACTTTTGTACACCCGCACTCCGTCCTGGTTTATTGGTCCCCATTGTAACCTGTGTCAAATTTTGATCATAAATTTAACTAATGAAATGTTAGTGCATGTCACATGCACTACTCCATCCGTCTAGGTGAGTAAGTCATCTTAGGCTGTGCACCGTGACCAAGGAGGAGGAGAAAACGAGAAACTTTAACGTTTATTTGCTAATTAATAGTATTGCATGCAATGAACTAACCACTGCATGTCGTGTTTGATATCTCAAGTCATTAAAAGCATGCACACTCTTTATCTCTTATTGGTTGATATGTCAAGAAACAAGAAACGAGGTAGAAGTTAATGCACCGCGCCTAAGTGTTTTGGGATTATTTGGTTTTCGTAAGATGACTTACACACCTAGACGGAGGGAGTAACATTTTATTAGTTAAATCTTTGGTCAAAATTTAGCACAAATTACAATGGTGAGGAATAAACCAGGACGGAGTAGTAGTTTAGAAGCCCAAATAAATGAGTGAGGCGCCTTATTGTTACTCTCCACTATGACTAGTCTTGTGGGAAATGCTGGGGAAGCCGCCAAAAGAACTGGCCCTAGGAGTAGTAGCTAGGGATTGAGTGTGCGAGATGAACCGGAGAAAGTAAATGCAGAGAGATGAAATGCAAAAAAGACGGACGGATGTGATGGTTGCTTGTCCGTTTATTTTACCAAGCCACTTATTACTGGGAGTGGTTGGGTTTTGTGATATGACGGCTTTACTGCCGCGCCACGAGCGGGGTGAGAGGTGAGACTCCCGTGCAGCGCCACCCTCTACACTTGTAGTACATCGGTCGTGGTTTATTAGTCCCCCATTGAATTTGACTAAAGATTTAACTGACAAAATTTTAGTGCATGTCAACAAAAACTATATCGTTGGATTCGTATTTGAACATAGTTTTGAATGATATAATTTCAGGTGACATGAATCAGCATTTATCGTACTATATATAATCTTAGTTCAATTTTTGGTCGTACTAATCTATAGTAGTAAGGTGCTCGTGCGTTGCACCGAAGAGTGTTGACAAAGGATGTGGGGGTCATCTCATGTGTAACGGGTATCGATAGGTTTCTTCGGATATTATTTCATCTCTAGAGCTCACAAACATCCGGGTGAAATAGATAAAAAGGTATCTTTTGCTTACAAAAGCGTTCAACTGTTCAACCTGCATCCAAAACTTGTGAAGAAATAACACTTATTGTGCTTTGCAAGAAATGATCTTTAAGAATTAGTTTTTGAGTATCGATTGTTATACATGTTGGCTATAGATGACATGGAACTTTCTTATAATCAACAGTTGGCTATACTATTAAGTAATATTAACCATGCCCTTATACACCTAGATGGAGGGATTAAATCAGGATGACTTGCAAGGGGCAGAGGAGATGTAAGAAATGGTTCATCGTAAGTCTTTCACCAGTATTGTAGTAAAAATTAATACATGGAAGATTCTAGACTAAACGGATACACTTTTATTCATGCGCGAAACTCCTATAGAGCAAGATCCTGCATGGAAGTCTCCACATGCTTAGACGGCGGATTACATTGAGCGAAGACTAATGATCAACATTTAACTTGATAATGCGTATGTCCAGGTGAACCTCCTTGGAGTCCCCGTGCACCGTGTCGGTGGGTAAAGGATGCCATGTGTTTTCCAAGTCCACATTGGCGGGATAGTCCCAGCTCCCCAGAGTCCAAGTCCGTTCGATGAGGCAGGTGTCGCCGCCCATGTGACCCGGAGGGGTAGTAACACTGACCACGAACCCGTACATCGGCCTTGTGTCAGTGTCAGCGTCAGCAGCGTCGCCCCTGATGCACATTACAGAGATGGAGCGGTGGCCTGCATGGGCCTCGCCGGTGCTCACGATCAAGAGGAAGGTGCTGCCGTCCTCCTCCGAGACTAGCAGGTGGTGGTGATCCTCGAGTGACTCCGGCATGGTGAACGGGTAGCACATCTCGTACTTGATGGTCTCCGCCAACGGCCAGCAGTGACCGCTGCACGCATCTGTGAGGTGATGCACCATGTCCGCCGGCGAGCCACAAAACAGCATCGGGCACTCATAGTAGTGGATGAAGGGCTCCTTGGAGGCATCGACCAGGCCGTCCATGAAACAGGAGTGGCTATAGGGGATGTTGCGCCAGTTGAATATATGAGCAAGTTACTACGAGATTTAATCCGAATAAGCACAAAATAAATCATGACGGCTATAACAGAGATGAAACTAATCATATGGACTAGCATAGTAGTAGGATACAGAGTAGAAACATGAATTCTACCACGATTTCAAACAGGAAGGACAGAAACACATACGGTGCAACGGGAGCAGCACCGTTGGCATTGAGGTTGTCACCCATGTCGTTGAGGAAGAGGTTGCCAAGGTCGGGGAAGAAGTCGTCGTCGGTGAAGTCATGGCTGCCAGCAGTCGCGAGAGTGCTCTCCCCAAATTTCAACAGCGCCCGCCGAATGTAGCGCAGGAGGGAGTGGCTGTAGGGGACGTTGCTGTCGTCGAATGGAGCGCAGGAGTAGTACACGAAGCAGTAGATGGTGTCCTTACTAGTACTCCCTAGTCTCTATCTATCTATATCTACTCTTATAGGAAACCGAGTTGGTGATGATGGTATGCCTGCCATCTTGTAATATAGACCGCCCGATCTATATCTGACGGATAGAAAGCCAACTATGACAATTTTATAAAAGATACCCGCACCTCTCTCCACATTTACAGATAAGGCCTTGCCTCGTTCATCCTTATCTCCCACAACCCCGTGCTCCTCCCTATGTCTCTATCTCTACTACTCTTCTTTGTTTTTTTATAACAAATTGAATAGTGTTGCACCGTCCGTTGCATGCCCGGCTGAACATGCCTCCTCGCCTCCATCATCACCAACTGAGTCTTTTATAGGAGTAGGAGTAGAGAAAAAACCGAGTTGGTGATGATGGTGTGCCGTGCAATGCACGGGCATCTTGCTATTTTTTTGCATATAAGTCCAAACACCACGTAGACACGGTCTTTGAGCATGGTTCGTAGTCGTTCCACGCTCGGGCATTGAAGTTTGTAACTATTGTAGATTAGAATATACTACTCCTCCGGTGCTAGTAGTAGAGCAGAGTCCTACTCTACTACTCTACTCAAGCAAGTTAGGGCATAGTACTATAGTAGGTACTGAAGGGAGTACCAGTACTGTGATCACTCAAGCAAGTTGTCTGGCATCGATATGACCCTACGCTGCTGGTATGTGTCTCGTAAGTCCAGTGGCGTGCTGTAGTCATCATCACCTGTCCACTTCCCACAGCACATATTCGCTTCTCCATCTTTGTCCGCACATAATCTCGTCCAATCTTCCATCCCCGCTAAGACGCCTCCCCCCTCGTCCGAAACCCAAGCACTAACAATGGCAGAATCGAGCAGCGTCCGCCGAAAGAGTGGCTAGAATTCGCTCCCCATAGAGGCAATCAGGCTCATTGTTTCGCGTGTGGACAATCTCAGTACCATGCTGCTCGCCGCATGCTCGTCGGGGCTGTACCGTTTACTCAAAGCCCTTAGGCCGTAGCTTTTTAAGCCAGCTCCTTGCTTGCTTATGCCGCCTGATCTTCAGAAACGACGTGTCACACAGCATAACGATCGTAGGGTGGAGAGGATCAACCCCCTAGACTGTGATCCGATCCCCGTCAGCCTCAACTACATTAACGGTATGTACTGGGTCGACATGAACACGTCTTGGATGGTGCTCGTCGACGGTCACGGCAGCTGGATGCTCGTGGAGGTCTACACCCGGCGATTGATCCCCCATCCTTCGATTAACACTACACTGCTTTGGCACTGCGGCCCAGAATACTCGGAATCTTACAGTAGCCAACATGATACCAAGTTTGATTTGCTCAAGGTTGTAATCTGCCAAGTGCCCACAAGATCTACGAATTATAAAGACTTCAGGCTAATTGCGTTCTTAAACCGCGGTCTCACCTATCTGACAGGTCACTGCGATAATTGGATAAATCTGCACGTCCATCGCAGGATCATACATCCTTCATGGTTCTCTGATGCCGTTGAACACAAGGGTTTCATTTACGCTGTCGACTCCTTCTATGGCTGGACGTATTGCTGGCATACTCCAGTCATCGCTACAAACGGCTGTTACAACTGTATGTTACTTTCCTATGATATCATGACGGCTTGCTTATACTACTGTCAACATTTACTGAAAAAATATTCATGCTCATGATACGTACATTTTGCATCATGCTTTTATATCAATATTTATTACATTATGGGCTGTTATTACACATTATATCTCAATACTTATGGCTATTCTCTCTTATTTTACAGGGTTTACCATGAAGAGGGGGAATGCTGGCAACTGGAATTCTGGCTGGAAAAGGAGCAAACATTGGAAACCTATTTTGCACTGCTCCAAAAATCTTGAAACTCCACGAAACATGTTTTTGGAATTAATAAGAATTATTGGGTGAAAGAAATACACCAGGGGGCCCACACCCTGTCCAGGAGAGTGGAGGGCGCCCCCCTACTGGGCGTGCCCCCTGTCTCCTGAACCCCCTTGTGGGCCCCCGGTGTCCATCTTCTGCTATATTATAGCTTTTACCCTGGAAAAAATAGTGGGCTAGCTTACGGGACGAAAGTCCGCCGCCACGAGGCAGAACCTTGGCGGAACCAATCTAGGGCTCCGGCGGAGCTGTTCTGCCGGGGACACTTCTCTCCGGGAGGGGGAAATCATCACCAACGTCATCACCAACAATTCTATCGTCGGGAGGGGGTCAATCTCCATCAACATCTTCACCAGCACCATCTCCTCTCAAAACCATAGTTGATCTCTTGTATCCAATCTTGTATCAAAACAACAAATTGGTACCTGTGGGTTGCTAGTATTGTTGATTACTCCTTGTAGTTGATGCTAATTGGTTTACTTGGTGGAAGATCATATGTTTAGATCCTTTATGCATGATATTACTCCTCTGATTATGAACATGAATATGCTTTGTGAGTAGTTACGTTTGTTCCTGAGGACATGGGTGAAATCTTGCTATTAGTAGTCATGTGAATTTGGTATTCGTTCGATATTTTGATGAGATGTATGTTGTCTTTTCCTCTAGTGGTGTTATGTGAACGTCGACTACATGACACTTCACCATTATTTGGGCCTAGAGGAAGGCATGGGGAAGTAATAAGTAGATGATGGGTTGCTAGAGTGACAGAAGCTTAAACCCTACTTTATGTGTTGCTTCGTTAGGGGCTGATATGGATCCATATGTTTAATGTTGTGGTTAGGTTTACCTTAATACTTCTTTTGTAGTTGCGGACGCTTGCAATAGGGGTTAATCATAAGTGGGATGCTTGTCCAAGTAAGGGCAGTACCCAAGCACCGGTCCACCCACATATCAAATTATCAAAGTACCGAACGCGAATCATATGAACATGATGAAAACTAGCTTGACGATAATTCCCATGTGTCCTCGGGAGCTCCTTTCTCATTATTAGAAATTGTCCAGGCTTATCCTTTGCTACATAAAGGATTGGGCCACCTTGCTGCACTTTATTTACTTTATTTACTTGTTACTCATTACTATTTATCTTATCACAAAACTATCTATCACCTACAATTTCAGTGCTTGCAGAGAAAACCTTACTGAAAACCGCTTATCATTTCCTTCTGCTCCTCGTTGGGTTCGACACTCTTACTTATCGAAAGGACTACGATAGATCCCCTACACTTGTGGGTCATCAAGACTCTTTTCTGGCGCCGTTGCCGGGGAGTGTAGCGCTTTTGGTGAGTGGAACTTGGTAAGGAAACATTTATATAGTGTGCTGAAATTTTCTGTTACTTGTCACTATGGAAACTAATCCTTTGAGGGGCTTGTTCGGGGTATCTTCACCCCGACCAGAAGAGCAAAGAGTTGCTCCTCAACCTACTGAACTTTATGAAAATATTTACTTTGAGATTCCTTCGGGTATGATAGAGAAACTGCTAGCTAATCCATTTGCAGGAGATGGAACATTGCATCCCGATTTACACCTTATCTTTGTGGATGAAGTTTGTGGATTATTTAAGCTTGCAGGTATTCCCGATGATGTTGTCAAAAGGAAGGTCTTCCCTTTATCTTTTAAGGGAGATGCATTGACATGGTATAGGCTATGAGATGATACGTGATCTTGGAATTATAAGCGATTGAAGTTGGAATTTCACCAGAAGTTCTATCCTATGCATCTTGTTCATCGTGATCGTAATTACATATATAATTTCTGGCCTCGCGAAGGATAAAGCATCGCTCAAGCTTGGGGGAGGCTTAAGTCAATGTTATATTCATGCCCCAATCATGAGCTCCCTCGGGAAATGATTATTCAGAACTTTTATGCTCGGCTTTCTCTTGATAACCGCAACTTGCTCGATACTTCCTGTGCTGGTTCTTATATGCTGAAGACTATTGATTTCAAATGCGACTTATTGGAAAGAATTAAATGCAACTCTGAAGATTGGGGTTCCGACGATGGTAAGGAGTCAGGTATGACACCTAAGTTCAATTGCGTTAAATCTTTTATGGATACTGATGCTTTTCATCGATTTAGCGCTAAGTATGGACTTGACTCTGAGATAGTAGCTACTTTCTGTGAATCTTTTGCTACTCACATTGATCTCCCTAAAGAGAAGTGGTTTAAATATAATCCTCCTGTTGAAGTTAAAGTAGTTGCACCTATTATAGTTGAAGAAAAGACTATTACCTATAGTGATCCTATTGTTCCAACTACTTATGTTGAGAAACCTCCCTTTCCTGTTAGGATAAAGGATCATGCTAAGGCTTCGACTGTTGTTCGTAAGAGTAATACTAGGACTTATACAGCTCTTGAGCAAATTAATGTTGAACCTAGTACTGCTGTTGTTAAAGGTCTCTTGGATGATGATTTAGATGGGCATGTTATTTATTTCTGTGGTGAAACTGCTAATATTGCTAGACCAGATACTAAGATACATAGACCTGTCGTAGGCATGCCTGTTATTTTTGTTAAAATAGGAGATCATTGTTATTATGGCTTATGTGATACGGGTGCTAGTGCCAGTGCAATACATTATACCTTATATCAAGAAATTATGCATGATATTGCACCCGTTGAATTAGAAGGCATTGATGTTACTATTAAGCTTGCTAATAGGGATACCATTAAACCAGTTGGGATTTTTAGAGATGTTAAAGTCTTGTGTGGGAAGGTTAAATACCCTGTTGATTTTCTTGTTCTTGGCTCCCCACAAGATGGTTTTTGTCCCATTATTTTTGGTAGACCCTTCTTGAATACAGCTAGTGCTAAGATTGATTGTGAAAAAGATACTATCACCATTGGCATAGATGGTATGTCTCATGAGTTTAATTTTGCTAAGTTTCTTAGACAACCTCGTGATAGGGAGCCACCTAGTAAGGATGAAATTATTGGTCTTGCTTCCATTGCTGTTCCTCCTACTGACCCGTTAGAACAATATTTGCTAGACCATGAAAACGATATGTTTATGAAGGAAAGAAGGGAAATAGATGAAGTGTTCCTCAAACAGGAACCTATGCTGAAACACAACCTTCCTGTTGAAATTCTTGGGGATCCGCCTCCACCCAAGGGTGATCCCGTGTGTGAACTCAAACCTTTACCTGATAATCTTAAGTATGCTTATCTTGATGAAAAATAAATATATCATGTTATTATTAGTGCTAACCTTTCAGAGCAAGAAGAAGAAAGATTATTAAAAACTCTGAAGAAGCACCGAGTAGCTATTGGATATACTTTGGATGATCTTAAGGGCGTTAGCCCCACGTTATGCCAACACAAAATTAAATTGGAGGATGATGCCAAACCAGTTAGAGATCCTCAACGACGACTAAATCCCAAGATGAAAGAAGTGGTAAGAAAGGAGATTACTAAAGCTCCTTGAGGCAGGTATTATTTATCCTATTGCTGATAGTGAATGGGTAAGCCCTGTCCATTGTGTTCCTAAAAAGGGAGGTATTACCGTTGTTCCTAATGATAAAGATGAATTGATCCCGCAAAGAATTATTACAGGTTATAGGATGGTAATTGATTTCCGTAAGTTAAATAAAGCTACTAAGAAAGATCATTACCCTTTACCTTTTATTGATCAAATGCTAGAAAGACTATGCAAACACACTCATTTCTGCTTTCTAGATGGTTATTCTGGTTTCTCTCAGATACCTGTGTCAGCGAAGGATCCATCTAAAACTACTTTTACTTGCCCTTTTGGTACTTTTGCTTATAGACGTATGCCTTTTGGTTTATGTAATGCACCTGCTACCTTTCAAAGATGCATGATGGATATATTCTCTGATTTTTGTGAAAAGATTTGTGAGGTATTCATGGATGACTTTCTCGTTTATGGATCCTCTTTTGATGATTGTTTAAGCAACCTTGATCGAGTTTTGCAGAGATGCGAAGACACTAGTCTCGTCCTGAATTGGGAAAAGTGTCACTTTATGGTTAATGAAGGTATTGTCTTGGGGCATAAGATTTTTGAGAGAGGTATAGAAGTTGACAAAGCCAAAGTTGATGCTATTGAAAAGATGCCGTGTCCCAAGGACATAAAAGGTATAAGAAGTTTCCTTGGTCATGCCAATTTTTATAGGAGGTTCATTAAGGACTTTTCTAAAATCTCTAGGCCTCTGACTAATTTATTGCAAAAAGATATTCCTTTTTTCTTTGATGATGATTGTGTAGAAGCATTTGAAATACTTAAGAAAGCTTTGATCACTGCACCTATTATTCAGCCACCTGATTGGAATTTACCTTTTGAAATTATGTGCGATGCTAGCGATTATGCTGTAGGTGCTGTTCTAGGGCAAATAGTCGATAAGAAATTGAATGTTATCCAGTATGCTAGTAAGACTCTTGATACTGCCCAGAGAAATTATGCTACTACTAAAAAAGAGTTCTTAGCAGTTGTGTTTGCATGTGATAAGTTTAGACCTTATATTGTTGATTCCAAAGCTACTATTAAATATCTTATGGAAAAGAAAGATGCTAAGCCTAGACTCATTAGATGGGTTCTCTTGCTCCAAGAATTTTATTTGCATATTATCGATAGAAAGGGAGCTGAGAACCCCGTTGCAGACAACTTGTCTAGCTTAGAGAATGTTCTTGATGACCCACTGCCTATTGATGATAGCTTTCCTGATGAACAATTAGCAGCCGTTAATGCTTCTCGTACTGCTCCTTGGTATGCTGATTATGCTAATTACATTGTTGCTAAATTTATACTGCCTAGTTTCACATACCAGCAAAAGAAAAAGTTCTTTTATGATTTAAGACATTACTTCTGGGATGACCCACACCTTTATAAAGAAGGAGTAGTTGGTGTTATTAGATGTTGTGTGCCTGAGCATGAACAGGAACAGATCCTACGCAAGTGTCACTCTGAATCCTATGGAGGACACCACGCTGGAGATAGAACTGCACACAAGGTACTACAATCTGGTTTTTATTGGCCTACTCTCTTCAAAGATGCTCGTAAGTTTGTCTTATCTTGTGATGAATGCCAAAGAGTAGGTAACATTAGTAGACGTCAAGAAATGCCTATGAATTATTCTCTTGTTATTGAACCGTTTGATGTTTGGGGCTTTGATTATATGGGACCTTTTCCTGCCTCCAATGGTTATACACATATTTTAGTTGCTGTTGATTACGTTACTAAGTGGGTAGAAGCTATTCCAACTAGTAGTGCTGATCATAACACTTCTATTAAAATGCTCAAAGAAGTTATTTTTCCGAGGTTTGGAGTCCCTAGATATCTTATGACTGATGGTGGTTCACATTTTATTCATGGTGCTTTCCGTAAGATGCTTGCTAAGTATGATGTCAATCATAGAATCGCATCTCCTTATCATCCGCAGTCTAGTGGTCAAGTAGAGTTGAGCAATAGAGAGCTCAAATTAATTTTGCAAAATACTGTGAATAGATCTAGAAAGAATTGGTCCAAGAAACTTGATGATGCATTATGGGCCTATAGAACTGCATACAAAAATCCTATGGGTATGTCTCCTTATAAGATGGTTTATGGAAAAGCGTGTCATTTACCTCTTGAACTTGAACATAAAGCATATTGGGCTATTAAAGAGCTCAACTATGACTTCAAACTTGCTGGTGAGAAGAGGTTGTTTGATATTAGGTCACTTGATGAATGGAGAACCCAAGCATATGAGAATGCCAAGCTATTCAAAGAAAAAGTCAAACACTAGCATGACAAGAGGATACAAAAGCGTGAGTTTAACGTAAGAGACTATGTATTATTATTCAACTCTCGTTTAAGATTTTTTGCAAGATAACTTCTCTCTAAATGGGAAGGTCCTTACGTTATTGAGGAGGTCTATCGTTCTGGTGCCATAAAAATCAACAACTTCGAAGGCACAAGTCCAAGGGTGGTAAACGGTCAAAGAATTAAACATTATATTTCAGGTAATCCTATCAATGTTGAAACTAATATTATTGAAACCGTAACCCCTGAGGAATACATAAGAGACACTTTCCAGAAAGTTCCAGACTCCGAAAAGGAATAGGTATGTGGTACGGTAAGTAAACCGACTCCAAAACAACTCCAATGGCAATTTTTATCAGATTTGGAATATTTAAGAATTTTAGGAAGAAAGAAGTAGTCCGAAAGGGACACGAGGCCCCCACGAGAGTGGAGGGCGCGCCCCCTGTCTCGTGGGCACCTCGTGTGCCTCCCAGACTCCGTTTTCTTGCACATTACATGTTTTGGTTGGTAAAAATTCATTATATATACTCCCGAAGGTTTTGACCATCGTATCACGCAAATATCCTCTGTTTTCGCTTTGAGCTGTTTCTGTTTCAGATTTAGCGCAATATGTCATCCCAGGATTCGGAAGGGGAAAGTTATGTGTCTGATTACCTTGCAGACCCTAAGGTATATGGGGACTTGGACCATGATGGCTGGACGTCTGAAGAAGGGGAAGACTATGAGCCTAAAGTAAAGGAGGAGATGAGTTCAGACAAAGACGAGGCCCCATTACCTCAGCCTGGGGACATGCATGTGGATTTAAAAAGTCAAGCCTCCCTGATAGAGCAAAGAAGCCAAAAATCGAGTTTATCCCTTTTCGTCTCTTGCAGGAAAATAAACAGGAATTATGCAAAAGAGTATTAAGCCTGGAGCGGGAGATCGAGGACCTAAAGGAGAAAAATATTATACTCAAGCATAAATTGAGGAACAAGCCTACATCATCACCACCTTCATCACCTCCGAGGACATAACCATATGGGTATGGGCACTCCCCTTGGCAACTACCAAGCTTGGGGGAGGTGCCCCGATATCGTATCGCCATCACACTCCTATCTTTACCGTTTTATTTAGTTCGACCCCTTTTAGTAGTATCTTGATATAGTAGATTGAAGTTTTGATATCAAGTAGTTTTGAGTTTTGCATTGTGATCTCTTTTTGTAATTCGAGTCCGTGAGCTATCTATAATAAGGATTAGTGTTGAGTCAAGGGCTTTGCTATGTTGCTATGATCTTGAGAAAGTAGAAAGAATAAAAGAGTTCTTATTGATCTTATGGATAGTGATAACTTCACAGAAAGTATGAGGCATAAAAATTGTTGAGAGTTGATGAACGTAGTTTTGGTCATCATTGCAATTAATAGGAAGTGATAAGGAAAGAGGGGTTCACATATAAATATATTATCTTGGACACCTTTTATAATTGGGAGCACTCATTAAGTATGACATGCTAAAAGAGTTGACGTTGGACAAGGAAGACAACATAATGGTTTATGTTTTCGCACATCTCAATTAAAGTATATTGCCATTGACCTTCCAAACATGTTGAGCTTGCCTTTCCCCCTCATGCTAGCCAAATTCCTTGCACCAAGTAGAGATACTACTTGTGCTTCCAAATATCCTTAAACCCAGTTTTGCCATGAGAGTCCACCATACCTACCTATGGATTGAGTAAGATCCTTCAAGTAAGTTGTAATGTTGCAAGCAATAAAAATTGCTACCTAAATATGTATGACTTATTAGTGCAGAGAAAATAAGCTTTGTACGATCTTGTTGTGGAAGTAATAAAAGCAACAGACTGCATAATAAAGGTCCACATACAAGGGGCAATATAAAGTGACGTTCTTTTGCATTAAGATTTTGTGCATCAACCCTAAACACACATGACAACTCTGCTTCCCTCTGCGAAGGGCCTATCTTTTACTTTATGCTTTTACTTTATGCTTGAGTCAAGGTGATCCTCACCTTTCCCTTTTTCATTTTATCCTTTGGCAAGCTCTTCGTGTTTGAAAGATCATGATACATATATCCAATTGGATGTTAGTTAGCATGGGCTATTATTGTTGACATCACCTAAAGGTGAATACGTAGGGAGGCAACATAATAAGCCCCTATCTTTCTCAGTGTCCGGCTGAAACTCCATAACAACAAGTGTTGCGTGAGTGTTAGCAATTATAGAAGGCTACAAGATAGTTGAGTATGTGAGCTTGCTGAAAAGCTCTATTGTTGACTCTTTCTGATGTTATGATAAATTGCAATTGCTTCAACGACTGAGATTATAGTTTGTTAGTTCCAAATGAAGTTTTTGAACCATACTTGACATTGTGAATTGATTGTCACTTGACCTTAGGAAATCATATGACAAAATCTATATATGTTGTTGTTATAAGAATGATCATGATGCCCTCATGTCCATATTTTATTTTTATCGACACCTCTATCTCTAAACATGTGGACATATTTTTCGATCTCGGCTTCCGCTTGAGGACAAGCGAGGTCTAAGCTTGGGGGAGTTGATACGTCCATTTTGCATCATGCTTTTATATCAATATTTATTGCATTATGGGCTATTATTACACATTATATCTCAATACTTATGGCTATTCTCTCTTATTTTACAAGGTTTACCATGAAGAGGGGGAATGCCGGCAGCTGGAATTCTGGCTGGAAAAGGAGCAAACATTGGAAACCTATTCTGCACTGCTCCAAAAATCCTGAAACTCCACGAAACATGCTTTTGGAATTAATAAGAATTATTGGGCGAAAGAAATACAAGAGGGGCCCACACCCTGTCCAGGAGAGTGGAGGGCGCGCCCCCTGTCTCCTGGACCCCCTGGTGGGCCCCCGGTGTCCATCTTCTGCTATATTAGAGATTTTACCCTGGAAAAAATCGTGGGCAAGCTTAAGGGATGAAACTCCGCTGCCATGAGGCGGAACCTTGGCAGAACCAATCTAGGGCTCCGGCGGAGCTGTTCTACCGGGGACACTTCCCTCCGGGAGGGGGAAATCATCACCAACGTCATCACCAACGATCCTCTCATCGGGAGGCGGTCAATCTCCATAAACATCTTCACCAGCACCATATCCTCTCAAAACCATAGTTGATCTCTTGTATCCAGTCTTGTATCAAAACCACAAATTGGTACCTGTGGGTTGCTAGTAGTGTTGATTACTCCATGTAGTTGATGCTAATTGGTTTACTTGGTGGAAGATCGTATGCTCAGATCCTTTATGCATATTATTACTCCTCTGATTATGAACATGAATATGCTTTGTGAGTAGTTACGTTTGTTCCTGAGGACATGGGTGAAGTCTTGCTGTTAGTAGTCATGTGAATTTGGTATTCGATGTATGTTGTCTTTTCCTCTAGTGGTGTTATGTGAACGTCGACTACATGAAACTTCACCATTATTTGGGCCTAGAGGAAGGCATGGGGAAGTAATAAGTAGATGATGGGTTGCTAGAGTGACAGAAGCTTAAAACCTAGTTTAAGCGTTGCTTCGTTAGGGGCTGATATGGATCCATATGTTTAATGCTGTGGCTAGGTTTACCTTAATACTTCTTTTGTAGTTGAGGACGCTTGCAATAGGGGTTAATCATAAGTGGGATGCTTGTCCAAGTAAGGGCAGTACCCAAGCACCGGTCCACCCACATATCAAATTATCAAAGTACCGAACGCGAATCATATGAACATGATGAAAACTAGCTTGACGATAATTACCCATGTGTCCTCGGGAGCTCCTTTCTCATTATTAGAAATTGTCCAGGCTTATCCTTTTCTACATAAAGGATTGGGCCACCTTGCTGCACTTTATTTACTTTATTTACTTGTTACTCATTACTATTCATCTTATCACAAAACTATCTATTACCTATTATTTCAGTGCTTGCAGAGAAAACCTTACTGAAAACCGCTTATCATTTCCTTCTACTCCTCGTTGGGTTCGACACTCTTACTTATCGAAAGGACTACGATAGATTCCCTACACTTGTGGGTCATCAGCTCATAACATGCTGTTCTTAAGATTGACTAAATCAAGAGCCCTTTTTTATTTGACTCCAACTTGATATGTTGTTGTAGGCCGCCTGGTGTCCCTACCCTTCCTAATCCCAGAACCTTTCAAAGAAAAGCGGCATGGCAGTTGCAGGTGGTCCCTGGCTCGATCAGACGATGATGAAAGTTTGATGATCGTTCGCATGTATCGGACGTGTTGTTTCGCGGAATACAATCACAGTCACTGCAAGGTCTTTGAGCAGGATCCCAGCTTCTCAGGGCCTTCAGGAATTTTTGACTGGAGGCTGGTAAGTAGCCTTGGTACACGCTCTCTGTTTGTCGGACTGAATTATCCGATTAACCAGGAGATAACCGACGACAAGGATCATGATGGCAGTGCGGTCTCGTTCATCGGGCAAAACTGTGTGTACACAGCATACCATGCGTCTCTGCATGCACCATTCCCTGATATGTGCCACCACGCTCTGCAACCCAAAGTAGGAGAGAGGGTCACAAGTATCAGACTTCGACCTGCTGGCTGGAGTTTCCCACGTCAGGCACCCATCTGGTTCAAGCCGTCAGCCAATCTCCATAGCTTAATAAATAGTAACGTCTAACTGAGCCAGTTAGTTAGATGCATACACTTGGTGTAGTAGGATCTTTATTTAGTTTGATGCATACACTTGTTCTTTTTTGTTAGCCCTTTTGTAATGATGGCTGGTGTTTGGTTTGGAAGAGAGAGCTGCATCTTCACTCTTCTGGCCTGATTACTGCTTCTGTTGCACCCCCAGCCCTGGTTGCTGCTGCTGCTGTTTTCAATGTACAATCAGTAGTATATTTCGTCTGTTGGTTGAATAAATGTGTTGTTAGAATGACAAACACAATGTTTTGCAAGTTGTTGCACGGTTCGATCCTTTAGTGCCCCGTACCGTACGTAGCTCATACTATTTTTCGTACGGAACACATTTTCCACTTGTTGATAACATGCAACCCACTGAAGAAGGCCAAATAGAGAAGACCATAATTAACTGGAAGGGAGGCTCTCACATGAATCCGGCCCAGGTACATGCTCATGGTCCCCTCACCATAAATAAGTAAATAAATAAATAAAGCTAAATGCTCATGCACCAGTTCTTTGGGAAAATAGGTAGCCGAGTATTTCTTTTTGAAGAATACCCAAGCTAGGCCTTTTTTCTCTCCGAATTACTGGGCTGCAAATCTTTCAAGACGAGGAGGGATGCATTCCGTACTGACAAAAGAGTATGGTCAATGTCTGTTAAAAGTAATATCAAAAGGGATTGAAAATTCCAAAAAAATAATAGCAAATGGGATATTAGTTTCTTTTTTTGTTTTTGTTCTTCACTGATATCTTATACATATGTCATTGGATTTAACATGACATAGTACTAATTTATTTTTAAATTTGTTTTAGTATGGCTATTAATTTTTGGATTAAGAATATTTCGTTCCCCAGCAAAAATTTGTGAATTTTCAAAATTTCCCACATATTTACTTAATTTTTTGACCCTGGTACTGACCAGAAATTCTAAAAATGATAAACGGGCTGCAATAAATTCTATATGAATTAGAAAATGAGTAAATTTTTTAAAAATAATAGCAAATGGGATGTACACGCCACAAATTTCGATGCTGACTTGTTTACGCAAGGCTTTGTCAGTTAACACACGATTCTAGCAGCAGTGACTGTTGGATATCCATCCAACGGCCGATGTGCTTCTTCAATCTATGATCTTCCTGCTCCAGCTGCCTAAACTAGCGCCGGCGGGACTACCTGCTCCGTCCTCTTGTGGCCCGCTGTGATGCCGCGCAGGCTTCTCGGCCCACCCTACTCCCTCTGCTGGCCTGGCCGCACGCAATCAACTGCCTCCTTATTACGCAAGAAATGATTCCTCCCGCTGACATCTGGGGCGCACCAATTGGGAGGCTGACTTGTGGGCCTACTAAGTTGACGCGTAGGCAAGGCTTCTCAACTTAGTCAACAAACGATTCTAGCAGCAGTTACTGATGGATTTGAATCAAACGGTCCTGCTGCTTCTTTAATCGCTGCTCTTCTTGCACCAACCGCCCAAACCAACACCGGGGAGACCACCTGCTCCTGCCTCCAGTGGCCGGCTGTGCTGCCGTTGAGGCCTCATCGCCCCCTACTACTCCCACCGCTAGCCAGGCCCTGCGGCGACGACAGCCTCACACCACAGCCGAACCAGTGAACCCTCGTACTCCTCTCCGCGTGGGCATCCACTGCCGTGTCTTCCCCGGCTCCGTGTCGTCCCCTTCCTAGGCCTCGCCGTCGTCCACCGCCTTAATGATCTCGGCGCGGCATGGTCAATGTGGTCAACGACATTCCATCGGAAGAGTACTGTACGTGGAGAGGCTAACAGCTGGGTCCACGGCCACAACCCAGTTTTTTTGTGATTTGCCAAGTTAGTTGCTTTGTCAGGCCTGTTGGGATGCAAATCTTTCAAGACGAGGAGAGCTTTCATTCGGCTGGCAGAGAAAATGGCCCATCAGTAATGAGAAATGGGATGTACATTTTTAAAACTCACCAAACCAGCAATTAGTTTCAAATATCTTTTTTTCATTTTGAGATTTTAAATTACATTAATTTTTATGCGTGGAGAATTTGTTGGATTTTATATTGATATACATTTAATTTTAAAATCAGTTTGAATGTGAGTCAAAATTTCAGGATTAAAAACAGTTCGGACCGCACCGAAATATGCAAAATTTCATATAATTTTTTAACCGTGGCCACAATATGGGCTGTAATGCCAACAAAAAGAATATGGGCTCCAAAAAATACCTTAAGAATTAGCAAATGGGCTGTAAATTATTAGAAATAATGGCAGATGAGCTGTATGCTGTTTTCCACAGATTTGAGGCTTTCCTAAAAAAAGGTTGATGCACAAGAAGTGACTGTTGGATGGCCATCCAACGGCCGCCGTGCTTCTTCAATCTCTGCTCTTCCTGCTCTAGCCGCTCAAACAAGCGCCGGTGGGACTGCCTACTCCCTCCTCCCCACGGCCGGCTCTGCTGCCGCGCAGGCCTCACCGCCCCACCGTACTCCCATCGCTGGCCTAGCCATCCTTCTACTCACCCACACCTGCTGTTATTCTCCGGCGACGGCAGATGAACTAGTAAACCCTCGTACAGTCGTACTCCCCTCCGCGTGGGAAACAACTACCGAGTCTTCCATGCCTCCATGTCGTTCCCTTCCTAGGCCTCGCTGTCGTCCACCGCCTTGGTGCTGTCGGCGCGGCCTGGTCAACGTGGTCAACGACCGACATGCATCTAAAGTGGACTGTACGTGGAGAGGCCGACAGCTGGGCCCACGGCCGCACACAAGGAAATGCCTCCTTATTACGCGCAAAATAATGATTCCTCCACCTGACATCAGGGACCCACCGAAAGGGCCTCTGTATTTCGTGAAAAAAACGTTACCGCCGCTAACAGCTCGGACCCACCAGCTATATCTTCGCATGCAAGGAAGTGCCTCCTTATGACGCACAAAAAAAATGAATACTTCCCCTGTTAGCTAGGACCCAGTATAGTGGCAGGCTGACTTGTGGGTCTACTAAGTTGACGGGGACGGAGGACTTTGTCAACTTAGTCAATATGCACGATTCTAGCTCCAGTGATCATACGATGTCCATCCAACGGCCGTAGTGCTTCTTCAACCTCTGGTCTTCTTGCTCCAACCGCCCAAACCAGCGCCGGTCGTGCCTCGTGCTCTTGCCTCCCGTGGCCGGCTACGATGCGGCGGAGGCCTCACCGCCGCCTACTACTCCCACCGCTGGCTAGGCCATCCCTCTACTCACCCACACCCCCTGTTATTCTATGGCGACGGAAGCCTCACACCGCAGCGAACTAGTGAACCCTCGTACTCCTCTACGCGTGGGCATCCACTACCGCGTCTTCCCCGGCTCTGCGTGGTCCCCTTCCTAGGCCTCGCCGTCGTCCACCGCCCTGGTGCTCTCGGCGCGGCGTGGTCAACGTGGTCAAGGAACAGCTTCCATCAGACGTGGACTGTACATGGAGAGGCTGACAGCTGGGTCCATGGCCGCAGCAAGGAAGTGCCTCCTTATTACGCGCAAAATAATTATTCCTCCACCTCACAGCGGGGACCCACCGAACGGGCCACCGTAATTTGTGAAAAAACGTTTCCCCTGACTGTTGGGACCCAGCAGCTACATCTTCGCATGCAAGGAAGTGCGTCCGAAAAAAACAATTCCCCCCTGACTGCTGGGACCCACCAGCTACATCTTCGCACGCAAGGAAGTGCCTGATAGTCGGGACCCACCCGGTTGAAGCGTACGTAGTGTTGTCATTCTGGTAGCGAACGTGTACATACATATATACTGGTTGATGTAGAGGCGCGCACGTGTCGTAGTAGAGGTGCGTACGTGTCGTAGTAGAGACGCGCACGTAGCGTGTACACGTACGTACAACGGCCAGTCTGCAAGAAAGAAAATACGTCCACGTATGTGTACATACGAGCGGGGTCTCAAATGCCTACTCGCGCATACATACGGCCAGGGCTCGTGTAAATGGCTGGGTCGGAACGGAGAAACAGCATCGTCGTCGTGTTCATGGGGAGCCAACTGGCTGGATCGGAACGGAATGCATGGTTGTGTTCATCGGGAGGGCTTGGATGAAACAGGCGATGGAAACGAGGCCTGGTGTACCGCGGAACAGAGGAAACGGCCTTGTGTTCGACCGGCCACGTTCAAAACGGGGGTCCTGTTGATCGGGAGGGGTGTGGCGTACCGCAAAACGGAGGAAACGGACCTCCTACGGTCGAAACGGGGTCCTATTGACCGGGAGGGGTGTGGCGTACCGCAAAACGGACGAAATGGACCTCCTACGGTCGAAACGGGGGTCCTGTTGATTGGGAGGGGTGTGGCGTACCATAAAACGGACGAAACGGACCTCCTACAGTCAAAACGGGGGTCCTGTTGATCGGGAAGGGTGTGGCGTACCGCAAAACAGATGAAACGGACTTGTGTTGGAGCGCTACGGTTGAAATGGGGGTCCTGTTCATCGGGAGGGGTGTGGCATACCGCAAAACGGGACTCCACGTGATACTGTTCATCTCCACCGTTGACCTCCTCCAGCCTCCATGTCACGCCCAATATGCGACCCTATCCAAAAGGAACTCGAAGGTTCCACCAAGGATAGACCCGCATATTGAAACGCTTTTGCAAGGTGGATATCATTACATCAACATTACATAATAGATGGGGATACATACAAGAGGCAAACAATGCCACACGAATACAACATCACAATACATAGAGCATCATCCAACTACGGATGAAACACAAACAAAAACTCAAACAACATCCACCCTGCTAGCCCAGGCTGCCGACCTGGAACCTATCCCCTGATCGAAGAAGCAGAAGACGAACTCCAAGACAAGCAAACATCGCTCTCGCGTCATGATCATCGCATAACCTGTACCTGCAACTGTTGTTGTAGTAATCTGTGAGCCACGAGGACTCAGCAATCCCATTACCATGGGTATCAAGACTAGCAAAGCTTCAAGGGAAAGGAAGGGGTAAAGTGGTGAGGCTGCAGCAGCGACTAAGCATATATGGTGGCTAACATACGCAAATAAGAGTGAGAAGAGAGCAAAGGAACGGTCGTGAAGCTAGCAATGATCAAGAAGTGATCCTGAACTCCTACTTACGTCAAACATAACCCAAAGACCGTGTTCACTTCCCGGGCTCCGCCGAGAAGAGACCATCACGGCTACACACGCGGTTGATGCATTTTAATTCGGATCTGGTGTCAAGTTATCTACAATCGGACATTAACAAATTCCCATCTGCCTATAACCGCAGGCACGGCTTTCGAAAGATTATACCCTGCAGGGGTGTCCCAACTTAGCCCATGACAAGCTCTCCCGATCAACGAAGGAATAGACCTTCTCCCAGGAAGACCCGATCAGACTCAGAATCCCGGTTTACAAGACATTTCGACAATGGTAAAACAAGACCAGCAAGACCTCCCGCTGTGCCGACAAATCCCGATAGGAGCTGCACATATCTCGTTCTCAGGGCACACCGGATGAGCCAGACGTCGGGTTGGCATAGACCCTGGTTACCCAGGGGGCGCCGGACATCGCTCGGTTCGGACCAAAACTTAGACAAGCACTGGCCCGGGGGGGGGGGGCTAAAATAAAGATGACCCTCGGGTTGGCCAACCCAAGGGAGAGGGATAGGTGGTGGTGAGGCAAATGGTAAAACCAAGGTTGGGCCTTGCTGGAGGAGTTTTATTCAAAGCGAACTGTCAAGGGGGTCCCATAAATCACCCGACCGCGTAAGGAACGCAAAATCTGGGAACATAACACCGGTATGACGGAAACTAGGGCGGCAAGAGTGGAACAAAACACTAGGCAAAAGGCCGAGTCTTCCACCCTTTACCAAATATATAGATGCATTAATAATATAAGAGATATTGTGATATCCCAACCAAAATCCTGTTCACCATGGAGAAATCTTCAACTTCACCTGCAATTAACAACGCTATAAGAGGGGCTGAGCAAAAGCGGTAACATAGCCAATCAATGGTTTGCATAGGACAGGTGTCAAAGGTTAGAGGTTCATGGCAATTTGGGATGGCTTGATAAACAGGTGATAGGTAGCGCAGCAACGCGATAGAACGAAGCAACTAGCATAGCAATGATAGTAGTGAGATCTAGGTTAGCGGTCATCTTGCCTAAAATCCCGCAAGGAAGAAGAACGAGTCCATGAAGAAGACGAACGGATGAAGCCGAACCAAGCGTTGATGAACGAATCCTCACGATCGCAATGAAACAGGAACTATCGAAAAGAAGCACACAACCCGGTAAACACACCACACATGAACAAGTCATGATGCACAAACAAGCATGATTCATGACAAAGCTACATGAGGCTACTCATGGCAAGAGATGAGGCAAACAAGAGCAACACATCAAGGCAAGTTTAAATGAGGCCGGGAACAACATATAACAATTCCGGTAAGTCCTCATTTGCATATTTCTAAATTGGTCCAGATCTGAACAAACCTTATGTTCAAGTTGTTAAACAGCAAGTTAATATGCACAAAGATGATCTACACGAGATTCTAGACAAGTTACATATAAAGTTCATTTAGTTCGGAGCTACGACTTAGAAGATATGAGCAAAACAAGAAAAACATGGCATTGACGCAAAATACACCCAAACATCAAGCAAACACCTCCAAACATGGATCCAACATGATAATAAGAAACCACATGCGATTCTAAGCAAGTTTCATATAGAGCACACTCAAAACGGAGCAACGGTTCAACACACACACATGAAACAAGTTTAAAGGACAAGCTGTCCAAAACAGCAACTAGGCATATTGCAAGCATCAAAACAATATGCTACAACACCCTAACATAATAACAAAAGGCATGGACATGATGTACAGGTAAAGCATTACAAAACATGAACACCGAGCTATCTCTAGAAATCACTAGAACATGCTCAAACACACATGGAAAGATTGCAAGTTAATACAATTTCAGACTTTGTAGAAAATAACATCACGATGCAATGTTCAGAGCTATCAAACAACATGTTACAGGAACTTATAATGGCAAACAAAGGCATGGCATGAATCTACTAAATGCATAGATCAAAAGTCCCTTAGTGACCATTAGCCAAAAAGGATCAGAAAATATGATGGCACCCACGTAAACATAGCAAGTTATTATACAGATTCAAACATGGCAGGAACATAATTATGAAGGCATGTAGATGAGCTTGTGCAACTCACTATAGAGCAATACATGGCATGGCAAGTCACCCAACAGTAAGAAGAAATGTTTGTGAAGCTAAGCATGGCAATAGCAAGGTCATAGGGTGCATGGAACACTAGCAAAACACATGGGAACAAGTGAACTTAATGTTAACAGGCTGACAGCAACATTATGAAGCAACTTTCGAGCAAGATATGAACAAGCTACAGCAACTTATAAATACAACCAGGGGCACGGATGGATACAGGATGACATGTAGATCAAAACATATTTATAGAACATCTCCAGATTATGCATAGAATGATTTGTAGAAGCATGTTTATATAGCATCACGAAATAACAGATTCAGCCTAGCAAAACAGCAACATCATGAACCCTACTTAACAAGCTCAATTCACTCGCCACAAGTCATTGCATGACAAGATAAGCATAGCATCATCAAGAAGACATGTTTGTGAAACAAACCAAGTCAAGAACAAGTCCATAGCATGCAAGGATCAACTATAGCAACCTTGGCCAAATTGAATAACAGGTAAACAATCTGCCAGGAAACATTTCGAAGCAAAAGTAGAGCACTCAAATGACATGCTAGACTACTCCATAATTGTAACAAGGGGCATGAATGGATATACAATAACCTATTGTTCAAAACACCCTTACTGAAGTATCTCTAAATATGCATGGATATCTCTGTAGCATCAAGTTTACATGGCATCAAAATTACAGCAGAACAGGGACTAAAACAGCAACACCATGATGCCTAGTTTACATGCTTGTGCTAGTGACCACATTGATCACAAAAATACATGGCATACACCCCTGTAAAGATGACATGGCATAGTTCAACACACATGTAGACATCAACCTCATAGGATGCACACATCAATCATGACAAAAATGACAAAAGAGCTCGTTTTGATAACAGACAGCAGAAAACATTATGAAGCACTCTTACGACGATGATTTAGGCATCAAGATGATCGCAAATGAATATGATGCAATGGAATGAAATGATGTACTCGTTGAGGCGAACAATTTGACATATTACACGCACGAAACGGAGCTACGGATGCAGAGATATGATGGCATGAACATGGCATGATTATTACAAAATACTCGGGACTTAGCAGATTCGGGGAAGGGGAAAAATCAACCTCTCGGCACGGATTTCGATGCAGCGCGGATATCGCCGGAGAGATTCGCCGGAGTTGCGGGAGGAGGTGGCCGGAGCTGGAGGAAGATGGGCGGATCCGGGCCGGATCCGTCCGGTCTCGGCGGCGGAGGGTGGCGCCGGCCGATGGGGGGAGGCGGGGACGCCCGGGCAGCTCGGGGCGCCGGCGGCGAAGGCGATGGCGGCCGGGTTGGAGCTGCGGCGGAGGGCGGCGGAACAACGCGGGCCCGGCGGCAGAGGCTGGAGCGGGGCGCGGGAGGACGGGAGGCGGAGCGGCTCCCGGCGCGGGGCGGTGAGACCGCGGCCGGCGGCGTCGGCGCGATGCCCCGCGGCGGCGCGGGCGAGATCCGAGCGGCGGCGGACGGGGGCGCGCGGGAGGCGCGCGGCGGCGGCGCGCGGGCCGGGCGACGGCGCGGGATGGGCCCTGCGGGCTGCACGCGGGATCAGGCGGGCCGCGGCGGCTGGGAGGCGACGAGCGACACGCGGCGGGCTCCCATTGGCTGCGGGCGGCGGCGCAGATTCATCCGGCGCGCGCGGAGGGGAAAAATCTAGGGTTTGGGGTAGAAAGACCTGAAAATTTCGGGGGAGGTCTAGTTCTATAGGTAGAGGGAGGTAGGAGAGTCCAAATGAGGAGCAGTTTTCGCCCACACGATCGTGATCGAATGACCGAGAGCATGGAGGGGAGTTAGGTGGGTTTTGGGCCACTTTGGAAGGGGTGTTGGGCTGCAAAGAGAGAGGGGCTTTACGGTTACCCGGTTAACCGTTGGAGTATCAAACGACCTCCAAATGGCACGAAACTTGACAGGCGGTCTACCGGTGGTATACCAAGGCCGCTTGGCAAGACTCGGTCCATTCCGAGAACGTTTAACACCCACTCACGGAAAGAGAGAAGAGGGGGATGCCGGAGGACATAGGAGCGCCGGATTGCAAAACGAACAACGGGGAAAAAGCTCAGATGCATGAGACGAACACGCATGCAAAATGAAATGCACATGATGACATGATAAAATGCAACATGCAAGCAAATGACATGGCAGCGACGGCGAATAACTGAATGACACCTGGCGCATCGAATCCGAGGCGTTACACTCCACGAGCTCCTGTTCATCCAGCCTCCACCGCGCGCTACTCCACCGGCTACTGTTCAACCACCCCTCCACGGGCACCCCTCCATCGTCTACTGTTCATCTAGCCCTCCACACCACGAGGTCCTGTTCATCCAGAGGCAACACCACCGCTCACTGTTCATCCACCCCCTCCCCGCAACACTCACTATTCATCCAATCGATCGGCTTCAGGTAGCAGCAGTAGCGAAGGAATCGATCGATCGGGTTCAGTTAACAGCCATCGATCGATCGCTCGGGTTCAGTAACGCGTAGCCTGCAGTGCAATCACTCGGGTTCAGTTAGATCCCAACGCCTCGCTCGGGTTCAGTTAGAGCCGACGCCTCGCACACATGCGCGTGCGTGTACGAGAGAAACACGCATCGCTCGACCCCCGACCTCCCACCGTAACCGGGAACTCCCTGAAATTTTCCTCGCCCTTGCTTCTATCACGGTTTTTTCCGTCATGGACGGCCCAAAGAATGTCATGCAGCTGCGTCTCCGGACCGCCCAGGACGAAAAGCCCATTTTCTGTCATGATTTTTTCTCATAGAAGTAGGAGCCCACCACATCTATGATGATACCGGGTTTTATCACAATTATCGTCATAGAAGTGTCATATGTATGACAAATTGTTTTTTCGTTCGGCCCAAAATGTCTCGGATGTGTCTTTTTTTTGTAGTGCAAGTGTTCTTGAGGATTTTTGAAGTGAATAGTCATCCATCCCACGGGATAGGAGAGAGATATTTATAGTATGCCACAATAAGTGGCCATTGGGACCAAAACAGCACAGCGGGGTCGGACGTGCGGTACACATCAAACGGCCGAGGGCTCGGCAGACACCAGACGTCCGACAGGGACCGGATGTCTGATGTTTTGGCTCGGTATAGAAGGTACCAGACGACCGGAGGATGATGGACGTCCGATATTTTGGCATGGTAGAGAAAGTACCGGACGTCCGGTGGACGCGGTCATCCAATGTTTGTGTATTGAGGAGGAGGAGTCGGATGTCCGGTGGAAACCAGAAATCCGAAGTTTTGGCTCTGCAAAGCAGGTATCGATCGTCCGGTGAATATCGGTCATCCGACACGCGTCGGTCGTCCAACAGAACCAAGGCACAGAAGATGAGATCCTAAAGTAGATCATTTGAGCAAGACTTTAGCGAGACCCCATGTTCCCTCTTAATAGTGTGAGATCCCTATACTCAAGAACAAGCATAAAAAGGTGCCTAAGACGGTAGACTTGTTTCTTCGTTCTTGAGGAAGATAAATATTTGCGAAGTCATAATCCACACACACATGATCCCGAGGGGACTAAAACCTGAGATATACTTGACAAACTTTGTTAGTCCCGTATGAGTATATTGTCATCAACATCAAAATAAGATTAAGGGCATGATTGCACTTTCAATCTCCCCCTTTTTGGTAGTTGATGACAATATACACATAGTACAAAAGAAATAAGGTTGTTCTATGCTTAAAACAGATTTATTGAGAGCTCCCCCTCTCAGTGATAATCATTGCGATCATTACATGGAGAGCTCCCCCTCACAGTGACAACTATTAAAAATATATGAGCAAAAGATCACAAAAAAACTCAAAACATAACCATCACAAGAGCACATCAACACAATATCATAATATCTCTTCATACATAAGACGTAGATAAAGTCATACACCCACTCAAAGCATAATGGTTCAACATAAGACAAGTTTTAACAATAAATAGATCACAGTACTAGTTCCCCCCATTGGCACCAAGTACCCAAAAGGGATAGAGAGAACCGAACGGATAGTCACAGGTCATCATCATCATCGTTAGTAGCTCCACTACCACCAACATCGTCGAAGAAGTCATCCAACTCAGGTCCTGAAGGAAAACCAAAATCTAAAGGAGGAGCCACCGGAAGATGCTCATCGTCACTAACATCGGGAGCCCTAGAGTCACGCAGACGAGACTTCAAGGCATTCTTGGAGGTGGCCAACCGAGTGACAACATCATGGTTTTGAGTGTAGGAGATGGTGAAGGCCTTCATCATGGCAGAGTGGGCCTTCCCGAGAAAACGGGCAAGACGCCCAACCAACGCAGAATTGGAAGTGGAGGGATGCGACTAAGCAGCAGACCTACGAGTACGGGCAGACTTGGAGGAACCCTTTGGAGCAAAATCGTTGGCCATGTGAGGAGGAATAATCCACTTCTCATGCACATGAGTGCGAACAAGAGAGAATAGAGCCACACTTTCAGTAAGAGCCTGAATGAATGGAGCATGAGGGAAGGCACACTTATACTGAAAGCTAGCAAGATGGATTTCATGCCATGGAAAAGTAGGAATATTTATCTTCCCTTTGGGAGACTCATGGAGGCGCGACATAAGATCAGTGCAATAGTTGCTGCAAGATCCCTTGTCACCCATCTTGGGATATATGGTGCAGATGAAGCATTGTAAACGATGTAGTAAGGAGATCTCCAAATAGAAACTTGATTCAGATCCTTCATCTTTTCCTCCTCAATAAGATCATCTAGCTCCTTAAGAAGATAGCCACAAGCCTCAACGGCTTTGGGTTTGTGATTGGGGTCATCTTTATGGATCTTGAATCCAATGTCAGGAAACCCAAGAGCAGCGACAAACTGAGCATAAATGGCAGTGAGCTTGGTGTCAGAGGTCATCCAAGTGATAGTCTTGTTAGGAGTAAAGAAGCAAGTGGCATAAAACTGATGTATAGCAGCTTGGTTAAAATCATGTTGAAATGCAAATGGAGCAGCAAGACCGGATGACTCAATGAGCTCAATGGCACCCGGGTACTTCACGGGATGTTTCCAAATATGTGCTAAGTCAATGAAGTGGTGCAGAGAGACATCCTTTGGGAGGACAACAGAGGTGTAGATATCTACTTGAACATTTGTGCGAAAACAATGATCTAGAGAGTCTTAAACCACCTCGAATTGATCAACATCACGCCAGAACTTAAGATATGCAGGCTTGGGCACTTTGCTGAAATCCTTGAGGACACGCCCATGAAGTTGAGGAGCCTCAAGAGGTATGTGACGACCATATGCATGCGGCTGATTGGGAGGAGGAACAGGCATGTGGGTGGCCCTTTGAGAACCGCGGGGTGGGACGAAAACACCACTTGTGCACAATGCTCCTCATCTTCCATTTCTTCTTCATAGTCAAAGCCCTCAGCAGAGGAGGACTCCTGGATCATAGGAAGTTTCCTAGCACGCTTTCATGGACGCAACTCCTCTTGAGAGTCATCAGAACCACCTCGACGAGAGGATGAAACCAGGGAGAGAAGGTCATGGAAATATCATAGTGAGCCCTTGGAAGGAACGGAGACGGAGACGATGAAAATCGGAATCAAAAGGACAATTACCGCAGATAGAGGTACCCCTGGTATCCTTGCAAGTGGTGTGTTTGACTTTCACCATCATGGGACGATCCTCACCTGAGAGAATTTCCAAGATAGAAAAGGGGATCACTACCGTGTACGGGAACGAATCGACGAAGATGAGATAACCATAGGAAACAGATAGGAGGGGTACCAGATCAGGACGAGTAGGCGGGGGCGACAGACAAGAGGCTGGGGGCGCGGTGATGCGCCCCCCCTTCAGCGAGGGTGAGTGAAATAACCCCCTGGCGACGCGATGGCAGTCACAGGCGCGGGGTTGGGGAGAGAAAGACAGGGAAACTGCCCAGACAGGCCCGACCCCGAAGTATATATATGGTCTGCAAATTTCATCAGACGACCGAAAGAGGTCGGATGTCTGGGCACCGATGTACGTGCTAGGCGACGGACGACAGAGCAGTGTCGGATGTCCGAGATCTGGGGAGTAATTTGGGCTAGGCACGATTGTTGCACAGCGTCCGGACGACCGAGAGTGTCGGACGGTTGGGAACTATAAGTCATCGGACGTCCGATGAATGTCGGACGACCGGTGGCAAGAAGTTTTGACAGAAGGCGCTATATACAAATTTAGATGAACCAATAATGCTGAAATGGGTAGACGACAAAAGTATATTGGCAAACAGTCATAGAGGATACCACAAGATTAACAACTAGACACACATGATATGAACCCAAAACATGATTTGGCACTACTTCTATGGGGGGGGGGAGACAGTGGCCAAAAACCACCATGTGTGAGTATGTGTGTCTTGATGCCGCAAAGATAATGTCCTTGGGCACAAAAGGACTGCTCCATCAGTTTAAAGTACCATAGTTCGGGGAACAATAGTAACTTTGAGAGTGTTTGTTATTTTTATGCATTATATAGGGTGAGAGAACTCATTAGTTGAGTGTCTCCCCCTAAACATAAGCCTACACCATGACAAGACATGAAGCAAATGCATCCATGGGTACTAGATTTCACATAAGGTTGTCAAGCTCCAAGATACCAAGTTCATGCCTAAGTTGACAAAACCTTGCTTCATCCAATGGTTTGGTGAAAATGTCAGCAAGTTGCATATCTGTACCAACATGAGAAATATCAGTGTCACCCTTTTCCACATGATCTCTCAAGAAATGATACCTAATATCAATGCGCTTGGTGTGAGTATGATCTTTGGGATTCCCAGTAATATTGATGGCACTTTCATTATCACATAGAAGAGGCACATGTCTATAGGTGATACCATAATCCTTCAAAGTTTGCCTCATCCATAGTAATTGGGTTGCACAACTGGAGGTTGCAATGTATTCGGCTTCGGCGGTGTAGAGGGCGACACAATTTTGCTTATTCGAGGACCAACTTACCAATGTCGGCGTTCTGGGAACGGGGTCCCCAGACATGCCTGCCTGCGGCCTGCGACGTGGCTCAAGGGGCGGCCCAGCATGGCCCATCTTCATCAACACGAGTTCAAGACCCTCGCGAGGGGCCAAGCCTCGCGGGGCGGACGACAGGAGGCTTCCTCAGGCACGGCCTCGTCAGGCTGGCTCGCGAGGAGGCGGAGAGATCAAGGCGGGGTACCTCGCGAGGTGCCCATGACGCAAGCCATGACGACCAAGGGCGCCAGGCGGGCGCCAGCCCGCGCAGTGTCCTTCTTTCCTCTTTGGTGCAAAGGGGGGCAAGCACAGGCGAGAGCATCAAGCAAAGGCATCCATTTCGGTGCAACAAGACCAAGACCAGACGGCAGGATGGAAGTCATCGTGGAGCCCAAGCCGGCGTCACCACCAGAGCCTTTGGCAGGCGAGGACCAACTTTAGTCAGGATAAGTGTACTAGATGTTCCCCTTCAAAATGGCCAATTGTTGGCGCCCTTCCCGCTCAATATTTGGGAAGAGGCCCAGGGCCTTTGCCTATAAATAGGACTAGCCACCCACAAGGTAGGGGCATCGAGAAATCAATCGGATCCTCACCTAGAAACCAGTAGAGAGAGCGACTGAATTCCCTTAGCTGTTCATCGCACCAGCCAAGAACAGACCCTCGCGAGGCTGTTCTTCCTTGTACTGTTCATCATCAGCCCAAGAGGCAATCCACCACACCACACACTAGAGTAGGGTATTAAACCACAATGGTGCCTGAAACAGTATAAACTCTATGTCTCTTGTGTTGTTCCTTTGATTTCTTAGTTTATAGCGAGGAGGTGAGGTGCAGGTAGGCAGAGGACTAAATCTCCACGCGCACCCCAGTGTTCGAATCTAGAGGGTCTACCGGAACCCGAAATCTGACATTTGGCGCGCCAGGTAGGGGTGCGCCGAAATTTGTCTTCCACCGCCCTGTTCTTCACCGACCATCACGTCCATGTCAGACGCTCGTCGGGCCCGCGCCGAGCGCCGAGTCGCTCTCGCTTCCCGCGTCGCCCAGACGGCCCCCGTCGGCGGCCACCCCCACCGTTCCCCGTCGCCCGCCGTCAACGCTGCCACTGGCCCGGCGGGGAACGAGCAGCAGGCATCGTCCCAGCATCCATCCATGAGGCGAGACGGCTGCACTCCCACTCCCTCACTCGCCCCGGCCGGTTCTTTGTCCCGCGCGCCCCGCGCGACCATGGAGGCTTGGGCTGCGCTCATCACGGCAAACGAGCGCCTGCGCTACCGTCCGGTCGATGACGTCTACGAAGAATGGCTCGACCACGTCACAGAGCTCGTCCGTGCCGCAGGGGGCTCCCCTGCGCCGTCCTTCTCGCTGCACCGCGCCCCGCCCTGCGCGGGCAATGAAGCTCCAGGGGTGCCTCAGCTGCCTCCCCCTCAAGAAGGCGCCCTGGCCCCACGGCGCATGGCCCCTGGACGGAACCCACCCCGTCGGGCACTAGCGCAGCAAGAGCGGAGCTGCCAAGAGGTTCCTCGCCCCCAAGAAGCTGCCCAAGTGCTCCCTACTCCAGCCCGTCGCGACCATGCTCCCGCTCCGGTGCGCCAAGACCCCACACTGCTCGCAGCTGCAGTGCATGGGGGCCCGCAAGACCAAGCTCCTCGTCACCAGAGGCCTCCCATGGCCACAGTAGGCTGCCACGCCTTCACCACCGAGCTGTGCAGCATCGCGTGGCCCTGCAAGTTCAAGCCGGACCTGCCCCCTCGCTACGACGGCACGGCCGACCCTGCGGACTTCCTCCAGCTCTACGAGCTGGGCATCGAAGCCGCCAACGGGGATGAGAAGGTCATGGCGAACTGGTTACCCATGGCACTCAAGGACGGGGCCCGCACCTGGCTCCTGAACCTGGCCCCAGGCACGATCTCTTCCTGGGACGAGATGCGCACCCGTTTCATCGTCAACTTCCAAGGTACTCGCGACCGGCCACCTGCCGTGAGCGACATGCGCCGCATCAAGCAGCAACCAGGGGAGACCCTGCAGAAGTACATCCAGCGCTTCAAAAGCGCACGACTCAAGATTCCCAGGGTGACCGAGGAGGCCATCATTTCGGCCTTCTCCAACGGCGTGCGTGATGTCAAGATGAAGGAGGAGCTGGCGATGGATGAAGATCTGTGCACTTCCTTGGAGCTGTTCAACCTGGAAACCAAGTGCGCCAGGGCTGAGGAAGGGCGCCTCTCCCTTCTCGAGCTGCCAGCCACAGACCCAGAAGAGAAGAAATCCAAGGCCAAGGACGTGAAGCGCAAGGCGGCTGCCGTGCTCGCGGCAGAACCAGACACCAAGCGGGGCAGAGATCAGCCCGAGTCTTTCAAGGGCAGCCGGTACTATGTCTACCACGTGCTCCACACCCACAACACCAACGAATGCCAAGAGCTTCAAGCTGTGCGAGAAGGAAGGGTCGGCCGCCGCCCTGACCGCACCGATCGTGGCTACGGCCGAGGAGGAGGAAAGAACGCAGGACGCTGGGAAGACCGCGGCCCTCACCAAGGGTGGCGCGACCGACCTCGTGAGGATTGCTGGCAAGATCAACCTCGCAAGGGAGACTGGAGGGATCAGCCTCGCGAGGATCGCCCGCAAGGAAACGTAGGCCTCCCTCCACTGCCTCCGCAGCCTAGGAGAAATGAGGACCATCATCAGGACGAGGGGGCTGGGGGCTTCCAGGAGCCGCGTGCGATCGCCTGCATCCTGGGCGGAGCTCAGGCCCCAGCCTCTCAGTGCATCTTCAAGCAATTTGCCCGTGAAGTGAATGCAGTCCTCCCCAAGCTTGAAGCCACGCGCCCCCTCAGGTGGTCGGCGTGCGCCATCACGTTCAGTTCAGCGGATCAGCTCAAGTGCGCGGCCACAGCCGGAGTCCTCCCAATGCTTTGCTCCCCAGTTATCAGTAACGTGCAAGTCACCAGGACCCTCATCGACGGTGGGGCAGGGCTCAACGTCCTATCCGTAGAGACATTCAACAATCTCCAAGTGCCTTATGATCAGCTTCAACCAACCAAGCCTTTCTCTGGAGTCGCCGACGGCTCCACAGTCCCAATCGGGGAGCTCCGCCTCCCTGTCACCTTCGGAGCCTGCAACAACTACCGCACCGAGCTCATTGACTTCGACATCGCTCACATCCGCCTGCCATACAACGCCATCCTCGGCTACCCAGCTCTCACCAAGTTCATGGCCGTGACTCATCACGGCTACAACGTCCTTAAGATGCCAGGAAGCGGTGGAGTCATCACGGTGCCCTGTGAAGAAAGAGACGCAGTGTGCTCCCTGGAACGAGCTTTTCAGGCCGCATCACTTGAAGACCCAGATCGCGAGAGCGGGAGGCTCCCTGAAGCCGCTCCCAAGAAGAGCAAGACATCGCCAGGCCCGACCCCTCAGGAGGCAGGCCCCTCAGGGTCTATGCCTGCTCAACGGGCACCTCCTTCTGTTGCATAGGCAGGCGCGCCCAGTGCCCTCCTTGAGCAGGGCTTGGGGGCTCCCCCTGGAGGGCCACCGACCTTGCTAAGGTCACGAGGGAGGCGCTTGGGCACCACTTGGAGGCATGTTTCAGAGCATGTTTCCCTCAGGAAGGAGCAAAGCAAGGAGGGCCAAACCCTCAGGAATTCGTCAGTCAGGTCACACAGGAGTTGCAAGAGTCAAGAGTCATGAGTGGCAACCGCAGCTCCCCATCCAGGCGAGGATGGTGGGCTGCGCGTCTGCATCGACATCCAAGGGCTCAACCGAGCCGCCTCTCAGGAGCGCTTCTGTCCCTCACGCATGGGGCGCTGCGAAGGCCCACCCCACAGCTACGTTCGCATGCCCCACGACTTGCTGAACGCGGCTGCGGTGCGCCAGCGCCTCATGAGGAGCATCCTGGAGGCTCAGGAGGCCAGGCGTTCCGCAGTCCTGGCGGAGATGGAGATGGTTCGTGAGGAGCCACCGGCGCCTTCGGAGCCTCCCGAGGCTCCTGGGCCTGGGGGCTCGTCAAGATCGGCTCCCGCGGCCCGCTTCATCTGCTACTTCAACACCCTTTCGTCGTCAACACTATCAGGTGACATCTTTCAAGTTTCATTTCCAGCTGGGAACGCCCCCAGGGCTGCATCATTCCCAGGCTGCATGGGTCCGTCCCTACGGCGTGTATCCCTTTTGTTCATGTTTTTAGCTTACCTTGTTGGGGGCGCCCCTCTGGCTGCATCATCCCCAAGTCGCTCGGGTCAGACTCATCGGCATGTATCCCTCTTGCGTTTATTTTCTGGCTATGCATTCGACCCATCATGCTTGTTATTTGGTGCCTGTCTGTGGCACCCCTTCTTATTTCTTGTCGGCCGCTTGCGCGTTAAAGGGGGGGTACCTGAGCATCACGACTCAACGCTCCTACCGGCTCTCCAGCCCTCACCCTTTGGCTTTGTCCATGGCATCGCGCCCTGGCAAACCAGCGACGACTGAGACTCACTCGAGGTCCGGGACCAGAGGACGTAGAGCGTCGACATTGAACCAAGCTTGCGCATTAAAGGGGGGCGTACCTGAGCATCGCGACTCAGGGCTCCTACCGGCTCTCCAGCCCTCACCCTCTGGCTTTGTCCACATCATCGTGCCCTAGCAAACCAGCGACGGTTGGGACTCGCTCGAGGGCCGGGACCCGAGGACGTAGAGCGTCGACATCTAACCAAGCTTGCGCGTTAAAGGGGGGGTACCCGAGCATCGCGACTCAGGGCTCCTACCGGCTCTCCAGCCCTCACCCTCTGGTTTTGTCCACGGCATCGCGCCCTCGCAAACCAGCGACCGCTGAGACTCGCTCGAGGGCCGGGACCCGAGGACGTAGAGCATCGGCATCTGGCCAAATTTGCAGGAACACATCACAAGTTAAGGCCCAGTGCCAGGCGCAACCCGCCTTGAGGTAGGGCCCCGTGAGTCCCACGCTGGCTCACGGGTGCTCAAATACACCTCCTCATGCCCTACCGTGCCGGCCACGTGTCAGGGCAGGGCTGTACACGCCCCGGGGGCTCCTCCCGGAGGGGAGCCCCCTCCCACGCACCAGTGGAAGCACCATGCTCTGCGCTGGCTGACGACACTTCCGAGGAGCGGCTATGCCCGTACACATACAGAAGCGCTATGCTCCGCGCTCGTGATAAACAACTGAGGGTGGCCCCCGGCCGCATCAACCTCAGGGAGCCCCGAGCTCAGTGTCTGGCCTCATCGCAACGCCTCCCCTCGGGAGCGCCGCGCGAGGGGGCTGGGCACGGGGGCTGCGCCTGGGTCACGCCCAGGCATACACCACCCAGCCAGGCCCTTCGGGCCTGGTTCGTCGCGCCTCTCTCCCCGAGCGGAGCCAAGGTACGAAGGCCGTTTGAGCGTCAAGGGGGATTCCTGAGCATCGCGACCCAGGAGCCTAACTGGTCACGTAGCCCCTCACTCCTTAGTTCCGAAAGGCTAATGGCGGTTGAGGTATGCACGGGGCCGGGCTCTGCAGACGTAGAATCGTAGATTCACCCACACATCTCACCTCCCTACTTGCTATTCGTGCGCCAAGGGGGACTCCTGAGCATCGCGACTCAGGAGCCTAACTTGTCACGTAGGCCCTCACTCCTTGGTCTCGTCCTGGTTTCCGGTCGGGGCTAACGGCGGCTGAGGTATGTGCGGGGCCAGGCTCTGCCGGCGTAGAACATAAGTAAGTAGGAAGAGCGCAAATTTCAAGGAATTCAAAAGCAAATATTACAGTCCATAACTGTTATCACGACATCAAACGCAAGTTTAAACGCCTCCCCGAGGCATTGTGCATGTTGCAGGAACTGAAAGAAGAACAGGAGCCACAGAGGAGTTGTTTGTTGGCGGCGGAGCTGCGCGGAGCAGGTTCGCCTCGTGGGGCCGCATGACCGGCAGCGCCTCGCTTCGGCTTGGTGCTGAAGGCCCGGAACTTCGATAGCAGAGCCTCCGCACGACCCTTCACGGCCTCAGCAGCGGCAGCGGCAAGCTCGCCGCTCGCTGGCTCCAGCAGGCTGTCGAGGTCGACGTTGGGATCGCGAAGGTAGACGTGGGTAAGGACCCGCATCAGCGCTGCAGAAGACAGGACGCACGCCTCGGCCTCAGCCGTAGGGCCAAGGCCAAGGGTCACATCTTCAAGAGCACGGACCATGAAGGTGAGCAGCTTGGCGGGACCATCCTCGGCGCCGGCCAGCGGGCTTTCCAGGCCGCTGTCATAGAGCGATTTCAGCAAGCCGCGAACCTTCACCTCCATCTCCATGAAGGCCTCGCGGTCCTCGGCAAGGACCCGCGCCTTGCCTTCCAGCTCGACCTTCCACTCCTCCAACTCCTGCTCCAACGCGCCCAAGCGGTCATGGCGTTTGTTGAGCTTGGCATCTCGGTCCTTGATGGCCGCCTCGCGAGCCTTCAGGCCTTCTTCCTTCTCTTGGCGGATGCGGACCTCCTCGGCGAGCTAGTCCCGCAGGTCCTACAGTTCGCTCTCCAGTGCCTTGCAACGGCCTTGGGCATCGGCCGCCTCCCCCAAGGCGGCATCGCGAGCGGCCTTCACCTCAAGGACGGCCTGCTTCTCCTTGTCGCAGGCCGTCGAGGCCTAAACCAGCACAGCTCGAATTGAAGCGTCAGAGCGAATCCAGCCGGAAGCCAGCTCCAGGCGCCCGGCCACCAAGCGAGGGTCGGCGCCCAGAAGATATTGCCACAGCCGGTCCAGTTCGGTAGCAGAGCGATCCAAGACAGTGGAAGGGGTCGGAGAGACGGCAGTTGGTGAAGTAGGAGGAGAGGACGGCAGCGTAACCACAGGACCCTGAGGCAGGACCTTCTGCGTCCCAACAGCTGTGGTGATGGCATCAGGCAGGGATACCTCAGGAGTCGCTTGGGCCATGGGGGCTGAGCTCGCCCCAGCCAGCTCCACCAGGCGTCGCGAGGATGACCCGGTAGGAGAGGCTCGTGCCTTGCAGCCACCTCCCTTCGTGGGCAGAGGTGCTGCCCCAGACGGAGCCTCAGGAGCCCCCTTTGGTTTATTCGCCGCAGGCGCCAGCCTAGCCAAGAGATATAGACATCAAGCCTCAACGACAAAGAAGGGAACAAGACAAGGATCGAGCACTTACTCGTCGCCGCTCATGAGCTCGAGCAACCGCCGGCCGTACTTCAAGCCCGAGAGCCGGCTGCTGGGATCAGCCTCGCGAGGTTCGGAAGCAGGAGGCACGTCTGCAGATCGCCTCGGAGCCGGGGCAGACCCGAGGGGGATCAGCCCAGACCTAGCCTTCTTCGAGATCGGGGGCAAGCTCCCGCCCCCGCTCATCATCATCCTCGTCGTCGCTCGGCAAAAGGCGGAGAGCGCAGGATCTGCGCCAGGGGAGAGGCGCTCTCGACTCCCCGTCGGTAGCCTCGGAGTCAGGCCCCCCTTCCCGCTCCTCTTCTTCCTCCTCTTTGTTGGAGTCGCCGGAGGACACGTTCACCGTTGCCTGGGCTGCTGGGTCCTCGGGAGCCACCGCAGGTGAGGGAGTCCTGGACTAGGGGGTGTCCGGATAGCGAACTATCATCATCGGCCGGACTCCAAGACTATAGAGATACAAGATTGAAGACTTCGTCCCGTGTTCGGATGGGACTTTCCTTGGCGTGGAAGGCAAGCTTGGCGATATGGATATGTAGATCTCCTACCATTGTAACCGACTCTGTGTAAGCCCTCTCCGGTGTCTATATAAACCGGATGGCTTTAGTCCGTAGGACGAACAACAATCATACCATAGGCTAGCTTCTAGGGTTTAGCCTCCTTGATCTCGTGGTAGATCTACTCTTGTAACACACATCATCAATATTAATCAAGCAGGACATAGGGTTTTACCTCCATCAAGAGGGCCCGAACCTGGGTAAAACATCGTGTCCCTTGTCTCCTGTTACCATCCGCCTAGACGCACAGTTCGGGACCCCCTACCCGAGATCCGCCGGTTTTGACACCGACATTGGTGCTTTCATTGAGAGTTCCTCTGTGTCGTCACCGATAGGCTCGATGGCTTCTTCGATCATCAACAACGATGCAGTCCAGGGTGAGACCTTCCTCCCCGGACAGATCTTCGTATTCGGCGGCTTTGCACTGCGGGCCAATTCGCTTGGCCATCTGGAGCAGATCGAAAGCTACGCCCCTGGCCGTCAGGTCAGATTTGGAAGTTTGAACTTCACGGCGGACATCCGCGGGGACTTTATCTTCGATGGATTCGAGCCATAGCCAAGCGCGCCGCACTATCACGACGGGCATCATTTAGCTCTACAGCCGGACAGTACCCTGGAGGCCGCACTCGAGTCCGCTCCGACCTTCAATTCGGAGCCGGCTGCGCAGATCGAGGACGGATGGCTAGACACCGCCTCGGGGGCTACAACCTCTACGGCGATAGAGCCGAACACTGATCTTGTCCCTCATGAAGCCCGTGACTCCGAGGTGCCGGACTCCTCGCCGGACTCCGAGCCTCCCTGCGCCCCCTCCAATCGAATCCGATTGGGCGCCGATCATGGAGTTCACCGCGGCGGACATCTTTCAACACTCACCCTTTCGGCGACATCTTGAGTTCGCTAAAGTATCTCTCATTATCAGGAGAGCCCTGGCCGGACTGCGGTCAGGACGGTTGGGATGCGGACGACGAAGAAATTCAAAGCCCACCCACCACCCACTTAGTAGCCACTTTCGACGATCTAACCGACATGCTAGACTACGACTCCGAAGACATCGACGGTATGGACGACGATGCCGGAGACGACCAAGAACCAGCGCCTACCGGGCACTGGAAAGCCACCTCATCATATGACATATACATGGTGGATATCCCAAAGGATGGGAATGGCGAAGGAACAGCGGAGGATGACCCCTCCAAGAAGCAGCCCAAGCACCGGCATCAGCGGCGCCGCTCTAAATCCCGCCACAGCAAGAATGAAGACCGGCACCGGAGATAATAACACCCCAGACAGTGCCGAACACAACCCACTCCAGCAAGATTCAGCACAGGAGGACGGAGACGCCAGCCCTCATGAGAGAGCGGCAGAAGAAGAGGTAGAGGATTATATGCCTCCCTCCGGAGACGAGGCAAGCCTCGACGACGACGAATTCGTCGTGCCTGAGGATCCCGTCGAACAAGAGCGTTTTAAACGCAGGCTTATGGCCACGGCAAACAGCCTCAAGAAAAAGCAGCAACAGCTTAGAGCTGATCAAGATCTGCTAGCCGACAGATGGACTGAAGTCCTCGCGGCCGAAGAGCATGAGCTCGAACGCCCCTCCAAAAGCTACCCTAAACGCAAGCTGCTCCCCCGATTAGAGGAGGAGGCGTATGAACTGCATCACCAGCAGACAATACGGCTGACCGACCACCCCGTGGTCGCGACAGAGAGGCCTCTAGGCCCTTCACTAGAACCGTACCCCGGCATCGCTCGAAAAGCACAAGGCCACAGGGGAACGCTCCGGACTTGCGAGATATATTGGAGGATAAGGCAAGACAATCAAGATCGATCTATGGATCGCGTGGGCGCCCCATGATACGTGACGACAACTCGTCGCGCCGGACACAGTAAGTCCGGCCGGGCCGAACAAAATAGACAAAGCTCTTTTGAGCTCCGTCGTGATATCGCCCAGTACAGAGGCGCCGCACACCCACTATGCTTCACAGATGAAGTAATGGATCATCAAATCCCCGAAGGGTTTAAACCCGTAAGTATTGAATCTTACGATGGCACAACAGACCCTGCGGTTTGGATCGAAGACTATCTCCTCCACATCCACATGGCCCGCGGTGACGATCTTCACGCCATCAAATATCTCCCACTCAAGCTTAAAGGACCAGCCCGGCATTGGCTTAACAGCTTGCCAGCAGAGTCAATCGGGAGTTGGGAAGACCTGGAAGCCGCATTCCTCGATAACTTCCAAGGCACGTATGTGCGACCACCAGACGCTGATGACCTAAGCCACATAATTCAGCAGCCAGACGAATCAGCCAGACAATTTTGGACACGGTTCTTAACCAAGAAAAACCAAATCGTCGACTGTCCGGATGCGGAGGCCCTCGCGGCCTTCAAGCATAACATCCGCGACGAGTGGCTTGCCCGGCACCTGGGACAGGAAAAGCCGAAATCCATGGCAGCCCTCACATCACTCATGACCCGCTTCTGCGCGGGTAAGGACAGCTGGCTAGCACGCAGCAACAACCTCAGCAAAAATTCTGGCAGTCCGATATCAAGGACTGTAATGGCAGGTCGCGTCGCAACAAAAACAAACGCCGCATTAACGGCGATAATAGTGAAGATACGGCAGTCAATGCCGGATTCAGAGGCTCTAAACCCGGTCAGCGGAAAAAGCCATTCAAAAGAACTACTCCGGGTCCGTCCAATTTGGACCGAATACTCGACCGCTCATGCCAGATACACGGCACCCCCGAAAAACCAGCAAACCACACCAACAGGGACTGTTGGGTATTCAAGCAGGCAGGCAAGTTAATTGCCGAAAACAATGACAAGGGGCTGCATAGCGATGACGAGGAAGAGACCCGACCGCCGAACAATAGAGGACAGAAGGGTTTCCCCCACAAGTGCGGACGGTGAACATGATATACGCAACACACATACCCAAAAGGGAGCAGAAGCGTGCACTCAGGGATGTATACGCGATGGAGCCAGTTGCCCCGAAGTTCAATCCATGGTCCTCCTGCCCGATCACTTTTGACCGAAGGGACCACCCCACCAGCATCCGCCACGGCGGATTCGCCGCATTGGTTTTAGACCCAATCGTCGATGGATTTCACCTCACCAGAGTCCTGATGGACGGCGGCAGCAGCCTGAACCTGCTTTATCAGGATATAGTGCGCAAAATGGGCATAGACCCCTCAAGGATTAAACCTACCAAGACAACCTTTAAAGGCGTCATACCAGGTGTAGAAGCCAATTGTACAGGCTCAGTTACACTGGAAGTGGTCTTCGGATCCCCGGATAACTTCCGAAGCGAGAGTTAATCTTCGACATAGTTCCGTTCCGCAGCGGCTATCATGCTCTGCTCGGACGTACCGCGTTTGCAAAGTTCAACGCGGTGCCGCACTACGCATACCTCAAGCTCAAGATGCCAGGCCCTCGAGGAGTCATCACGGTCAACGGAAACACTGAACGCTCTCTCCGAATGGAGGAACATACAGCGGCTCTCGCGGCAGAAGTACAGTGCAGCCTCTTAAGGCAATTCTCGAGTCCGGCCGTTAAGCGACCGGACACGGCTAAACGCGCCCGGAGTAACCTACAACAAGACCACCTGGCACGTTCCGAGCACGCGTAGCAGTGCGGCCCCAACCCCAGCCCCTGCAAAATTTCAAGACAGGTCCTTCGCGTACACCATTACGCTCTGGAGATACCATGGGCATGGGGGGTGGGGCACGACCACGATAGGACCCAGAATGCGGCTTAACCACACCAGGGGCTCTCAAGTGTGTCGTTCTTTTTTTCCTTTTTTTTTACCACAGGACTCCGTTCATCAGAGGCCTTGTTCGGCAGCAGACCTGCCGAACTCACGATGCAACAGCCAGGGAAGGAGAAAGGCTACAACGAATATCCAGGTGGTCTCCATTACGAGCATTAAATCTGTTTTATACACCATTCCGCAGCCTACCCCCTGGAGGGGGACATGTTTAATAGTCCCATCCCTTGCTTATCGCACCATTTGTATCGTTCTGCATTCACAGCAGTTTTTCTTGAATAAGTAATGCAGCACCTTTTTGCTTCCAATTGCATTTCTTTCTTATACATATGTTCATTTATGACATGTTGCATCCGTACATTTTGGTACGGCTAAATACACCAGGGGCTTATGTTTCCCGCATCATGGTGTGATAAGTCCGAACACTTTCACAAGTGCGGCACCCCGAACTTATAGCATTATATGCATCGGCTCCGAATCATGTCTTGGGTCAATAGTTGGGTTTGCCCGGCTCCCATGTTTTGGTACCTTACGTTCCGTTGTATCGGCTAAGGTAGCACTGGGAGAACCACTGCGATTGCGCCCCAGTTGAGCTGGGCGAGCGCCTCAGTGGAGAAAGCTAAAACTGACCGTCATGATGAGGCGAGAGCCGGTCGCTGTTCGAGAGGTTTTTTGCGAGTCCCTAAAGACTTATGCCGCTTAGAGCGAGGAGCCGGCTTTGTCCGGCCCAGGCGTGGATAGCGCCCCAAATTCGGCCTTCCGAAGACTAGGGGCTTCGCCGAAATTTAAAATTATAGAATTCTATGGCTAAGTGAGAGTGTTCAAGCATTATAAGTCCGGTTGCCTTGTTCGTTGTGTTGAGCGCCTCCCTAGATGGACCCAAAAATGGGAACAAGAGTGCTCAAATTTATCCCGAACACCCCAGCACTCGTGGCATGGGGGCTGAAGCCGACGACTTGCCATCTCTCAGATTTGATAAACAGCCGCACAGAAGGTAATATTTTAAATTAACAAGCGTTGCTTAGCGCATATGAACTAAGTTTTCAGCGCACAGGATAACAAAATGCGAGTCTACTCAAATATTACATCTTTGGAGCACTCACCCGCAATAATGCGGGCACCCTTCAGGACACTCTTATAATACATCTCGGGCGTGCGATGCTCCTTGCCCTGCGGTGGCGCGTCCGTCACAAGCTTCTAAGCATCCATCTTGCCCCAGTGCACCTTTGCGCGGGCAAGGGCCCGACGGGCACCTTCAATACAAGCGGAGTGCTTGATGACTTCAACCCATGGACACGCATCCACCAGCCGCCGCACCAGGCCAAAGTAGCTCCCAGGCATGGCCTCCTTAGGCCACAGCCGAACTATGAGGCCCTTCATGGCCTGTTTGGCCACCTTGTGGAGCTCGACCAGCTGCTTCAGCTGGTCCCTAAGGGGCATCGGATGTCCGGCCTCAGCATACTGAGACCAGAAGACCTTCTCCGTTGAGCTCCCCTCCTCGGCCCTGTAGAAAGCTACAGCATCGGACACGCTGCGGGGTAGATCTGCGAACGCTCCTGGAGAGCTCTGAATTCAGGTAAGTGATAGGTAATCCACACTCACATGCTTACTTTGCATGAAAAATGCCTTACCCGCCGCTATTTTCTTCAACGCCTCGACTTCCTGGAGGGCCTTATAGGCTTCTGCCTTAGCGGCTTTGGCACTCTCAAGAGCCGTTGCAAGCTCGGACTCTCGAGTCTTCAAGTCATGCTCCAAACTCTCGTGTTTTTCCATGAGAGCCTGGAGCTCTTGCCGTCCTCCGCCACCCGCGCCTCCTGCCTCTCTCGCTCGGTGCGCTCCGCGGCCGCATTACGTTCGGCCGCGGACACCGCCTCCTTCAGGGTCGCCACCTCGTTAGTGGCCCCTGCAATACCCACGTTATCCTTGTCATTCTTCTTGCAACCAAAATCCTTTTCTGTAAGGTACAATTTTAATAAGGTGTTACTCACCTTCCTTGTCCTCGAGCTGCTTCTTGGCACGGCCGAGCTCGTTCTCGGACCGCTCGAGGCTTTGCTTCAAAGTATTGACCTCCGCAGTCAGTGCGGCAGAGGTCAGCAGCGCAGCCTGCAATCCCATATTGACATATTTTTTATGACTCCTGCGTATATCTTTTTAGATCCTTAGTCCGGCTTTTCTTTCCGAACACCAAACCGAGCATCAGGGGCTACTGTCTATGCGGTACTATTTTACATATATCAAAATTCTTACCTCAAAGCCTGTTAGAAGGCTGCTGCAGGCTTCGGTCAGCCCGCTCTTGGCGAGCTGAACCTTCTGAATCACCGCACTCATAACAGTGCGGTGTTCCTCTTTGATGGAGGCGCCATTGAGCGCCTCCAGCAAGCTATCCGGCACCTCCGGTTGGACGGAGGCTGCCGGCGTCACGGTCTTGCCCTTCTTACGAAGGGGCCGCCCGCCGGACTCCGGAGCCGCTATGGGTTCCGGGGCCGAGTCCGGTGCAAAGTCCGGGAGGTTGTTCTGCGACACCTCCGGGGCCTCCTCCTCCTGGTGGGTCCCTTCCTGGGATCCCACCTCGGCATCGTCCGCATCACGGGGGGTGGAGGCGGTCGGAAGAGAATCCATATCCGACGCACCTAAGGACCCGCTCGACGAAGCGGGAAGATCATCCTTGGGCGGACTGCAGGGTTGTATGCGGCATTAGAAAGACATTATGTGGCGAAAAGAAAAACCATGAAGTTATTCGGGAGTCCGGATACTTACGATCTCGCCAGGGGCTTGGCCCTTGGGGGCCAGTCCTCGTCGTCATCACTGGCGTTGGCAGAGCAGTCCGGGAAAGAGTTTTTCCCTTCTTGGACCCTTCGGCCTCCCTCGTTGGGGAGGCCTTCCTTTTCCTCCCTCCCGCCGCTGGGGGAGAGGCTTTCTTCTTCTCCTCCTCGCCTTTGTGAGAGGAGTCGGCCTCGGAGTCATCATCCGATAACACCTGAAAACGGGAACTCTTCCGAGTGCCCATGGCCTTCTTCTTGGCCTTCTTCTCCGGCACCACGTGGGGTGCCGGAGCCAGCAGCCCCGTTAAGCGGGCGTCCGCTGGGTCCTCTGGCAATGGGGCCGGACAGATAGTCTGTTCGGCCTTCGTCAGCCAGTCCTGTCAAAGGAAAGGGAGTTTAGATCCCGCATAGAGTCAAACTATGGAAAACAAGCGTCCCGTAAAGGACAAAATCGCTTACCTCGTCAGCCGGACGCTGTGATCTGAATCCGCGATCTTCGGTAGCGGATGCGGGAGCCTCGGCGCCCTTGAACAGCACCTTCCAGGCATCTTCGTACGTAGTGTCGAAGAGCCCGCTCAAAGTCTGGTGCTGCGCCAGATCGAACTCCCACATGTTGAAGCCCCGTCGTTGGCACGGGAGAATCCGGCGGATGAGCATGACCTGGACTACGTTGACAAGCTTGAGCTTCTTGTCCACTAGCTTTTGGATGCAGGCTTGGAGTCCGGTCACCTCCTCCGAATCACCCCATGTCCGGCCGCTCTCTTTCCAGGAGGTGAGCCGTGTGGGGATGCCAGATCTGAATTCGGGGGCCGCTGCCCATTCGGGGTCACGCGGCTCGGTGATGTAGAACCACCCCGATTGCCACCCCTTAATGGTTTCCACGAAAGTGCCCTCAAGCCAAGTAACGTTGGACATCCTGCCCACCATGGCGCCTCCGCACTCCGCTTGGCTGCCCTTCACAACCTTCGGCTTGATACTGAAGGTCTTGAGCCACAAGCCGAAGTGGGGCTGGATGCAGAGGAAGGCCTCACACACGACGATAAACGCCGAGATGTTGAGGATGAAATTCGGGGCCAGATCATGGAAATCCAGGCCGTAGTAGAACATGAGCCCCCGGACAAAGGGATGGAGTGGGAAGCCCAGTCCGCGGAGGAAATGGGGAAGAAATACTACCCTCTCATGGGGCCTGGGGGTGGGGATGAGCTCTCCCTTGTTGGGGAGCCGGTGCGCGATGTTGCTGGACAGATATCCGGCGCTGCGCAGCTTCTGGATGTGCCCCTCCGTGACGGAGGAGGCCATCCACTTGCCTCCCGCTCCGGACATAGTTGGAGGAGGTTGAGGTGAGATGTGCGGACTTGGGCGCTGGAGCTCGAGTTCGCGGAGATGGATAAGCCAAGGAGGAAGAAGGCGCAGGTAAAAGGGTTGGATCTTTATCCCCTTATATGGGCGGACAAAAACATGTGTCCCCACCGGCCTGATAAAACTCGCTTATCTCCCAAGCGCCGCAATCAATGGCGCGGTTGGGTTACCCACGTCCGTATTGATGGGAATCCCGGAATAAGGGGAACACGATCTCTGCTTCGACAAGACGTGCCAAGGAAACCGCTTCGCTAAACACGCTGAGGTGGTACAATAAAAACGATTCAAGTAAAGGCTTGGTAGTGGTGTGACGTCACGCCACCAAATACGTCAGCAGATTGAACTTGTGTAAATATTATTCTCTCTACGGTGGTACGTGGAATTTATTTTGCAGAGCCGGACACTATCCTGGTGTTCACAATCTTCTATAAATTATTCGGAGGAGGAACCCGCCTTGCAATGCCGAAGACAATATGCGCGCCGGACTCGTCGTCATTGAAGCCTGGTTCAGGGGCTACTGAGGGAGTCCTGGACTAGGGGGTGTCCGGATAGCCGAACTATCATCATCGGCCGGACTCCAAGACTATGAAGATACAAGATTGAAGACTTCGTCCCGTGTCCGGATGGGACTTTCCTTGGCGTGGAAGGCAAGCTTGGCGATACGGATATGTAGATCTCCTACCATTGTAACCGACTCTGTGTAACCCTAGCCCTCTCCGGTGTCTATATAAACCGGATGGCTTTAGTCCGTAGGACGAACAACAATCATACCATAGGCTAGCTTCTAGGGTTTAGCCTCCTTGATCTCGTGGTAGATCTACTCTTGTAACACACATCATCAATATTAATCAAGCAGGACGTAGGGTTTTACCTCCATCAAGAGGGCCCGAACCTGGGTAAAACATCGTGTCCCTTGTCTCCTGTTACCATCCGCCTAGACGCACAGTTCGGGACCCCCTACCCGAGATCCGCCGGTTTTGACACCGACAGACCTTCCAGGCTCCTACTCCTGCTCAGTGCGCCCAGGCGTCACAGGTTTGTGAGCCTCGCGTCTCAATACTGATGGCGCCTCACGAGCCTCAAGCCTCTTCCCTCCTGGCGGATGCGGACCTCCTCGGTGAGCAAGGTCCCGTAGCCTGCAGCGTCCTCCAGCGCTGCACGCCCGGTAGTCGGCCGCCTCCTCCCACGCAGGATCGCGAGCACTTCACTTGAGGAAGGCCTGCTCTAACCTCGTCGCAGGCCGTCGAGGCATGAACCAGCGCAGCTCGAATCGAAGGGTCAGGCGGTCAGCCGCCCAGCCCCACGCCCCCACCGTGAGGGCGGCGCAGAAGTACTTGCAAAGTGGGGCACCTGATGCTCCAGGAACTCCCTCAGGAGCAACGCGCCAGTCAGCTTCGCCGTCACCATATTCCCCGGCCTCAGATCCGCATCCATCTTCTTCAACACCGGCTTTGCGCGGGGGTCCACGAGTTCCGCGCGAGACCAATCATCGGAGCTCGAAGGCTTCTCCGTGGGCAGAATCAGCCAAGGGTGGATGCGCCCAGCATCCACCATGACCCACTTGCTCCTGAAGCCCTCAATCCTCTTCCCGGGCTTCGAGATGGCGTTGGAGCTGCCATACGCGACGAAGCTAGCGCACACGGAGAGAGGACCGCGAGAGAGCCGGAGGGAGAAGTAGTGGCACAGTAAGGCCACCGAAGGCTGCACCCCGACATGAGCCTCGCAATAATACGCGAAGATTGCCAGAAGGAGGACAGAGTTGGGGTGGATGTGCAGAGCTTGTAGGTCATAATGGCGAAGGACAGAGAAGAAGAACTCAGAGAAAGGAGGTACCAGGCCGGAAGCAATGGCGCTTACGAAGAGCGGGTAGAAGGTGCTCCCTGGGCATCAGGAGAGGCGGAGCCGGCCTTGAACACCTGCGCCCCGTTGATGCCTTGCGCCACCACCATCTGGCACATCCGGGCAAGGCTCGCCTCCGACACGTTCGGCGAGTCCAAGGCGGGCGAATACCAAGCTTCGGCAAGGTCTGGCGAGGCGCCATGGCTTGCTAAGGTGGCACGGTCGAAGTAGATCTGAAGATTTCGGAGGCAGAAGGAAGGGCGCAAGAAAGGGGATCTGGGCAATGACCGGAGGAAGCAAGGGAAGCAAAGCCTAGGCAGACGCCGCTCTTTTGATGCACGCGGTTGCTGAGGCACCACGTCCAACCAACCGCCACGCGGCGCCCGAGGCCGCAGGCTATTAGGGCCCGCAGCGCTTCACACTTGCCCCTTCGCCTCTCTACTAAGCCAAGTCCGGGTGCGCCTTGGGCCTGGGGGCTACTGTCGGCGTTCTGGGAACGGGGGTCCCCAGACTTGCCTGCCTGTGGCCTGCGGCGTGTCTCAAGGGGCGGCCCAGCATGGCCCGTCTTCATCAACACGAGTTGAAGACCCTCGCGAGGGGCCAAGCCTCGTGGGGCGGACGACAGGAGGCTTCCTCAGGCACGGCCTCGTCAGGCTGGCTCACGAGGAGGCGGAGAGATCAAGGCGGGGTACCTCGCGAGGTGCCCATGACGCAAGCCATGACGACCAAGGGCGCCAGGCGGGCGCCAGCCCATGCAGTGTCCTTCTTTCCTCTTTGGTGCAAAGGCGGGCAAGCGTAGGCGAGAGCATCAAGCAAAGGCATCCATTTCGGTGCAACAAGACCAAGACCAGCAGAACGACAGGATGGAAGTCATCGTGGAGCCCAAGCCGGCGTCACCACCAGAGCCTTTGGTAGGCGAGGACCAACTTTAGTCAGGATAAGTGTACTAGATGTTCCCCTTCAAAATGGCCAATTGTTGGCGCCCTTCCCGCTCAATATTTGGGAAGAGGCCCAGGGCCTTTGCCTATAAATAGGACTAGCCACCCACAAGGTAGGGGCATCGAGAAATCAATCGGATCCTCACCTAGAAACTAGTAGAGAGAGCGACTGAACTCCCTTAGCAGTTCATCGCACCAGCCAAGAACAGACCCTCACGAGGCTGTTCTTCCTTGTACTGTTCATCATCAGCCCAAGAGGCAATCCACCACACCACACACTGGAGTAGGGTATTACACCACAATGGTGGCCTGAACCAGTATAAACTCTGTGTCTCTTGTGTTGTTCCTTTGATTGCTTAGTTTATAACGAGGCGGTGAGGTGCAGGTAGGCAGAGGACTAAATCTCCATGCGCACCCCAGTGTTCGAATCTAGAGGGTTTGCCGAAACCCAAATTCCGACAACCAAGGAGCATCCAAGAAATTGACATGCACCGGAGGTGGAATTTCGTCCCACTTTGTCACTAGCCCAATCCACATCCGTGTACCCAATGAGATCAAACTTAGTATCCTTGGGGTACCATAGACCTAACTTTGGGGTGCGAACAAAGTATCTAAGAATATGCTTAACCGCCTTATGATGACTTTCCCTAACGGAAGCTTGAAATCTAGCACACATGCATACACTAAACATGATGTCTGGTCCAGATGCACAAAGATAAAGAAAAGAACCAATCATAGAGCGGTAAATAGATGGGTCGAAAGGGATATCATTTGTGTCTTCAGTGAGTGCAATCTTTGTTGTCATGGGTGTATTACATGGGTTAGCATTTGTCATGTCAAACTTCTGTAGAATATCCTTGAGGTATTTTGTTTGAGATAAGAAAAATCCTTCTTGAAATTGTTGTATTTGAAATCCGAGAAAGAACCTCAAATCCGCATTGAGTGACATTTCAAAGTTCTTGGTCATGGAAGCCTCAAACTTCTTGCACAAATGGATGCTAGGAGAACAAAAAATGATGCCATCTACATAGATTTTGCGTAAGATCAAATCACACTTGTCCCTCTTAGTAAAAAGAGTAGGATCGATCACCCCTCTCACAAGACCATCATCGAGTAAAAACTTCTTAAGATGATCATACCAAGCACGAGGTGCTTGTTTGAGGCCATACAAAGCCTTGTGAAGTTTATACACATAGTCTTTGTGATTGGGATCAACAAACCCAGGTGGTTGTGATACCTATACTTCTTCTTGTAGAGGACCATTAAGGAAGGCACTTTTCACATCCATTCGACGTAATGTAAAACCATTGAAAGTAGCATAGGCAAGTAAGATGCGAATAGATTCAGGACAGGCAACGGGAGCAAAGGTATCACCAAAGTCTAAACCTTCAACTTGTGAGTACCCTTGTGCCACTAACCTTGCCTTGTTGCGGATGATTACACCATTCTCATCTTGCTTGTTCTTGAAAATCCAATTTATTCCAATGACATTGTGTTCCGTAGTTGGTCTCTTGACTAATGGCCACACTTGGTTGCATTCAAAACTATTCAACTCTTCTTGCATAACAACAAGACAATCATTGTCCACTAATGCATCTTGTACCTTAAGTGGCTCAACACTAGAAACAAACGAGAAGTGAGCACAAAAATTTGTCAAATGTTTACGAGTGACTCTACCTTCCGATATGCCGGTAAGAATTCCATCAACATCAACACGACCGGCCACTCAGGGCATGTTGGAGATTAGGGTTTCACGAGGTTCAACTTTGTGTCCATCATCCACATCCTCAACATATGGATCATTAATGTGTGGTGGAAGCTCTTCTTCATATTGCATTTGTTGCGGTTCATCATCAATGACCACACTTTATTGTTCTTGCTCTTGGTGATGATCTTGCTCATGAAGATGATCATGGTGAGGGACTTGATCTTCTTCTTGTACTTGAATTATGGGTATCGGTTGAGCAATAGGAGCTTGTGGTGGTATGGGTGTTGAAGTGGTTTGATGATGTGTGAAGCTTCCATATTATTCATCATCATCATGAGGTTCTTGTTCCATTGGAAGAAGAGCACCAACACCCATGGTCAAAATATCTTGAGAAGAATCATCTTCACCTAAATCACTTAGATCAACTTGCTCCCCATGGGAGCCATTAATTTCATCAAACACCACGTCACAAGTTTCTACAACACATCCATTGGATTTGTTGTAGACTCTATAGGCGTGGGAGTTTGATCCATAGCCAACAAATATGCCCTCAATTGTTTTGGATTGAATTTTTCCAAACCGTTCTCTATTGTTGAGGATGAAACATTTTCAGCCAAATACACGAAAGTACTTGACATTTGGCTTGTTCCCAGTTAGAAGCTCATATGGAGTCTTTTCCAATATTGTGCGGAGGAAGAGCCGGTTTGATGCATGTCATGTGGTGTTGACAGCCTCGGCCCAAAAACTATGTGCCGACTTGTATTCATCCAACATGGACCTTGCCATCTCCACAAGTGTACGGTTCTTCCTTTTGGCTACACCATTTTGTTGAGGAGTGTATGGTACGGAATATTGATGCTCAATCCCTTCATCACTAAGAAATTCTTCCAACGTATAGTTCTTGAACTCGGAACCATTATCACTTCTTATTGCCAAGATTTCTTTGTCAAACTTGCGTTGATCTTGCTTCGCAAAATCAATGAAGGTGATCTTCGTCTTGTCCTTGGACTTGAGGAAAAACACCAATGTATATATTGAGTAATCATCAACAATGACAAGTCCATACTTTTTCCCACCAAGACTGTCCCATGAAGGAGGCCCAAAAAGATCCACATGAAGAAGCTCCAAAGGCCTTGAAGTAGATAATATATTCTTGGGTGGGTGCTTTTATTGATGTTGCTTCCCAGCTATGCATACAATACACAGACGATCTTTCTCAAAAGAGATATTGGTTAGTCCAAGGATGTGATTACCCTTTAAGAGATCTTGAAGATTTCTCATGCCGACATGGGCTAGCCGGCGATGCCATAGCCACCCCTTGTCGGCCTTGGCCATTAGACAAGTTGCATGGAATGTGCTCTCTTTCGAGAAATCAACCGTGTAAAGGTTGCCATCCAAGTATCCAACAAAGGCCACTTTGAGAGTATCTCTCTTAAAGACTTTCACATCCGTTAGTCCAAAGAGTGTATCATAACCAACAGAAGCCGTTGGAAAACGGAAAGTAAATGATATTTAAGGGATTGGACAAGCATGACATTTGCAAGAGACATGTCATTTGTGATAGCCACCTTGCCCAACCCCAGCACCTATCCTTTTGATCCTCCACCAAACATAATGTTCATAAATGGTTTAATAGCTTCCATGAAATCGTAGAGCAATTTGCTATCTCTGGTCATATGATTGGTACATCCACTATCGATCACCCATTTGACTCCACTAGAGAAAGGAACCTACACACAATTATGACTTGGTTAGAGGCACCCATTTTGCAATGGGACCTCTCAAGTTAGTTACAAGGGTCTTAGGGACTCAAATAGCATAAAACCGGAATGCATTTCGAGTACCAACAAATTTTGCATAAACTTCTCCATCCTTCATTTTACAAAGTACATAGGATCAAGGCATTAACTCTTTTGGCTCGTTGAGAGTGAGCATGTCCTTTGTGGCCTTCCCACTCATAACCTTACCTTGCTCCTCGTGCCCTTCTCGTACAAACATTTCTTTAAGAGGAGTGGTGCACTTTTGAGAAGAGGTCTTGTTCTTGCTAGTGTTTGGGTCAAACCTGAGCCCTTCTTTGGCAAACACTTCATTGTGTTGGCTCAATACCCCATTAAGGTTCTTTTGTCCTTGAGCACATGTCAAGAGTCCTTTCTCGAGTTGAGCCTTGAGAAGGTAGTTCTCCTCGAGAATAGATGTTAGGTCATCACTAGAGTTAGTAGTACAAGCATCAACATTGATAAATAGCATAAGAGTAAGCCTTGGCTAGAGTTTCAAGATAAGTAAGCTTGTGCATCTCAAAACTCTTTGTAAGAAGTGTGAGCTCTTTTTCCTTAGTCTGGTGGGACACAGATAGAAGGTCACAGTCCTTAGAGAGAGAAGCATGAGACTTCACAAGCTTACTTATATCAATCATTAACTCCTCACAAGAGTCCTTAGCCTTTTTCTGGGAGGCAAGTTCTTTAACATGAACATCAATGTTGGTGTCAAAACCGGCGGATCTCGGGTAGGGGGTCCTGAACTATCCGTCTAAGGCTAATGGTAACAGGAGGCAGGGGACACGATGTTTTACCCAGGTTCGGGCCCTCTCGATGGAGGTAATACCCTACTTCCTACTTGATTGATCTTGATGATATGAGTATTACAAGAGTTGATCTACCACGAGATCGTAGAGGCTAAACCCTAGAAGCTAGCCTATGATTATGATTGTTGTTGCCCTACGGACTAAACCCTCCGGTTTATATAGACACCAGAGGGGGCTAGGGTTACACAAAGTTGGTTACAGAGAAGGAAATCTACACATCCTAATATCCAAGCTTGCCTTCCACGCAAAGGAGAGTCCCATCTGGACACGGGACAAAGTCTTCAATCTTGTATCTTCATAGTCCAACAGTCCGACCAAAGTATATAGTCTGGCTGTCCGAGGACCCCTTAATCAAGGACTCCCTCAGTAGCCCCTGAACCAGGCTTCAATGACGATGAGTCCGGCACGCAGATTGTCTTCGGCATTGCAAGGCGGGTTCTTCTCCGAATCCTCCAGAGCATTGTTGTATCGAGCAGTGTCTGGTTTCTCATCAATGCCGCTCCTCGGCTTTCGTGCTTTAATTATGGCCGTTTCCACATGTCGAGCGAATGCAAGAGGTCGAGGCATTTTTACATTTGCCACCCCAACCATGCGAGTAAATCATCTATAAAAGAGACGAGGATTCTTAGATCCAAATCGTACCATCCCCTCCCAGCGAGTTTTCATTAGACCGTGCCCAAAAAAATCCATACCACCATGGTCGGCCGTCGCGGTTCCTCCTCTTGCTCCCGTAGCACTAGGCCAAGCGACTGGGAGAGATGCTCTGTTCCCCACAGCCGATTAGTAGAGGTGCATACCAAGGGGTTCCTCCCACCTGCATACATGGTCCCTGTCCGAGCTGGACTAGCCACTTATAATGGCGGGGAGCAAGCGAAGAGCTTTCCAAACCCATCCAAGGGAGAGCGGGTGTGCTTCGTCCCTTACTTTCTGAGGGGGCTTGGATTTCCAATCCATCCTTTCCTCCACGGGCTTCTGGAGTTCTACGGCCTCCAGCTGCATAATTTTATCCCAGCCTCCATACCGCACGTTGTAGGCTATGTTGCCTTCTGTGAGCTTTTCCTGGGTTGTGAAGCTCATTTCGAGTTGTGGAAGAGGCTATTCTGCCTCGTACCCCATACTCAGGAGGGGTTGGTATATCAAGTGGGCGGAGCCGAAATATGGTGCATCGCCGGGACCGGATATCTATCCGGCACCCCGAAGAAGACATCCGAGAATTGGCCCTCGGAATGGTTCTACGTGGAGGACGTCCCTCTTCCCGACCCTGTTCGAAAAGGCCTTCCGGAATTCGTAAATGCGCCGCTGAAGAAACGCCACAGCTGGTGCCCCAGGAGCCCCCAGGAGGAAGATAACAGAGAGATCCTTTTCCTAATGGACAGGATAAATACATTGGCCAAATCAGGACTGACAATTATTGAAGTCATGTCCATATGTATAATGCGGGGAGTGGAGCCACTTCAATATCAGGGGAAACCCATGTGGCACTTCAATGGAGAAGATGACGCCACTCGTTGTGGCCGTAAAGGACCGGACTCTCCCGCCGCTCTAGCGAAGATAATGTCTGTTTTGTTCAAAGGAGAAGAGGAGGAGTTCATCCATATCAAGCCATGGGATGGATTCTCCATGTACAACCCCCCGAGGTGGGTGAGTCGCTATTTTTTATCCCAAACTTTCTCTCATTTTTAGCACAGATGTTTAGTTCGGCAGTTCATAGTAGGAACTGCGAAGGGCCATGGAGGATGTTCACAGCCCGTCTCCACAGCTAGAGGACCCTAACCCGGCTCTCGACCCCGGACTCGAAGAAGGTCCGGATACGTTTGTGGAGCTTGTTGACATGACATTTTACCAGCGGAGCCACGATGGAGTGATGGTGGCCATCATAGCCGATTATCCTGGCCTACTCCCTGTATCCTAGGTAAGTAAAGCCACACTACTAAAAAAGACACATTCGTGACATTTTGGGCCTGAGGGAGTCCTGGATTAGGGGGTGTCCGGATAGCCAGACTACCATCATCAGCCGAACTATAATCGGCCGTACTATCATCATCGACCGGACTCCAAGACTATGAAGATACAAGATTGAAGACTTCGTCCCGTGTCCGGATGGGACTTTCCTTGGCGTGGAAGGCAAGCTTGGCGATACGGATATGTTGATCTCCTACCATTGTAACCGACTCTATGTAACCCTAGCCCTCTCCGGTGTCTATATAAACCGGATGGCTCTAGTCCATAGGACACAACAACAACAACAACAACAACAACAACAACCATTACAATCATACCATAGGCTAGCTTCTAGGGTTTAGCCTCCTTGATCTCGTGGTAGATCCACTCTTGTAAACATCCACAATATCAATATCAATCAAGCAGGACGTAGGGTTTTACCTCCATCAAGAGGGCCCGAACCTGGGTAAAACATCGTGTCCCTTGCCTCCTGTTACCATCCTCCTAGACGCACAGTTCGGGACCCCCTACCCGAGATCCGCCGGTTTTGACACCGACATTGGTGCTTTCATTGAGAGTTCCTTTGTGTCATCACCGATAGGCTTGATGGCCTCTTCAATCGACAATGACGCAGTCCTGGGTGAGACTTTTCTCCCCGGACAGATCTTCGTATTCGGCGGCTTCGCACTGCGGGCCAACTCACTTGGCCATCTGGAGCAGATCGAAAGCTACGCCCCTGGCCGTCAGGTCGGGTTTGGAAGCTTAAACTTCACGGTCGATATCTGCGGGGACTTGGTCTTCGATGGATCTGAGCCACAGCCGAGCGTGCCGCGCTGTCACGATGGGCATGACCTAACTCTGCCGCCGGACAGCACCTTGGAGGCTGCACACGAATCCGCTCCGACCCATAGTCCGGAGCCGATCGCTCAGATCGAGGACGGATGGCTGGACACCGCCTCGGGAGCTGCAACTTCTACGGCGATGGAGCCGAACACTTACCTTGTCCCACATAAAGCTCATGACTCCGAGGTGCCGGACTCTCTACCGGACTCCGAACCTCCTGCGCCCCTGCCAGTCGAATCCGATTGGGCGCCGATCATGGAATTCACCATTGCGGACATCTTTCAGCACTCACCCTTCGGCGATATCTTAAATTCGCTGAAGCATCTCTCGCTATCCGGAGAGCCCTGGCCGAACTACGGCCAGGATGGTTGGGACGCGGACGACGAAGAAATTCAGAGCCCACCCACCACCCACTTCGTAGCCACCATCGACGATTTAACCGACGTACTCGACTACGACTCCGAAGACATCGACGGTATGGATGACGATGCCGGAGACTACCAAGAACCAGTGCCTACAGGACACTGGAAGACCACCTCGTCATACGACATATACATGGTGGACACCCCAAAAGATGGGGACGGCGAAGAAGCAACGGAGGCCGATTCCTTAAAGAAACAGCCCAAGCACTGACGTCAGCGGCGCCGCTCTAAATCCCGCCACAGCAAGAATGGAGAATCCAGCACAGGAGATAATAACACCCCAGAAAGTGCCGAAGACAACCCCCGCCAGCACGATCTAGCACAGGAGGAGGCAGAAGCAAGCCCTTACGAGAGGGCGGCAGACGAAGAGGTCGAGGATGACAATTACTTACCTCCCTCCGGAGACGAGGCAAGCCTCGATGATGACGAATTCGTCGTGCCTGAGGATCCCGTCGAACAAGAGCGTTTCAAACAGAGGCTAATGGCCACGGCAAACAGCCTAAAGAAAAAGCAGCAACAGCTTCAAGCTGATCAAGACCTACTGGCCGACAGATGGACCGAGGTCCTCGCGGCCGAAGAGTATGAACTCGAATGCCCCTCCAAAAGTTACCCAAAACGCAAGTTGCTCCCCCGACTAGAGGAGGAAGCGTACAAACCTGCATCACCAGCACACAATACGGCAGACCGACCACCTCGTGGCCGCGACAGAGAGGTGTGCAAGCCCTCCACCAAAACCATACCCCGGCATCACTCAAAAAGCATGAAGCCACGGGGGAACGCGCCGGACTTGCAGGATATATTGGAGGACAAGGCAAGACAATCCAGATCTATCTATGGATCACGTGGGCGCCCCAAGACCCACGACGAATACCATCGCGCCGGATACAACTACTCCGGCCGGGCCGAACACAGCAGACAACGCTCTCTCGAGCTACGTCGCGATATTGATCGATACAGAGGCGCCGCACACCCACTGTGCTTCACTGACGAAGTAATGGATCATCAAATCCCTGAAGGGTTTAAACCCGTTAATATCGAATCCTATGATGGCACAACAGACCCCGCGGTTTGGATTGAGGATTATCTCCTCCATATACATATGGCCCGTGGCGACGATCTTCACGCCATCAAATATCTCCCGCTCAAGCTTAAAGGACCAGCTCGGCATTGGCTTAATAGCCTGCCCGCAGAGTCAATTGGATGCTGGGAAGACCTGGAAGCCGCATTCCTCGACAACTTCCAGGGCACGTATGTGCGACCACCGGACGCAGATGACCTAAGCCACATAATCCAGCAGCCAGACGAATCGGCCAGGCAATTCTGGACACGGTTCTTAACAAAGAAAAATCAAATCATCGACTGTCCGGATGCAGAGGCCCTCGCTGCCTTCAAGCATAACATCCGCGACGAGTGGCTGGCCTGGCACCTAGGACAGGAGAAGCCGAAATCCATGGCAGCCCTCACATCACTCATGACCCGCTTCTGTGCGGGAGAGGACAGCTGGCTAGCTCGCAGCAACAACCTCAGCAAAAACGCTGGCAGTCCGGATACCAAGGACCGCAATGGCAGGTCGCGTCGAAACAAAAACAAACGCCGCATTAATGGCGACAGCAATGAGGATACGGCAGTTAACGCCGGATTCCGAGGCTCCAAGCCCGGTCAACGGAAGAAGCCATTCAAAAGAACCACTCCGGGCCCGTCCAATTTGTACCGAATACTCGACCACTCCTGTCAAATACATGGAACCCCCGAAAAGCCAGCTAACCACACCAACAGAGACTGTTGGGTATTCCAGCAGGCAGGCAAATTAATCGCCGAAAACAATGACAAGGGGCTACACAGAGATGACGAGGAAGAGACCCGGCCGCCGAACAACAAAGGACAAAAGGGATTCCCCCCTCAAGTTCGGACGGTAAACATGACATACGCAACGCATATACCCAAGAGGGAGCGGAAGCATGCACTAAGGGACGTATACGTGATGGAGCCAGTCGCCCCAAAATTCAACCCATGGTCCTCTTGCCCGATCACTTTCGATCGAAGAGACCATGCGACCAGTATCCGCCATGGCGGATTCACCGCATTGGTTTTAGACCCAATCGTCGATGGATTTCACCTCACAAGAGTCCTGATGGACGGCGGCAGTAGCCTGAACCTGCTTTATCAGGATACAGTGCGCAAGATGGGCATAGACCCTTCAAGGATTAAACCTACAAAGACAACCTTCAAAGGCCTCATACCAGGTGTCGAGGCCAGTTGTACAGGCTCAGTTACACTGGAAGTGGTCTTCGGATCCCCGGATAATTTCCGAAGCGAGGAGTTAATCTTCGACATAGTCCCATTCCACAGCGGCTATCACGCTCTGCTCAGACGAACCGCGTTCGCAAAATTCAACGCGGTGCCGCATTATGCATACCTTAAACTCAAGATGCCAGGCCCTCGTGGAGTCATCACGATCAACGGAAACACGGAACGCTCCCTCCGAACGGAGGAACATACAGCGGCTCTCGCGGCAGAAGTACAGGGCAGCCTTTTAAGGCAATTTCCGAGTCTGGTCGTTAAAAGACCGGAAACGGCCAAACGCACCCGGAGCAACATCAACCAAGACCACCTGGCACGTTCCGAGCACGCGTAGCAATGCGGCCTCAACCCCAGCCCTCGCACAATTGTAAGACAAACTCTCCGCGTACATAATTACGCCCTGGAGATACCATGGGCATAGGGGGAAAGGCACAACCACAACAGACCCAGAGTGCGGTTCGACCACACCAAGGGCTCCCAAGTGTGTCGCTCTTTTTATCTTGTATTTCTCTCTTTTTTATACAGAACTCTGTCCGGCGGCGAACCTGCCGAACTCATGATGCAACAGCCAGGGAGGGATAAAGGCTGCGACGAACACTCAGGTGGTCTCCATTACGAGCATTAAATTTGTTAAATACACCGTTCCGCGGCCTACCCCTGGAGGGAGACGCCTTTAATTCGTCCAATCCCTTGCTTTCCGCACTATTTGTATCATTCCGCACTAATAGCAGATCTTCTCGAATAAAATGCAACACTTTTTGCCCATAATTGCATTACCGTATATATATATGTTCATTTACGACATGTTGCATCCGTACATTTTGGTACGGCCAAATACACCAGGGGCTTATGTTCCCCGCATTATTGTTTGATAAAGTCCGCACACTTTCACAAGTGCGGCACCCCGAACTTATAGCATTATATGAATCGGCTCCGAATCATGTCTTGGGTCAATAGTTGGGTTTGCCCGGCTTCCATGTTTGGCACCTTACGTTCCGTTCTATCGGCTAAGGTAGCACTGGGAGAACCACTGCGATTGCGCCCCGGTTGAGCCGGGTTAACGCCTCAGTGGAGAAAGCTAAAACTGACTGTCATGATAAGGCGAGAGACTGGTCGCTGTCCGAGAGGTCTTTTCGGGTCCTTAAAGACCTACGCCGCTTCGAGCGAAGTACCGGATAATGTCCGACGAAGGCGTGGATAGCGCCCCGAATTCGGTCTTCCGAATACTAGGGGCTTCGCCGAAATTTAAAATTATAGAATTCTATGGCTAAGTGAGAGTGTTCAAGCACTATAAGTCCGGTTGCCTTGTTCGTTGTGTTGAGCGCCTCCCTAGATGGACCCAAAAATGGGAACAAGAGTGCTCAAGTTTATCCCGAACACCCCAGCACTCGTGGCATGGGGGCTGAAGCCGACGACTTGCCATCTCTCAGATTTAATAAACGGCCGCACAGAAGGTAATATTTTAAATTAACAAGCGTTGCTTAGCGCATATGAACAAAGTTTTCAGCGCATAGGATAACACATTGCGAATTTACTCAATAATTACATCCCTGGGGCACTCATCCGCAATCTTGCGGGCACCCTTCAGGACAGTCTTATAGTACATCTCGGGCGTACAATATTCCTTGCTCGTTGGTGGCGCGTCAGTGATTAGCTTCTCCGCATCCAGCTTGCCCCAATGCACCTTTGCACGGGCAAGGGCCCGACGAGCACCTTCAACACAGGCGGAAACCTTGATAACCGCCACCCAGGGGCACGCATCCACCAACCATCGCACGAGGCCGAAGTAGCTCCCAGGCATGGCCTCTCCAGGCCATAGCCGGACTATGAGGCCCTTCATGGCCTGCTCGGCCGCCTTGTGGAGCTCCACCAGCTGCTTCAGCTGGTCGCTAGGGGGCACCGGATGGCCGACCTCAGCATACTGAGACCAGAAGACCTTCTCCGTTGAGCTCCCATCCTCGGCTCGGTAGAATGCGGCGGCATCAGACACGCTGCGAGGCAGATTTGCAAACGCCCCTGGAGAGCTCCGAATTCGGGTAAGTAACACGTAATTTACATTCACATGCTTGCTTTGCATGAAAAATGCCTTACCCGCCACTATCTTCCTCACCAACTCAATCTCCTGAAGGGACTTATGGGCATCGGCCTTGGCAGTTTTGGCACTTTCGAGAGCCGAGGCAAGCTCGGACTCTCGAGTCTTTGAGTCATGCTCCAAACTCTCATGCTTTTCCATGAGAGCCTGGAGCTCTTGTCGAACCACCACCACCCGCGCTTCCTGCTTTTCTCGCTCTGCCCGTTCCGCGGACGCATTGCGTTCGGCCGCGGACACGACCTCCTTCAGGGTCGCCACCTCGTTCGTGGCCCCTGCAGTACCCATGTTATCCTTGTTATTTTTTGTTGCAACCTAAATCCTTTTCTGTAAGGTACAAGTTCAAAGTGGTGTTACTCACCTTCTTTGCCCTGGAGCTGCTTCTTGGCGCGGCCGAGCTCTTGCTTGGACCGCTCGAGCTCCTGCTTCAAAGCACTGACCTCCGCAGTCAGTGCGGCAGAGGTCAGCAGCGCAGCCTGCAACCCATATTGACATAATTTTTTAGCAACCCTGCGTATATCTTCTTCTTTTTTTTAGATCCTCAGTCCGGCTTTTCTTTCCGAACACTGAACCGAGCATCAGGGGCTACTGTCTATGCGGTATTACATTGCATATTTTTAACTTCTTACCTCAAAGCCTGATAGAAGGCTACTGCAGGCTTCGGTCAGCCCGCTCTTGGCAAGCTGTACCTTCTGAATCACCGCACTCATAATAGTGCGGTGTTCTTCCTCGATGGAAGCGCTCTGGAGCGCCTCCAACAAATTGTCCGGCGCCTCCGGTTGGACGGAAGCCGCCTGCGTCACGGTCTTGCCCTTCGTGCGAAGAGGCCACCGGCCGGACTCCGGAACCACTGCGGGTTCTGATGTGGAGTTCGGCGCGAAGTCCAGGAGGCCGCCTTGTGGCACCTCCGGAGCCTCCCCCTGATGGGTCCCTTCGTGGGATCCCACCTCGGCGTCCTCGGTGTCGCGAGGGGTGGATGCGGTCGGGGTGGATTCTACATCCGACAGAGCCAACGACCCGCTCGATGAAGCGGGGAGATCATCATTGGCCGGACTACAGGCAGCATGCGGCATCAGAATGACACTATGTGACGCAGAAAAAGAAATGATAAATCATTCAGGAATCCGGATACTTACGATCTCACCGGAGGCTTGGCCCTTGAAGGCCATTCTTCCTCGCCAACATTGATGTTGGCGGAGCTGTCCGGGGGGATAGTCCTTCCCCTCTTGGACCCTTCGGCCTCCCCTGTTGGGGAAGCCTTCCTCTTCCTCTCTCCCTCCTCTGGGAGAGAGTCTTCTTTCTCCTCCTCGTTTTCAGGGGAGGAGTCCGCCCCGGAGTCGTCGGACACCTGAAGACGGGAACTCTTTCGAGCACCCGTGGCCTCCTTCTTGGCCTTCTTCTCCGGCACCACGTGCGGTGCCGGAACCAGTAGCCTCGCTAGACGGGCGTCTACTGGGTTTTCTGGCATAGGAGCAGGGAGATAATCTGCTCCGCCTTCCTCATCCAGTCCTGTCAAAGGAAAAGGGGAAATTAAAACACGCATAGAGTCAAACTATGAAAAGCAAGTGTCCCGTAAAGGGGTAGAATCACTTACCTCGTCGGCTTGGCGCTGCGAGCGAAATCTGCGATCTTCAGTCGCGGATGCGGGGGCTTCGGCGCCCTTAAACAGCACCCTCCAGGCGCCTTCGTATGTCGTGTCGAAGAGCCCGCTCAGCGCCTAGTGCTGTTCCGGATTGAACTCCCACAGATTGAATGCCCGCTCCTGGCATGGGAGAATCCGGCGGACGAGCATGACTGGGACCACGTTAACCAGCCTGAGCTTCTTCACCAGCTTCTGGATACAGGCTTGGAGTCCCGTCAGCTCCTCCGAACTACCCCACAGCAAGCCCTTCTCTTTCCAGGAGGTGAGCTGCGTGGGGATACCAGATCTGAACTCGGGGGCCGCCGCCCACGTAGGGTCGCGCGGCTCGGTGATATAGAACCACCCCGATTGCCACCCCTTGACGGATTCCACGAAGGCCCCTTCGAACCAAAGGACGTTGGGCATCTTGCCCAACATGGCGCCTCCGCACTCCGCTTGAGTGCCCTTCACTACCTTCGGCTTGACATTGAAGGTCTTGAGCCACAAGCCGAGGTGAGGCTGGATGCAGAGGAAGGCCTCGCACACGATGATAAACGCCTTGATGTTGAGGATGAAGTTCGGCGCCAGATCATGGAAATCCAGGCCATAGTAGAACATGAGCCCCCAGACAAAGGGGTGAAGTGGAAAGCCCAGTCCGCGGAGGAAGTGGGGAAGAAAAACGACCCTCTCATGGGGCCTGGGGGTGGGGATGAGCTGCCCCTCGTCGGGCAGCCGGTGCGCGATGTCACCGGACAGGTAGCCGATGCTGCGCAGTCTTTCGATGTGCTCCTCCGTAACGGAGGAGGTCATCCACTTGCCTCCCGCTCCGGACATAACTGGGGAAGGTTGAGACGAGATGTGCGGGCTTGGGCGCTGGAGCTCGAGTGCGCGGAGATGGATAAGCAAAGGAGGAAGAAGGCATAGGTGAAAAGGTGAATCCTTATCCCTTATATGGGCGGGCGAAGTCTACGCGTCCCCCACCGGCCTAGTAAAACTCGCTTATCCCCCAAGCGCCCCCATCAATGGCGTGGTTGGGTTACCCACGTCCGTATTGATGAGAATCCCGGATTAAGGGGGAACACGATCTCTACTTCGACAAGACGTGCCAAGGAAACCGCTTCGCTAAATGCGTTGAGGTGGTAGAGTAAAAAACGATTCAAGTAATGACTTGGTAGTGGCGTGACGTCATGCCGCAAAAAATGTCAGCAGATTGAACTTGTGTATATATTATTCTCTCTACGGTGGAATGTGGAACTTATTTTGCAGAGCCGGACACTATCCTGGTGTTCACAATCTTCTATCATTCGGAGGAGGAACCCGCCTTGCAATGCCAAGCAATATACGCGCCGGACTTATCGTCATTGAAGCCTGGTTCAGGGGCTACTGAGGGAGTCCTGGATTAGGGGGTGTCCGGATAGCTGGACTACCATCATCGGCCGAACTATCATCGGCCGGACTATCATCATCGACCGGACTCCAAGACTATGAAGATACAAGATTGAAGACTTCGTCCCGTGTCCGGATGGGACTTTCCTTGGCGTGGAAGGCAAGCTTGGCGATACGGATATGTAGATCTCCTACCATTGTAACCGACTCTATGTAACCCTAGCCCTCTCCGGTGTCTATATAAACCGGATGGCTCTAGTCCGTAGGACACAACAACAACAACAACAGCAACAACCATTACAATCATACCATAGGCTAGCTTCTAGGGTTTAGCCTCCTTGATCTCGTGGTAGATCCACTCTTGTAAACATCCACAATATCAATATCAATCAAGCAGGACGTAGGGTTTTACCTCCATCAAGAGGGCCCGAACCTGGCTAAAACATCGTGTCCCTTGCCTCCTGTTACCATCCGCCTAGACGCACAGTTCGGGACCCCCTACCCGAGATCCGCCGGTTTTGACACCGCCAGGGCCAAACGGATTTTTTTCTGTCATACATATGACACTTCTATGACGATAATTGTGACAAAACCCGGTATCATCATAGATGTGGTGGGCTCCTACTTCTATGACAAAAAATAAAGACAGAAAATGGGCTTTTCATCCTGGGCGGGCTGGAGACGCAGTTGCATGACATTCTTTGGGCCGTCCATGACGGAAAAAACCGTGGTAGAAGCGAGGGCGAGGAAAACTTCGGGGAGTTCCCAGTTACGGTGGGAGGTCGGGGGCCGAGCGATGCACGTTTCTCTCGTACACGTACGCGCGTGTGTGCGAGGCATTGGCTCTAACTGAATCCGAGCGAGGTTTTGGGCTCTAACTGAACCCGAGCGATTGCACTGCAGGCTACGTGTTACTGAACCAGAGCGATTGATCGATGGCTATTAACTAAACCCGATCGAGCGATTCCTTCGCTACTGCTGCTAACTGAAGCCGATCGATTGGATGAACAGTGAGCGTTGCGGGGGGGGGGGGGGTGGATGAACAGTGAGCGGTGGCGTTGCCTCTGGATGAACAGGACCCCGTGGTGTGGAGGGCTGGATGAACAGTAGATGGTGGAGGGGTGCCCATGGAGGGGTGGTTGAACATGACCCCGTGGTGTGGACGGCTGGATGAATAGTAGATAATGGAGGGGTGGTTGAACAGTAGCCGGTGGAGTAGCGCGCAGTGGAGGCTGGATGAACAGGAGCCCGTGGAGGCTGGAGGAGGTCAACGGTAGCCCGTGGAGGCTGGAGGAGGTCGACGGTGGAGATGAACAGTATCCCGTGGAGTCCCGTTTTGCGGTACGCCACACCCCTCCCGATGAACAGGACCCCCGTTTCGACCGTAGGAGGTCCGTTTCGTCCGTTTTGCGGTACGCCACACCCCTCCCGATCAACAGGACCCCCGTTTCGACCGTAGGAGGTCCGTTTCCTCCGTTTTGCGGTACGCCACACCCTCCCGATCAACAGGACCCGTTTCGAACATGGCCGTCGAACACAAGGCCGTTTCCTCCGTTCTGCGGTACGCCAGGCCTCGTTTCCATCGCCTGTTCCGTCCAAGCCCTCCCGATGAACACGACGCATTCCGTTCCGACCCAGCCGGTTGGCTCCCACGTTTCCGTTGCCTCCCGATGAACACGACGCATTCCGTTGCCTCCCCATGAACACGCATTCCGTTGCCTCCCCATGAACACGACGATGTTGTTTCTCTTCCCGACCCAGCCATGTCAACGAGCCCTGCCGTACGTATGCGCGAGTAGGCGTTCGAGACCCCGCCCGTATGTACACATACGTGGCCGTATTTTCTTTCTTGCACCCTGGCCGCTGTACGTACGTGTACATGCTACGTGCGCGCCTCTACTACGACACGTGCGCGCCTCTACATCCACCAGTATATATGTACGTACACGTTCGCGACCAGAATGACAACGCTACGTACGCTTCGACCAGGTGGGTCCCGACTGTCAGGCACTTCCTTGCGTGCGAAGATGTAGCTGGTGGGTCCCAGCAGTCAGGGGGGCGAATCATTTTTTTTCTTTTTTTTTGCCCGGACGCACTTCCTTGCGTGCGAAGGTGTAGCTGGTGGGTCCCAGCAGTCAGGGGGAAACGTTTTTTCGCGAAATACGGTGGCCCGTCCGGTGGGTCCCGCTGTCAGGTGGAGGAATAATTATTTTGCCGTAATAAGGAGGCACTTCCTTGCTGGCCGTGGACCCAGCTGTCAGCGTCTCCACGCACAGTACTCTTCCGATGGAAGTCGGTCGTTGACCACATTGACCATGCCGCACCGAGAGCACCACAGTGGTGGACGACGGTGAGGCCTAGGAAGGGGACGACACGGAGGCAGGGAAGGCTCGGCAGTTGTTTCCCACACGGAGGGGAGTACGACTGTACGAGGGTTTACTGGTTCGTCTGTCGTTGTCGGAGAATAACAGCAGGTGTGGGTGAGTAGAGGGATGGCTAGGCCAGCGATGGGAGTATGGTGGGGTGGTGAGGCCTGCGCGGCTGCACAGTCAACCGCGGGGAGGAGGGAGCAGGCAGTCCCGCTGACGCTTGTTTGAGCGGTTGGAGCAGGAAGAGCAGAGATCGAAGAAGCACGACGGTCGTTGGATGGACATCCAACAATCACTGCTTGTGCATCAACCTTTTTTTAGGAAAGCCTCAAATCTGTGGAAAACAACATACAACCCATCTGCCATTATTTCTAATAATTTACAGCCCATTTGCTAATTCTTAAGGTTTTTTTTGGAGCCCATATTCTTTTTGTTAGCATTACAGCCCATATTGTGGCCACGGTTAAAAAATTATACGAAATTTTGCATATTTCGGTGCGGTCCGAACTGTTTTTAATCCCGAAATTTTGATTCACATTCAAACTGATTTTAAAAATAAATGTACATCAATATAAAATCCAACAAATTCTCCACGCATAAAAATTAATGTAATTTAAAATCTTGAAATGAAAAAAAGATATTTGAAACTAATTGCCGGTTTGATGTGTTTTAAAAATGTACATCCCATTTCTCATTACTGATGGGCATTTTCTCGGCCAGCCGAATGAAAGCTCTCCTCGTCTTGAAAGATTTGCAGCCCAACAGGCCTGACAAAGCGACTTACTTGGCAAATCACAAAAAAACTGGGCTGTGGCCGTGGACCCAGCTGTCAGCCTCTCCACGTACAGTACTCTTCCGATGCAAGTCGTTCCTTGACCACGTTAACCACGCCGCGTGGAGAGCACCACGGCGGTGGACGACGGCGAGGCCTAGGAAGGGGACGATGCGGAGCCGGGGAAGACGCGCGGAGAGGAGTACGAGGGTTCACTGGTTCAGCTGTGATGTGAGGCTGCCGTCGCCGCAGGGCCTGGCCAGCGGTGGAATAGTAGGGGCGGTGAGGCCTCTGCGGCAGCACAGCCGGCCAGGGAGGCAGGAGCATGCGGCACGATCGGTGCTGCTTTGGGCGGCGGGAGCAAGAAGACCAGAGGTTGAAGAAGCACTACAGCCGTTGGATGGACATCGTACGGTCACTGGAGCTAGAATCGTTCATATTGACTAAGTTGAAAAAGACCTTCCTCCCCGTCAACTTAGTAGGCCCACAAGTTAGCCTCCCACCAAGGTGGGTCCCAGCTAGCCGGGGGAGTATTCATTTTTTTTGTAATAAGGAGGCACTTCCGGTGGGTCCGAGCTGACAGCGGGGGCAATGTTTTTTTCGTGAAATACGGTGGCCCGTCCAGTGGGTCCCAGCAGTTAGGGGGAAATGATTTTTTTCGCAAAATACTGGTGGCCCGTACGGTGGGTCCCCGCTCTCAGGTGGAGGAATAATTATTGTCCGCGTAATAAGGAGGCACTTCCTTGCGGCTGCCGTGGACCCACCTGTCAGCCTCTCCACGTACAGTACTCTTCTGATGGAAGTCGGTCATTGACCACATTGACCACGCCGCGCCGAGAGCACCACGGCGGTGGACGATGGCGAGGCCTAGGAAGGGGATGACGCGGAGCTGGGCCACGGGAGATAGGAGTAGGCGGTAGCACAGCCGGCCACGGGAGACAGGAGCAAGCGGCACGACCGACGCTGCTTTGGGTGGCTGGAGCTAGAAGACCAGAGGTTGAAGAAGCACTATGGCCGTTGGATGGACATCATACGGTCACTGGAGTATTGACTAAGTTGACAAAGCCCTCCGTCCCCGTCAACTTAGTAGGCCCACAAGTCAGCCCAACAATATGGTGGGTCCCAGCTAGCAGGGGGTATTCATTTTTTTGGGCGTAATAAGGAGGCACTTCCTTGCGTGCGAAGATATAGCTGGTGGGTCCGACCTGTCAGCGGGGGGAACATTTTTTTCGCGAAATACAGAGGCCCTTCCTATGGGTCCTAGCTGTCAGGTGGAGGAATCATTATTTTTCGCGTAATAAGGAGGCATTTCCTTGCGTGCGGCGGTGGACCCAGCTGTCAGCCTCTCCACGTACAGTCCACTTCCGATGGATGTCGTTCATTGACCACGTTGACCAGGCCGCGCCGAGAGCACCAGGGCGGTGGACGACGGCGAGGCCTAGGAAGGGAACGACACGGAGCCAGGGAATACTCGACAGTTGTTTCCCACGCGGAGGAGTACGAGGGTTTACTGGTTCGTCTGCCATCGCCGGAGAATAACAACATGTGTGGGTGAGTAGAGGGATGGCTAGGCCAGCGATGGGAGTATGGTGGGGCCGTGAGGCCTGCGCGGCAGCATAGCCGGCCGCGGGAGGAGGGAGCAGGTAGTCCCGCCGGCGCTTGTTTGAGCGGCTGGAGCATGAAGAGCAGAGATTGAAGAAGCACGACAGCCGTTGGATGGACATCCAACAGTCATTGCTCTCGTGTGTTGACTAAGTTGACAGGGCGTTGCGTGTGCGTCAACCTTTTTTTATGAAAGCATACGCGTCAACCTGTAGTAGGCGCACAAGTCAGCCTCAAATCTGTGGAAAACAGCATACAGCCCATCTGCCATTATTTCTAATAATGTACAACCCATTTGCTAATTCTTAAGAATTTTTTTGGAGCCCATCTTCTTTTTGTTAGCATTACACCCCATATTGTGGCCATGGTTAAAAAGTATACGAATTTTTGCATATTTCGGTGCGGTCAACTGTTTTTAATCCAGAAATATCGATTCACATTCAAACTATTTTGAAAAATAATTTATATAAATATAAAATCCAAATAATTGTCCACGCATAAAAATCAATGGAATTTAAGATCCTGTAATGAAAAAAATGGAAACTAATTCCCGTTTTGATGTTTTTAAAAATGTACAGCCCATTTCTGGGCAAACCGAATGAAACTCTCCTCGTCTTGAAAGATTTGCAGCCCAGCAGGGCCGATAAAGCAAGTAGGCCTTGTTTGGGTATTTCTTAAAAAAAATAGAACTGGGCTAGCCATTTTTAGCAAGAAAAAAACAGAACTGGGCTCATGATGTGGAAACATAAATAAAACCCTGGCTAGACGGGCCACAGCCCCCACACAGCCCCCGCAAAACTAGTATAAATAACAACTGCTTGTTCCTCAAAAAAACTGCGCGACTTGCTGGGTCCCTGGTGTCAGCCGCTCGTAGTGTAATTCTCTCGTTTATTGACTACGTTGACAATGGCGTGAGCCCCAGATGTCCAACCATTAGGAGGAACCATATTTTTGGCTTGTACTATAGAGGCACTTGCTTGCGTACTGCCATGACGCTGGTGGGTCCCTACTGTCATCCTCTCCACGTACAGTCATCTCCTTGTTCCTCTCGGTTGTTGACGACGTTGACAACGCAAGAGGGGGGCGCACTGCGCACGGCGAGCGAAACCAAGGCCGCAAGGCAGAGGACAACAACGAGGCCTCGGACGGAACGAGCATGAGCCGTTGAAGATGCGTCGGTCCAGTCACAGGCGAAGGGGAGTACGAGGGTTGACTGGTTCGGGCGCGGGTGCGTGTTGGGGCCGACGTCGCCAGAGAATAACAGGACATGTGGGGGAATAGAGGGAGGGACTGGCCAACGTTGGAGGGTACGTACGGTAGGGCGGCGGAGGCGCAGCCAGCCATGGGAGGCGGGAGCGGGCGGAGCCGACGGGGTGGTTTGGTTTGGGTGGCTGGAGGAAGAAGAAGACAAGAGATAGAAGATACACAATAGATATTGGATGTCAATCCAACGGCTGGTAGGCAAAATCGTTTGTTGACCGGCTAGTAAGTCGACACCACCTTGTATAGGCTATTTCCTCGCGTGTCCCAAATGTCAGAATCCAAATCTGTCATGGTCATGCAGCCTTTCCTATGAAAATTTACAGCCCATTTGATGTGCTAGTTCGAAATAAGTTTGTGGGTGCTGGTGGGGGCTAGTCACTTGGCTTCTGTAATGCACAGTGAGCTCAAGCAGCCGCGAGAGTGATGTTATTTCCCTTGGTTGGGATTTGTTACAATATTTCACTCTAAATTAAACGAATGGCAAGCCATTTGCCTTGTTTCAAAGAAAATATGACAGTCACAGCCGAGTTGAAAAGGGCAGAACATCTAACTCCAGCTTACAAACTGTACAAAAGCACGAGGGTTAATTGTTCATCAGGTTTACAAAAAAACCCAGATTGAAAAGGGCAACAACATCTAACTCCAGCACTGTTTTCGGCAGTCACAGTCAAATGGATCGGTCAGGTCCATAGAATGAACATCCTGGGTCGTAAAATTTACTGGATTATGACCACAATATGTTGTAAATAGAAGCCCGACACGTTCAGAAGCTCTTTTGCCCACCTGAAACTCCTTTTTTTGCTCTTCGACATACCCATCCGTCAAAACCATGCTGCTGATAAACTTAAGCCTGATGGACAATAGTAACCTCGCATTCAGCAGGAAGAATGTGACAAATCTTGTGTTTGCACGGTTGGCTACATATCGTTCTAGCGTTATTGTCTTCAATCGAATCTCATGAGAAGTGAGAAAATCCCGATGCTTACGAATCCACCGATTGGTTATAACTTTCTTACCCCGTCATGTTGCCTAAATAGACATGAAGATTGAAAACAGTTAAGGTCTAAAAGAAGAGTGTCGAAAGAGCAACAGCTGAACGGTTAATTCTAGTACACTATATGCGGGCTTCCAATGTGCGTGAAATTATCACCTTTATATACAACTTCTCCAGACATGGAAAGCATTGCAGCAAGCCAATAATCTTGTTTAGATCAAAACTATTCATTTGGATATATAAGATCTTGACAGAATCCAGCACCATTGATAGGCCATCCATGGAGAAACTCTTCATTGAGCATAGAACATAATATTAGTACAAAATGTGTACTCCAAGATGATATATAATTATGCGCAGAAATTTAAAATGCAGCTTATGGTTACAAGTGTAGATGATAATATAAAGTACCTGAAGAACTGTGGAGCCAAACACCATATTGAAATGAGCACAGAGATCATGTATTACACCCAAGGTCTCCAGTTTAGGCGCAGAGAGGACGGTTATTTGCAACGGTGAATAACTAGAATCAAGGATCAACCTTTGAAGTGAAGGGGCATCTTGGATGATGAGCTGCCTTTCATCAAAAGAAACTCCAATTCGTACAAGGTTAGGCGACTTTATTTGGAGAAAACCGATTCTAACTGTGAAAACAAGCACCAAGCACTCCAGCGCAGGGCAACTAGAGTGGATGATGCTGTGCAATGAGGCCTCCGATATACGAACTCGCACAAGTGAAAGTTTCTTGAGAAATGGGAGTCGAAGGTTTAGTACCAGATTGTCTGGTAGGTATCACAGCGCAAAGGTGGCGGTGTGGAGAGAGGAGGAAAACCGCGAGATGGACATCGGTGCTGAGGGCACAAGTTCATGGCGTTCGGTATGTGGTATGTGATTTCCAGGGGAATAGTAGAACTCAAGCAGCTGTAGTTCTTTGAATTATGGGGATTTCAGCCAGGCGTCCACCGTGCAGGGCTTGGTATGCTTTCTCAGGTAGCATGACGGGATGCAGAGGCTTTGAACGGAGCCCTGGTGGGAGGAGCTGATGGCTCTGGGGATTTCAAAATCATTGAAGAGAGATAGCTGACGACAGTCGAGATTAAGGGGCACGGCGCGCCATAGAGGGCGCCACCGAATTGAGAGGACTTGGGTGCAGCAGCAATCCTTGGTGGGGAGAAGCGAGATGATCTCCCCAAGGACGGTGTCCGGGAGATTGCTGATGCGGTCCACCCGAGATTCTACGGGTTCCTGGGATCCGGTGGGGGCGGGGTCGCCGCTTCTCAACGCACTGCCGGGTGCGGGATCTACAACAGGCGTCGCCGCTGGCGGGAGCCTCATCTACTTGGCGCTGGGGTCAGCCGACTCCATTTTCCTCGAGGGCGTCGGGCCGGGCTCACAGATTTGAGCACAGTAACGAATGACGAGCCTAGTTGTAGTGCGAGCGAAGAAGAAGGGGAGCTGGGGGTTTTCTGTAGGAATGAGGAAGAAGGGGAGCTGGGGTTTTCTATAGGAGTGAGGTGAGGAATTTGGGGGTACGAGTGGAGCGAGCTGACGTGAGGTGTGTGGGAGCAAGAAGGAAGAAGAGCACCTGGGCTTTTTTGGGGGGCGGTGTGCTGGGTGTGGGTAGCGCCTCTCATTCAGTAAATATATGGGCTTTTGAATTGATTTTACTATTTACTAGTATGGATGGGCTGTTTTGTCTTGGGCCCAGAGAAACAATTACTACTAGTACAGTGGAGACACTCTACAGCTACCCCGAAAAACAATTACTACTAGTACAGTGGAGACACTCTACCGCTTCTGGCTCCTCCTAGGTCATTGAAACGTTTCCCTCTGCTGAATGTTGTTATACTTTTGTTCACCGACATGCGGGCCATGCAGCGCGCGGGCCGAAATGCCATCCAACAAATTAGAAGGCAGTATGCAGGCGGAGAGTCACCCCGGTCATAGCACGGCAGTAACGAGCCGTCGTATCACAAAACCCCACCTCCCCACAGTCTAAATTTGACAGACGAAGCAACCATCATTTCACTCTTTGCTGAATCCCCTTCTCCCTCACTGTCTTCAAGAAAGGCAACAATCGCATCTACCACTGTTCTTCTCTCCAAACAAAGGGAAGGTAAGCGGATCCGTGATGTTGGTATATTTTCGTTCAGAGAAAAAAAAAACTTTTGCAAAGCAGTAACCGATCCTCACTCTCTTTTTTGTTTCATTGTCATTGCGATTGTGTTTTCCTTTCAGTGGTCTCCTAGTATTCGTCAGTTTCATGATGGACCAAGGAGAACTAGGCAAAGATCTACCGATATTGGAGCAGACACGGGAGACTGATCCCCACGAGACAGAGAGCTCCAAGAAGATGGAGGCAACCATCGAATCGACCCCAGATACGCTCACGACCACTACTGAGATGGTCAACGCCCCGTTTGAGGTTACAGCCCCCGTGGCACTGCAGGAGCAGTTTTCTCCCTTTGAGGATGTGTCCCCCCACCCCTGCTAAGCTGCCCAAGGTGATTTCCTTCTTTGCCGATCTCGATTGTTGTTTTTCCTCTCTGTATGTGGTGATTTTTTTAAAAGGAATTATGTGGTGATTAATAATGCAAAATTTTATTAGCTTCGATGACATGCTATACATAGTGGTTTAAATAACTTGTGTTTCTTATACTGAAAAGTAATTCGGAATTTGTTTCTGTTTCAATTAGAGCCCTGATGCAGACAAGGATTGTGTGGTTGTGCATGTCACTCGCTATGAGGCGGATGACCTGAATATACACACTGGGAAAACAGAGTTCTTAGGCTGTTGGATCCTAGGAAGCCATTTGCGGTTATACCAATGAAGAGTTGTATTCCAGCCTCACTGTTGTCAGGCGTGTTGTCTATGGTGTACTGAAGCACAAGAAGTTCAAAGCTACTCCTTATTTTGTGAGGCATACTATTCTTGTCAAGCTTACGCAGGAAGATGACGTGGAATGCCTCCACAAACAAGTTTATCAGTGGCAAGGCCACAAGGTTGTCTTCATGAAGGTTCACAGGATTGAGCTGCTGCGGGACGTCCTCGATGATGTTCATGGCAAGGTCCGTCTTGTGTCCATCCCAAATTAGATCAAGGCATGAAATAGTTGCCCCAGCTAGTGTTTAATAGTAGTTTGGATTGTGTCTAATTATCCAAACCTTGCCTGTTATCAACCCCTTGAATCCGTCTATGGGAACTGCTGCTACTTTTGTGTGCCCGTGAATCATGTGAGAACCATCATAATTGTTGCCGAAACAGATGCGTCCTCACTAGTTTTTTCATGAATATGGCATGGTAAGACATAAGTTGTCACGGTTTATCATACGAGCAGTGTGTGTTTTGATGAAATAGAGTACTCGTTCGAGAACCGTGCACCGACGTATACATAAGTACTTGTAAACACTGTTGGTGCTACCCCACTTGTAAGCAGTTGTGCAAAACACGGCACATTGGCTCAGCTCGCTTCAACACTAGGGTATCGACCAGCTAACAATCAACAATCTGTTGTCTGACATATAAGCAACTATGTATCTTGTAACAGTGGTGCATGCAGTTAATTGAGGCCACAATGTAATAAATTCCAAATGTTCACATGCTAGTCCAGCGCTCATGTGGAATACTCACATTAAACTCGTCTTCATAAAAAACTTGAAAAACATAAGTTAAGCAATTTTATACATCTCAATGATTAACATAACAAACATATACTAGTTCACAGCAAAAGAAAAAGTTGTGAGAAGGTTTACAAATTAGGAAAAAACAAGCAAGGCTTCTCTGAGCAAAGGGCCTCCCGGCAGGCTTGAATTTCCTGGAGTTCACTCTGGTTTTTTCTTGTTGCCGCCATCCAGGGTTAGGTTCTCTCATTCCAGAATAACCAATTATAATTGTGGTCTCAGCTGGAATGCTGAACTGAACCATGAAGTGTACTGACCAGCTGAAATGCTTGCGCATTCCACTAAATTTAAGCACCGTTATTTGCAGAAATAAGCAGACCACAATGCCTCTTGTCCGCGCACATGTCTAAAAAACTGCCATGTAGCCGTGCCAGCTTGTCCTCGGTCCATGGATGAACTCGTAGAAAGTGCATTCCGGACTAGGATGCAGTTGTTTTCGCTCGTCCCTGCACTGCAATCAGGAAGTAAAACGTACGAATCAACTTCTTTTAGATTGCGTTGGTCATTCTACCTTAGTTACTACCAATGTAGGATACCTTGAAGACGGGAGGTTAGACGACGGCAACGAGGGATAGCCATCTCATTTTGCGCAGTTGTACTAAAACTGAGGTGTGTGCTTTTGATTGCGTGGATAGAAACGATACGGAGACAGACATCCCGAGACGATATGGAGACAGACATCCCTGTTTGCGCAAATATGAAATACGGTTATTTAAACAGTGACAGATATTACTACTTTCCCCCGTTTCCTCTTAGAACCAAGTCCTAGATTCATGCTACAGCTTTCCCACTTTCTTCCCTGTTTGAACCAACGCTTTGAGTCGACTGTATGAACTAGCTTTACTTCTAATAATAGTAGAAGTCTAGGTGGCATTAGAATAGTGGACGGAAGTAGAAAAGGATCCACACGAAGGGGGAAGAGCTGGGGCAGTAGAGCAAGGCAGGTTTTGAAGGAATATATACCTGAGGGTCGTTGGCATGTGGCAAAGACGGCGTTGGGAGGCCGCATCTTGGCCACAATACCGTAGGGAGGAAGAAGGGATCGGAGGCCCTCCCAAGCCGGTGCTCTCTCGAAGAGAACGACACGGCCGCCAATCGGGACGCGCGGGCAGCCATTGGTCTCCTCCCTCGCCGCCGCTGACAGCGTGATCGATGCACCTACACACCTGCCCCGATCGAGGTTGTCCGGCCGGATTTGTGACCAGCCGTGAGCTGAGAGAGAGTGTGTGGCCAACTATGTCTTACTTAGATCTGGAGAGCATGAGAGAGTGAACAAGAGGAACCCTAGTAAAGCAAGCGCTAAGGCTCCTGCTTTTATATATAGTGGAGTGATTTTGTTGTACCAGCTTCAAAAAAATGTGCTCCTACGTGTACCCGCGAGTGGGTGTGAGAGAACTAGTGCGTGTGTGCACCGCTTCTCTTCGTGAGAGTACAATATAATATGCCCAAAGAACTTTCGCCGCAAGAGTAATAGTATAAGTGTGTGACGTGTGAGCTAAAATAAAATGTGCATGTCGTCTTTTATTTTTTAGAAGTTCTGAGGGTAGGGTGTGAAGAGCACATATGTGCATGACGTCTACCTGCAGATAGACGGTGGGTGTGATGTGCGAGTCTGCGAGAGGACTTGGGAGAGTCATGACTCGTGAGGGCGCATCTGCGTGAGAGAGAGGGGGGCATGTATCAATGCAATGCATCTGTCCGTAAATCATTATCCGACAAACGCTCGCCATAAGCCTTTTCCTGACGAACGCCATAAGAACCGTTAGATCGGCATCTGACAGTGTCAGTTTTGCCATGTCATTTAATAGAACAGTCACTCCTCCTACACACAAATCTTCCACGTGAGTGTTAGCAACTGCCATATGCTCCCTCCATTCCGAAATGTAGTGCATATAGCTTTATTGAAAATTCGAACCTCGCAAACTTTTACCGAGTTTTCGTGTACCAAATTGCACATGTAGAATACCCTGTATATATCATTTCATTCATCTTCGAGAGGTAACTATAAAGATGGGTGAGGAGTCTACAAAGAAAGACCATCGTATCACCTGCAGCAATTTCAACCATCCTTTAGTGTCGAGGAATATCATAGGAACTCTATATGAGATGATTTTTATAGGATTTTTTCCTTTAGAGCCAATTGGTTCATAGGAATAGATTCATATACTCCACATTTCAAATGAAATAAACATGATATCATTTCTATAGCTTTAGAGCCACTTAGTTCATATGAATGGATTCCTATACTCCCTTAATTTCAAAGGAAAATAAACATTAGCGTGTATTCAATAGAAAAGTTCCTATGATATGAACCAAATTACATCTCTTTTCTAATCCCTCCTCATAGGAATTGAGATACATGTCATCTCTAGATTCAATAGAGAAGTTCCTATGATGTGAACCAAATGACATCTCTTTTCCAATCCCTACTCACAGGAATTGAGATGCTCCGGGTCATCTCTTTCCCTACAACTTCCATGTATACATCTTCTATTCCTAAATAGATAGTACAACCCACTACTAGTTTTTTCCAAAACATGCAACTATGGCACAAGAACTATATAGTGTGCCAATAACTTTGAAAGATGGTCGCTGGATGAAGCTAACCCGACAATGCAGAGATAGGAAAATCCAAGCACTACTGGCCGTTGGATATCATCAACATTCCACCAGATTCGCCACATGTACAATTTAGAAGACTCCATGGTTGAACTTAAGCATAATGCGCAAACCTCAAAACACAAGCACTTCTCCTTTGTTCTAGAATCTTCTGTATCATAATTGATTATTTTTTCTAAATGAATTGCCATTATTTGTTTTTTACTTTAAGATTTACAATGCACAACCCCATGAATCTTAAGATTTTTATAAAACTAATTGATTTTGAATGAGATGAACTATAAGAACTAAACGAACATCTACATCATGCATATATGACTCAAAGCTTTACATGCTATAGTGTGTATTTATTCATAATTTGGTTTCAAAATCTCATGCGTTCAATACATGTGTACCTTACTAGTTTTGAGTTGAGTAGCAAATTTCACGCGGCCTCGGGTATATCAAAATGCAGGGCCCATGCATCATTGCCTTTCGGTCGAACCTACGTCCACAATTTTTTGTACGTACTATATCTCCATTGATCCCTGAACCCAAAATGCTGCCTCGTTCCCGTAAAACCAAGCGGCCCACACAAATTTAAGGCGTCGACTCGAACCCGTTTACTACGACATGGCCCCGCACGCCGTAGTATCCTACAAACCCTACCGCCGCACTCATCATCGGTTTTCTTCAAGAGGACGAGGGAGAAGCCGATTTGTAGTGGAGCGCTTTAAAAAAAGGATCTGTAGTGGAGACCCCTACCCTAGGGTGCCCTAGGTAGCTGCCGCACGCATCATTGTTTTGTCTTTTCTTTATGCTCTTGCGCCCTAGAGTGAAATGATGGTTGCTTCGTCCGTCTAGCTTAATGCGGGAAAGGTGGGGCTTTGTGATTTGACCCCTCATTGCTCATTTTCTACTACTGCGGCGCTACGACCGGGGTTCCTCCAATTCCAACCGCTGCTCCGAACTGTAATTTGGTGCATCGCACATGGAACAAGACGGTGGATGAGCCACATGTCTGCCAAAGGGGTCCTGTTAAGTGTGTCGCCATTTCGTGTGCGGACTGACCCTGCTTGAGTTGCTACGCCAAACAGACAGGAGTAGCCCTACCACTTCGGTTTTGTGCTCCTTGGTGAATCCCGTTGACTTATATTTTATCTAAAAAGATAAGTCGCTGAGCTCCCTCTCCATCTCGGTTTTTTATTTGTAGGCGTCTCGGCTTTATAGGGCCCTGCACGTAGTTCTAGGTCATCCATTTGACTAACTAAATATAACTTTACTATGTCACAAAAATTATATCATTGGAATTCTTATTGGTTGATATGTGAAGAACAAGAAATGGGGTAGAAGTTAATGCACGCGCTTAGTATTTTGGGATTATTTGGTTTTACGTAAGATGAACATTACTCACCTAGACGGAGGGGATAGTAGTATTTAAAATCGATGGGCGGGGCTTTCTGCGCGGTAGGCGGGGCAATTCCGCCTAGTCGGTTTCGACAGAGATGCGAGAAGACGAGGGAGTATGCTTGCCTGCAAACGTAGGGTTGTGTGATTTGACAGCGAGTTACTGCTGGACAGGTGGGGCCCCGTGATTTGACTTGCCATTATCATTTTAACTGCGGCGTTACGACTGGCGTGAGTCTCCCGATTCCTGACCACCTCCATACATGTGCCTCTCCCAATGCTCCGCCATGTAGTAGAGGCTGGCTCTTGCATGAGAGCCCACTTCTCCACTTTTTCCTTGCCTCTCTTTCCTCCACATATGCAAAAATGCCATGTAAAGCGCACTATTGTACTTACTTGCTCCTACGGGTGCTTAAGCTTGCCACATAGGCATAAAGTCTGATGTGGCAAGTTAATCAAGAAGAGAGAGACTAGTTTGGTGACCCAAGGAATAAACGGTGCTAAGCGCGTGTACGTAGGTGAAAAGACAATTTTGAGTCTATAGCTAATTAAATGAAGCAAACTTAGCAACACCATTTCATTGGAAGAGGTCACTCCTTGGCAAATGCAATAAATACTAGTACTCCCTGTGTCCCATAATATAAGAACGTTTTTGGCACTACACTAGTGTCAAAAACGTTCTTATATGATGGGACGGAGGGAGTACGAAGAAAGAGATAGAGAGAAGTAAAAAAAATACACTTATAGCCAAAACCTTGTTGTAGTATGAGTGACTAAGTGATGACTATGTATGACATGCCAACATCAGATAGCCTAACGCACCGTGTTAAATCTCCAAGGGCGCGACCGCACGAGCGACGCGACGGTCATGGTAGGCGCGACCATGATACAGGCTGCTGGCAGCCCTTGGATCTGAGATCAAACGGTCGCATGCTGAGTTGTTGAAAATTTGCAGAATAACCCTCCAGGATAGGATACTCACCCATAGGTCTAGAATCACGCCATGCAACCGTTCGATCTCAGATCCAAGGGCTCTTGGAAGCCCGTATCATGGGAGAATGGAAAGCCACTACCCTGCCGTTCGCACGCTGGCAGTTCGCTCCTACTCGTCCCCGAACGTCCTTCAATACTACGGTGGTTCGCTCCTAGTCGTCTCGTCCATTCGCATTACGGCAGTTCCACTAATCCTAACCCTCCTCCCAAATCCATGGCGTCCCAAATCTCCCCGATCAGCGGTGAGTACAAGGTTAGAACCATCACCAGTGATGAGTTCGACATCATCTACACCCATTCTTCCGCGATGGTGAAAGGATGCCTTTCTCGCTTCAGACGCATGTTCGAAGACTCAGATGATGAGTGGGTCGCTGGGCTAGATGTTGAGTACACCACAGTCCTGGGACGAGAGAAGGATCTGAAGGACGAAGAGAGGAAGAAGCCCGCCGTGATCCAGGTTTGCGTGCATGACTTATGCTTGGTCTACCAAATATGCCATGCCGACGTTGAGTGCCAGGATTTTAAGATATTCCTCAAGGACAAAACAGTGAAATTCGTTACTGTAGACTTTAAGAACGACAAAGAAGTCCTGGGTCGGATAGGCCTCGTTGTAGGCAACCCCTTCAACCTCCAGAAGAATCGGCTGGTGCCCTCTCGTCAGCTTTCAATGCTGACCCTGGCAGGAGCCATGGTTCATCCTTCATATCGTAAACTGGAGAAACCTCATTACACGTTTCATCGTCATGCATGGCAGCGGAATGTACTAGATATAGACCACATACACTACGCTGCAATGGATGGCTACCTTTGCTTCAATATCTACAAGGGTTGGATGAAGAGAAACATCCAAGTGTGCGGTTCAAGCAAAGAAGTATCGGCCATGAGGAAGAGGGACAAGGACGAAGTCGAGGACGTGGAGGAGGACTCCGAGTAAGGTGGCAGTGTCGTTGCTCATGGTGGTTCTAAACTTCTAATGCAGTGTCTACCGGATTAGTTGCATCGTTTAATTTCAGGTGTGCTTAGTTTAATTTGAGGGGTGTGTTGTGCTAAGCCCCCAGTAGAACTATGTTATGTTTCTTCTTGTTACTTTAAATCTTCAGTATGTACATACTACTAGTATTTCTTTAATAGAATTTAGCACCCCAATTAAGCACGTACTAGCTTTTTTAATAGTACTATATGTATAATTTGGCGACGAGCGCTCTCTATATGTACCACCTTTTTTTTAATTTCAATTTTTGCTCCATGGCGCGATCCATCGATAGTACTACTGTACAAAAGTATACATTTTTGAAAAGGCTAGAGTACTGTTCATCACATATATAGCTAGTTAAATTCTCAACCTAGAACGACGTGCATGCCATGTAGTAAACCGAAGTACCACGTGTCATGATGTACCAAGGCGATGCGGATGTCCCTCTTGAGGTAGAAGCAATACTACGTGGTTTGAGATGATGGTGAACCGAAGTGTGAAATAGTGGTTGCTTCGTCCGTCTGGGAAGGTGCGGCATTGTGATTTGACATCTCATTGCTCATTACTACTACTGGGCCGGTACGAGTGGGGTGCGTCCCCCCTACTGTTCTGCACTGTTATTTGGTGCTTGACACATCGACCCGGTTGCTATATGTCCCACATGTTGGCGACAGGAAGTACAGAATTCATGAAGGGAGCATCGACGGAGGAGTATACTACAAAATTCATGAAAGGGAGTGACTTAGTTTTGGAAAAATCTGTTTTTACAGAGTATGTACCCACTAGGGTTTATAGGGCTCATCTAAAAAACATTCGTTTTTCCGTTTTGATAAGTCTCAATTCTACTATAATAGTAGTAGTAGCATTACATGTTGGATTTCGAGGTGCGTTAGATCACCCAACGCAAGCAGTGTCAAGAGGAAACTAACCAATGCATGTACAAGTTCATGGAAATTTAGTGGTCATTCCTGCATTAGTTCTAATTAATGCCTCGGTAAACATAACTTCTTGAGAAAAACGAGCATACTAATTACTTGTGCAAACTACAAAATTAATTTGACCACTCACCGTCTACCTTGGTTGCAGAGATTTTGAAATTGAGCCATAAACTAGAAAGGAGGGAGTAGTAACTTTTGTCTCGATTACTATTTGTGGCCTTGTATAGATGCAAAATGTATTTTTTTATAGTGGCCTTGTATAAGTAAATGGAGGGAGTACTAACCAAAGTAGGGACGAGCAGTAAATGGAGGGAGTAGTAAAATTTTCTCCTCGTGCTGCGAGCCACCGCGCGCGTGGGCGAGGGAGCAGGCGTAAAGGCGTACAGTAGTACTACTACTACTACTACTACTCGTAAGCAAGCTTCACCTCATACTGCGAGCCACCGCGCCCGTGGGCGGGGGAGACGGCGTACTAAGCAAGCTTCTCCTCATTCTGCGAGTTGACGGGACACATCAAAAGTACTCCAGTGTATAGAGCCTTGCCTCTAAGGTAGGCCCCACATGGTTTGCCTCTTTTTTTAATTTAACATAACGCGTCAAGTCACAATTTGTTTGTTCACCCGTGGTAGACGATCCTCCCTCCACCAAGTGGACAACCAGTACACGTGCCAAATTACCACTTGAGCTACCTTTTTCGTACAGAAATGAGCTCCACCATGTACCCGCGCGGGTGTGGTCGGGAAAGAGACGGGAGTACGTGCACCATGCGTGCACCTCTTCTCTTCGTGCACGTCCCCCACCTACGTGGGTGTGTGTGAGAGAGATACAAAGCTAGACATAATGCGCCATCCATCCCCATGCCTCCGCCCAGTCCGACCACCAGTCACCACCACGCCCCACTCCTCCTCACCTTATCTCTCATCTTTCTCCCTCCATTTTTATATACTAGGGGCCACTATCAAAATTACAATTTGCAGATATACAAGGCCACTAACACTAATCGATGCAATATTAATGGTGTTTGCCTCGTGGTACTAGCAAAGGAGGACATTAATTATCCCTTGCATGCATGCGGGAGTTTGTAAAAAATGCATCTTGATGTTCCGTGCAATGCACGGGCATCTTGCTAGTCCATGAAAATAACACATGTCAAAATTGCACGGTGAACGAGGGATTTGAATCTGTTGGGAGGGGCTGTTTGGATCTTGCCCGGGGTAGCCAAAATATTGGCGACCCTTTTGTCCACCGGTGCCTTTGCCACTAATGAACGAGGAATGGCTCGGGTGCTCATGTTGTCATGCATCCTCCAGCGGGCACGTTGAAGACGAGCTCGCACGAGCTGTGTTATTTTGTCCCACAATGCCGCCCGAGCCGCCCGCAGACCGACTGGCGACCCGCAAATTATGCCATCCAACCATAGTCGCACACATTATGACAGCAACTCAACCAACCGGACGATATTCACGCAAACACGTAGACAAACTGATATTTCATATAAATAACGATGGAAATCATATAAAATACCGGATTTTCATACAAACATGACGGATTTCATTACATTCAAATGAACTATGCGGTGCTAGTTCTGGACAGCACAGGTATATAATACCTGGCCTAAATGGTCGCACTAGTATGAACTACGCAGTGCTAGTTCCTCATGTCCGGCAGCACGATCACCGGACTACCGGGAGCCTCGGAGGTATATGCTTCAACGCAAAGGACGGCTCGCTTCCCCATTGCCCAACTGATATCATTGGCTGGTGCCGAAGATGATGGTGGTCGGCACCAGTTCGAGTTCATCACCGGCCACTACTTCTCCATGGCCGACACCCGCTCGAGTTCATCCTAACATTCTCCTCTTCCGTGGAGCCCATGCGGGGTCGACAAAGGTCCTTGCAACAAATGTATCCGACAAGATACCTGCTGTGTACACCGGCGTCACCTCCGCGGTGGCCTTCATGGGACCCAAGCGGTGGCGGCCTCCCGTGTTCTACTTCTCCTCGATGATGGTGGACGACGCGGAGGCGCTGGCCACCGACTAGTCGCTCTCCGCGCACCCAGCTTCTGTCGCTGCTTGCATGGCGCGGCCACCGGCATGGGAGTCTCGGCCACAAAAACGGGAGACGCGGTACGAGGCGGCGGCGTGGACGGCAGCAATGACGCCCGTGCGCTGCTCCTCGTCGAGCTTGCCTGGAGCAGCGAGTTGCTGAACCGCACGCCGGTTTGGGGTGGCAACTGGCTCCGTCGGGCGAGGGGAGGGAGGTGGATCAGCGAGCTGCATAGCTCGTATCTGGCGGGCTACCCAGCTGGCTTGGATGCGGAATAACTACTCTTCGTAAGCCATTGTAAGTGTGGACAAAATGGTGGAGGAGATAGGGGAGCGGCGGAGGTGTGCGGTTCTTGGCCGGCGTTTGGCCTCGTTTAAATAGAAGATTAAATAGATGGCGAACGGGAGGAGCTCGTCCCTTGTTGCGTTTAACGCCGGCCCAGTCATGAACAGACATGTGTCCAAAGTGGGTTTCTCGGCTTCCACACGGGCGGGTTTCAAGGAGGCGTTTGAATGCGGCATGGAGGCGTGTTCAGCCGGGCATGCCGCGAGTGGCACCCACGACTCTGACCTAGGACACCGCATCATTCTTCCACTGACGTTTGGGCTCTTTGGGTGCATGGCCTGCATGTCGGTGACCCAACGCAGGCAGCGGACAGCAGAGGAACCTCTGGTGGGCCAGGGCGGTCAGAAGCGGAAATTCATAAACCGATGATTGTTCATTGAGTGTGACGTCATCTTTTTCATGTAGATAAGCCTACAATGTTGATAGCCTGTTCGATACATTGTGATTCATAAAGACCGCTGCAAACATCAATGTTCTGCTTATCAACGATAAGATTGATTAATACCCGTAACAATCCATGTCCTTAACAAAGGGTGCATGCACGTATAGGTTGAGCGTGTGTCTTGCGTCATGTGCTGTGTGCATGCAGGCGTGCGAGTGTTGCGTGCGTGCAATGGTACGTTTCAGTGTTGCATGCATGGGTGCGTACATGCGTGTCTTCGTGAGTGCATGTGTACATGTCAGTGTTGCACGCCAGCATGCGTGCGTGTGTACGTTATGTGTACATGTCAGTGTTGCACGCCTACATGCGTGCGTGTCTTGCGTGCGTGCATATGTACGTGTGGGGTGAGGCTACACGTCAGTCGACCGACTTTTTCATCTCTGGTCATTAGATTTCCAACTGTTGGATATGAATTCAAGGACCTCCAGTTTATCATCAAACTCCACCCCCCTGAGCCGCCAGCCACCACCGGCCGAACCGCCAGCCCCCACCGCCCGCGGCCGGCCCGCCCTCCCCGAAACCACTCCCCACCGCTAGTCCGCCGCCGCACCTGGCCATCCCTCTAGCCCCCCCTCCCGCGTCGAGCTTTTCCTCCGGGGATCCCCACCCCACCGCCCAATGAACGCCCCCCAACCACCGGTGACTGCCAACCAGAGGTCTCACGACTTCGAATACCCACCGACCACAAATTTATTACCATTTCTGTCCTTCATATACGCACTGACGGGTGGGCCCTATGGTAATGTGCGCTGCTGAATGTGGACCGTCTGACTGGTCAATTGATCGTGTTATCAACAAATTACGGAGCTGTATGGTGAGCCAGTGACCGTATGATCACCCTAAAATGTACTCCTATTTTATTAACACAGTACAGACTCAAACTACCATTTCTTTCTTTCATATACGGGCTGACAGGTGGGCCCCATGGTTACGCGCCCCGATGGTGCAACACTAGTTGCGCCGCGTGGAACGTTTGACTGGTCAATTGATTGTGTCATCAACAAAATACGGAGTTGTACGGGTGAGCCAGTGACCGTATAATCATGACATGTATTTGTTTAACACGGTACAGACGCAAGGGCTCATATATACACGCAAGCACTCACCGCTATAAGCACACACACGCGAACCCTACCCCTATGAGCACCTTCGATAGAGTGGGCCAGCATATATGATCTTGAGATTTTCCGAAGTCACCATAGGTGCCTCATAGTCGAGTGGAACGTCTCCTCCCACTGAATGTACATCGCCGGAAGATACTGAAATTAACTCAAGATAAATGCGAGCACCGGGACTTTAACCTTGGTGGGCTCGAGAAACCACTGTCCTCTAACCATCCAACCACATGTTGGTTAGCACGACAAAATGTATGTGGTGACCGTGATGAGCTTATTCTGAAGTCCAGTGACCATATCGTGCTTTCGCTTCAAATACAATGACCGTAAGTGTCGTCAAAAAAATACGGAGCACGCATCAAATGCAAAGTCTGTCAGTGTCATCAACAAAATATGGAGACGTATCGTGAGCTAGATACCGTTGTATTATTGTATATGCTTATTTTCTTAGTGGCCGATTGCATGTGTGGTGTGGTGGGTCAACATGAAGACTCATGGGTCGGTTCCATCCTGCGCCACATATAGGTTGGACCGAGACGTGTTATACAAAGAACCATGTGGAGGACTCGGCGTACAACACGAAGCTACCACAGTCGCGGAGGACTCTATCCCCACTGGTGATAAGCCGACTATATATGATTTGTAACCCTAGGCCCTTAGTATGTTGTACAAGCTTGGGGGCTAGTTCGTTAATAGTATACACACACACAATGCCTGGTATTCACGTGTACTTTGTACACACCCCTATCACTAATATACAGTACCAGGAGTAGGCTCTTTCTTCAACTTCAAGGGTCCGATCCGAACTAGGGTAAAACTTTGCCTCGTATTACCATCCAGCCTAATAGCCAGGGATATCCTACCGAATGATATGATGAAATCATATCTGCCAACTACTAAGAGAGAGGTGTGTCGGGGGGGGGGCAATGTGTGCGAGAGAGGCCTAAAGATAATGTGCATGCGGGAGACACTTAGGCACATATATGTGCGTATAGAGGGCTAGTAGAGACTGTGCATGTGTATATATGCATGTGAGAGAAATAGTGTTTTCCAACTAAGATTAGTGAAAAGAGTGGTACATAGTAGTCAGAAAGAGAGAGAGAGAGAAATAGAGAGAGCATGTGCGTGAGACACCCCGACACCCTGAGGGAGATTGTGAGCATGTGTGAAAGAGAAATACCGATGCATATAAGGTGTGTGCACTTATGCGTTAGATAGAGAGATATATAATGCGTTTGTGAGAACGGGGTGAGGCATAGTGCATCTACGTGTAAAAGGCGGTTCTACGCATTAAATTAATATATAAATGGCATTATTATTTTTGGATGAGATCATGAATTTTGCAAATTGCGTATGGACGAAAATCGGTCTATCAGACACCCATACTCTATTGAATTCTAGCATGTGCATGTGTTTATTTCATATTATCGATCCATAGAGTGAGAGCAGTTTGAAATACAGGCAATGGATACTTTTGCAATTCATATATAAACATTAATTAGTGCACTTCATGTTGTTAGTGTGAAGCACTTTATACATTTGTCACTTGCGTGGATACATTCCAAATTGCTAGCTACGAAATAAAATACACGTCGAATTCAACATAAAGGGGGTTTCGAAGATTCGAATTCATAGGAAGTGCATTCATCTATTTGAACCCGAGATAATGGCATTTGTAAATCAGATGTAAAAGAGGGCATCTATCTTTGTTGTGAGTTTGAACATGCTATATATATTCATACGCATATCTAACTTTTTTTTTGCAACCAAGGAGATTATATCTGGAACCATGCATGAACTGAGGTAAGTTGCATATTTTTTTAATATATACTCGTGTACAATGTATATTCAAATGTACCCCCTCCATTCCAAAATAATCGTAGCTTTAGGATTTTCAAGAGTAAAGATTTGTGAAGTTTGACAAATCCTGAAAGTTCAATTCAAGAGAACCGAAAACGTTAATGCTTCTGCTCCCAAATATTGAACGAAGCGCCAAATAGGCCTTTGGTCACCCGAAACCACACGAGACTAATGTTTGGTGGTAGGAAATTACTGTCCTGACTCTGGCCCATGTAGCCTATCGGCCCGATGTTGTCTAAACCGGGGTAGGTTTGTTACTTCACCAAGACGCTAGTCTCAACCGCCTCCGAGAAGCATTCATACGCCGTGGGCGCCTAAACACCCATGCGCTCGGTCGAAATCTATCCCACCCACATTTGGGACACCTGACATGACTGTCCTACCCCCAACCCGCAATATGTCCGAAATTTTAGATGGGGGCAAAGTTTATAACTTTCCCCAAATTTCAAACAAGCGCGTGTCAAACCGAAACATTGTTCCCCCTTAGTTCCCCCCTGTCAGTGTCAAAACTGGTGGATCTCGGGTAGGGGGTCCCGATTATTGCGTCTAGGCTGATGGTAATAGGAAGCAAGGGACACAATGTTTACCCAGGTTTGGGCCCTCTCGATGGAGGTAAAACCCTACTTCCTGCTTGATTAATATTGAAGATATGAGTAGTACAAGAGTAGATCTACCACGAGATCATAGAGGCTAAGCCCTAAGAGCTAGCCTATGATGGTATGATTGTAATTGTGATCGGCCTTCTAAGGACCAGCCCCTCCGGTTTATGTAGACACCGGAGAGGGCTAGGGTTTACATGGAGTCGGTTACAAGGAAGGAAGCACAATATCCGGATCGCCAAGCTTGTCTTCCACGCAAAGGAGAGTCCCTTCCGGACATGGGCCAAAGTCTTGAATCTTGTATCTCGATGCTTCAATAGTCCGGACGGTGTATACAGTCCGGCTGTCCGGATACCGCCTTATCCAGGACTCCCTCTGTAGCCCCTTAACCAGGCTTCAATGATGATGAGTCCGGCGCGCAGTCTTGTCTTCGGCATTGCAAGGCGGGTTCCTTCTCCGAATACTCCAGAATAATTATCGAACACTGGAATCGTGTCCGGATCCACAAAATGATCTTCACATACCACTGTAGAGAGAATGGTATTTCACAAATGCAATCTGCTAACAACTTTTTAGACAACGCGACGTGTCATTACGGTCGGGTCATTATTCGAACCGTTTTCCTACAACCAGCCACAGTGCCTATTGCAAGGCGGTTTCCTTGACATGTCTTGTCAAAGCAGAGATCGTGTCCCCTTATCACGGGATTCTCATCAATACGGGTATGGGTAATCCCACCACGCCATCAATCGTGGCGCTTGGGAAGCAAGCGGTTCCCAACGGGCAAGTGGGGAGGCGTACCGCTTTCATCGCCTCTATAAAGGGATAAGATTTCCTCATTTTTAGCCACGCCTTCTTCCTCCTTTGCCCACCCTTGCCCCCTCGAGATCCAATGCCCAAGCCCAAGTCTTCTGCGCATAGCTAAACATGTCCGGAGTAGGAGGCAAGTGCGTGGCCTCCACCGTCAAGGAGAAGCATATCACAAATCTTTGGGCGGCCGGATACTTGGCCACAGACATAGCACACTGGCTATCGGATGCCGGGCAGGTCATTCCGACCCCAGGATCCCACGAGAGGGTCGTGTTCGTCGCCCACTTCGTCCGTGGACTGGGATTTCCACTTCATCCCTTCGTCCGCGGGCTCATGTTCTACTACGGGCTAGATTTCTATGATCTAGCCCCAAATTTCGTCCACAACATCTTGGCGTTCATCGTCGTATGTGACGCCTTCCTCCGCATCAAGCCTCATTTCGGTTTGTGGCTGCAGACCTTCTGCGTGAAGCCGAAGATTGTGAGCGGCCAGCAAGTGGAGTGCAGAGGAGCCATGGTGGGCAAGATGCCTAACGTCACCTGGCTAGACGGCTCCTTTGCGGAAACCGTGAAGGGGTGGCAGTCAGAGTGGTTCTACATCACCAAGCCGCGCGGCGCCAACTGGGCGGCGGCCCCCGAGTTCCGACCCAGCACCCCCATGCGGCTCACCTCCTGGGAAAGGAAGGGCCTGTCCTGGGGCGAATCTACAGAACTGACCGGACTCAAAACCTGCATCAGGAGCATGAAGGACAAGAACATCAAGCTTGTCAACGTGATCCAGGTCATGCTCGTTCGCCGGATCCTGTCGTGTCAAAGGAGGGCATTCAATCTGTGGGAGTTCGTCCCGGCCGAACACCAGACGCTTTAGAGGCTCTATGACATGACGCATAAAGGCGCGTGGAAGGTGTTGTTCAAGGCCTCCGAAGTACCTCCTCCCACATCCGAGGACCGTGGGCTCCATGCCGCGCAGCCTCCCAGTAAGGTGAGTTTTCAGGCTACCACCGGATTCAGTTCTTCCCAATATATTCATGAGGGAGTCTTAAGTAACTGCACATATTTGCTCAGGAATATGTGGAGATAGCTGAGCAGATTGACTGTCCGGCTCCGCTGCCAGAAGGCCCAGCTGATGCTGTCCTGACGGAGATGCTAGTACCGTCACCCTACAAGGTGCCGGAGAAGAAGGCCAAAAAGAAGGCTGTGTCGGAAGCCTCATCCGAAGACGATGAGGCGCACTCCTCCCACGAAGGGGAGGAAGAAGAAGAAGAAGACGCCCCATCCGGAAAGGATGAAGGGCCTGGGGAGGCGGACCAGGGGGCCGGAAAGGTCCCCCGGCGCAAGGCCGTCATACCCACGTCATCTGATGATGATGAAACAGATTCCTCCCGCGGAGGCGGGAGGAAGCAAGACGAAATTCCACCTCCACACACTGGGGAGGAGAAAAAGAGAAAAACCGCCCCGGAGGGGGAGGCCGGTGCGTCCAAGAAGGGAAAGGTATCCCTTCTGGACTATTCCGCCACGGCCGCTCTCAGCGAGGAGGGGTGTCTGCCCCGGGGGAAGCCTTTAGTGTCCGCACTCTATCATGTCTTCAGTCCATAGCTTCTTTATAACGCTGAACATATGTGCAGTCCGGCTAGGGCTCACCCCGAGGTATCTTCTTCTGGGTCCCTGAGCGATTCGGAGATGAATTCGCTTCCGACGGCCACTACTCCTTAGCCCACGGATGACATGGAGGTGTTGTCCCGGAGGCTCCCAGAGCGGGGGGAGGTGACTCTGGAGACGCCCCAAGGCGGGATTCCAGATGTCGGACATGCGGGGTTCAAGATCCCCGCGGATCGTGTCGATGAGAGCCACAGCAGGCCGGGATCTCAGTCGAACACTGTTCCAGAACCTTCAATGGTTCCAGACTTAGGCGGGCAGCCCCTCATTAGGGAGGGAAAGCCGTATGCATCGAGGACTTCCGTTGCACCCAAGGTGCCGGATTGTCTGCCGGAAGTGCTTCGCGTCGCTTCCATGGGTGAAGAGCACCGTACTCTTATGAGTGGAGTGATTTGGAAGGTTTCATCCGCCAAGAGCAGACTAACCGAAGCTTGCACCAGCCTCCTGACAGGCTTTGAGGTAAGTAATAAATGTGTGTAAAATTACCACCTGATAAGTAGTAGCCCCTGATACTCTGTTTGGTGTTCAGAAAGAAAAACCAAACGGAGGGTCAATTATAATCCGCAGGAGTCTAATAATAAATATTCATATGGATAAGCAGGCTATGCTGCTTGCCGCTGCTGCCCCCACAGCCGAGGTTGCCAAACTGAAGCGGGACCTGGAGCAGGCGCAGGGAGAGATCGACCTCATGAGGAGGCACCTCGAAGAGAACAAGGGTAAGTGATTCCCCGCTCTTATGTAGTTAAGGATAGAAAAAATTGGTCAGACTAACGCCAAAGCGTCGTGACTGTGTAACAGGGGCCACTACCGAAGTGGTGTCCCTAAAGAAAGCGTTGTCCGAGGCCGAAGACAAGGCGGCCTTGGAATACAATGAGCGCGAAAAGAAAAGTGCTAGAGTGGGCGAGGTACAGCTAGAGCTCCGGGACCTCGGCAAGAAGTTCGAGTCCGTGGAGCATGATCTGAAGATGAAAGAGGCCAAGCTTGCGAAGGCCCTTGTGAGTATGAAGGACGCCAAGGCCGAAACCGAGAAGGCACAGAAAGAACTCCAGGAGGCCAAAAAGATAGCGGCGGGTAAGAAACTCTTTATGCAAAGCAAACATGTGGAGGAGGCGTTTCTTTTACTTACTCGAATTCAGAGCCCTCCAGGGGCATTCGCAGATCTGCCATGCAACGTTTCAGATGCCGCGGAGTTCTACCGTGCCCAAAAGGGGAGCTCAACGGAGAAGCTGGTCTGGTCCCAGTATGCTGGGGCCGAACAGCCAATGCCTTTGAGTGACCAACTGAAGCAGTTGGTCGAACTCCACAAGGCGGCCAAACAAAGTGGCTATGAAAGATTTCATAGTCCGGATGTGGCCTAGTGAGCTCCTGCCCACTAGCTACTTTGGCCTGATCAAGCAGATGGTGGATGCCTGTCCACGGCTTGAAGTGATCAAGTGATCCGTTTGCATTGAGGGTGCCAGCCGGGCCTTTGCCCGCGCAAAGGTGCATTGGGGCAAGATGGACGCGGAGAAGCTGGTGAAGGACGGGCCGCCGGAGGGCAAGGCGCATCGCCATCCCGGGATGTACTATGATGGCATGATGAAGGGCGATCGTCTCGTGGCCGATGAATGTACTAAGGACACCATTTTAGAATGAATTCACTTCTATCATGTTTGTAATTTAAAGACAAAGTTACTTGTGCTATGTAGCACTGTTTGATTTACAATATTACCTTCTGTGTGGCTGTTTATAAAATTCTGAAAGTAGGCTAGCCATCGGCTTCCGCCCCCACGTAACTAGTACTGGGGTGTTCGTGGAAAACCCGGACACTCTTTATCCAAATGTTTGGTCCCTTAAGGAGGTGTCCGGCGCAGCGAACAAGGCAATCGGACTATGCGACTTTATAACTTTCACTTAGCCATAGAAGTCTACAATTTTAAATTTCGGCGAAGCCCCTAGAATCCGGAAGGCCGAATTGGGGTGCTATATACGCCTAGATCGGACGAAGCCGATTTATCGCCTAAAGCGGAATAATCTTTAAGGATTTTAAGACCTCTCGGACAGTGACCAGCTCTCGCCACATCATGCTGGTCAGCTTTCAGCTTTCTCTACTAAGGTGCTCGTCCGGAAGAACCAGGACACAATCGCGGTAGTTCTCCCTGCGCTACCTTAGCCGATATAACGGAACGTAAGGTACCAAAACAAGGGAGCCGTGCTAACCCAACTATAGACCCAAGACATGATTCGGAGCTGATGCATATAGTGCTATAAGTTCGGGGTGCCGCACTATTGAAAGTGTTCGGACTTTACTTGCCGTATTACGGGGCACCATGAGAAGCCCCTGGCAAACTGACTGTACCAAGGTGTACGGATGCAATATCAAATAAACATTTATAAGAAAAAATGCTCAAATAAGAATAATAAGCTGATGCTATATATGATCTCCCATTGATGAATAATACATTTAAGAGTATGTTTAGAATGCATGCATTAAGCGGAGATAAATAGGACTATTTGACATGTCCTATCCAGGGGCAAGCCGCGTACAGATAGATAAAACAGGTATAACGATCGTAAATAGATTCCACCTGGGTATTTCCTTCTGTGCGCAATGCCTGTTGCCTCCTTGGTTTTCTCTCCTATGTGAGTCCATCAATCCGGCTCTTCTGAAGAGGCTGCACTAAAGTAATGTCCTGAAAGGTAAAAGGGAAAGATTATGAAGGTATGTAGCGGTTACCCGCACTATTGATTGAGTCGTTGTTGTGCCTCCGCCTACGCCCATGGTATCTTGAGTGCGTAATTGTGTACACGTGGCACGAATGTTGCTTTGATGGTGCTTAAGCGGAGGCCGGACTGCTAGTCGCGCTCTTGGCGTGCTTGATGATCCTGTTGCAGGGTGCTCCGGACTCTCTTGACGGTGCTCGAAGTTGTTGTTGCCAGTTTGGTTTGTCGGAGTAGGCCGCATTGTACTTCCGCCGCGAGGGCTGCAGTATGCTCCTCTGTTCAGAGAGAGCAGTCCATGTTTCCGTTGACTGCTATGACCCCGCATGGTCCTGGCATCTTGAGCTTGAGGTATGTGTAGTGTGGTACCGCATTGAATCTAGCAAATGTGGTTCATCTGAGCAGTGCGTGGTAACCACTGCGGAAAGGGACGATATCAAAGATTAACTGTTCACTTCGGAAGTTATCCGGAGATCCGAAGACCACTTCCAATGTTATAGAGCCCGTACAACGGGCCTCTACTCCAGGAATTACGCCTTTGAAGTCGGTTTTGGTGGACTTGATCCTTGAAGGGTCAATGCCCATTTTGCGCACTGTGTCCTAATAAAGCAGGTTCAGGCTGCTTCCACCGTCCATAAGGACTCGCGTGAGGTGAAATCCGTCAATGATTGGCTCTAAGACCAATGCGACTGAGCCGCCGTGACGGATGCTAGTAGGATGATCCCTACGATCAAAGGTGATCGGACAAGCTAACCTTGGGTTGAACTTGGGGGCGACTGGCTCCATCGCGTAGACGTCCCGTAGTGCCCGCTTTCGTTCCCGCTTGGGGATGTGAGTGGCGTAGATCATGTTGACCGTTTTCACCTGGGGGGGATTTCCTTTGTTCCCCCGTGTTCGGACGCCGGGGCTCTTCATCAATGTCGCTGTGCAGCCCCTTGTCCTTGTTTTCGGCATTTATTTTGCTGGCCTATTTGAACACCTAGCAGTCTCTATTGGTGTGGTTGGCTGGCTTGTCCGGGGTGCCATGAACTTGGCACGAGCGCTCCAGTATGCGGTACAGATTGGATGGTCCCAGATTATTTCTTTTGAACGGCTTCTTCCGCTGAGAGGACTTGGATCCATTGAATCCGGCGTTGACTGCCGTGTCTTCAGTGTTGTCGCCGTTGTTCCGTTGCTTATGTCTGTTACGACGTGGCTTGCCATTAGTATCATGGCCGTCCGAGGTGCCGGAATGTGGCGTGGTGCCGCTGCGAGCCAACCAGCTATCCTCGCTCGCGCAAAAGCGGGTCATCAGTGTTGCGAGAGCTGCCATGGATTTGGGTTTTTCCTGGCCGAGGTGTCGAGCGAGCCACTCATCACGGATGTAATGCTTAAAAGCCTCCAAGGCTTCGGCGTCCGGACAGTTGACTATTTGGTTCTTTTTAGTTAGGAACCGAGTCCAGAATTTCCTGGCTAACTCTCTGGGCTGTTGAGTAATGTGGCTCAGGTCATCAGCGTCCGGTGGTCGCACAGATGTGCCCTGGAAGTTGTCGAGGAATGCGTCTTCCAGGTTTTCCCAACTACCAATGGAATTTGCTGGCAGGCTGATTAGCCAGTGCCGAGCTGGTCCTTTGAGCTTAAGGGGAAGGTATTTGATGGAATGTAGATCATCTCCGCGGGCCATGTGAACATGGAGAAGGAAATATTCGATCCATACTGCGGGGTCTATTGTGCCATCGTATGATTCGATGTTTACGGGTTTGAACCCTTCTGGGAATTCATGACCCATCGCTTCGTCAGTGAAGCAGAGGGGGTGTGCGGCGCCTCTGTGCCGGGCTATGTGGCTACGTAGTTCGAATTGGTGTGGGTTGCTGTGTTTGGCCCGGCCGGACTTGTTGATGATGTATCCGGAATGACGGTCATCATCACGCTCTAGAGCGCGCCCCCGCGATCTGTAGATCGATCTTGGCTGTCCTGCTTTGTTTTCTAGAATATCTTGGAGGTCTTGTCTGTTGCCCTGGGCCGTAGTGTATTGGCATGGGGGTGCGGGCTGGTATTCGGGCTTATATCCCGTTTTATCCCGGCCGCGGGGTGGCCGGTCAGCCATTTGGTGCTTGAGTCCGTATTCCTCGGCTGCTAGGACTTCGGTCCATCTGTCTGTGAGTAGGTCTTGATCAGCCTGGAGTTGCTACTGCTTCTTCTTTAGGCTCCTCGCAGTGGCAATAAGCCGGCGCTTCAAGCCCTCCTACTCCATGGGATCCTCAGGCACGCCAAACTCTTCGTCGCCGAGGCTAATCTCGTCTTCGTAGGGGGGCATATAGTTCTCCTCCTCCGGGTATCCATCGGTCGCCTGTTCCTCTGGGCTGACCTGCTCATCCTCCTGCTCAGCCTGCTCGAAGGCGGGCTGGTCAGGGTTGTATTCCTCTTCGGCACCATCCGGATTTCTTTCATCTCCGGGGCCGGTATTATTGTGGCGGGGCTTGGAGCGGCGCCGACGACGCCCATGCTTTGCTTTTCTCCCTGAGGGGTTATCCTCCGTTGCCTTGTCGCCATTGGTTTCCTTCGGAGTGTCCACCATGTATATATCGTATGAGGAGGTGGCTGTCCACCGCACTATAAGCGGTGGCTCCTGTAATTCTCCTGCATCGTCGTCCATACCATCGATGTCTTCGGAGTCGAAGTCAAGCACGTCGGTTAAATCATCGACCATGGCAATGAAGTGGGTGGTGGGTGGGTAGCGAATTCCTTAGTCGTCTGCTTCCCACTCGAACCGGACATAGTTCGGCCGAGAGCCTCCTGACAAAGAGAGAGACTTTAACGAGTTAAGCATGTTGCCAAAGGGCGAGTGCTGGAAGATGTCCGCAGCGTTAAACTCCATTACCGGAGCCCAACCTGGCTCGACTGGCTCGAGGGTATGCGGACCAGAACCAACAACCGGATACGAGTCCGGGGGCCCGGGGTTACAGGCTTCCACAGATGTGAGACCTGTATTCGGCTTGACCGCCGATGAGTGTGCGGCCTGCGGGGCGGGGTCCACCCCTTTGTCCTTAGGCAACGCAACCTGCTTCGGATTTAGATCCGGGGCTACTGCAGGGGTGATATCCCGTGCATCATCCAACAGCAGGTCTAAGCCGCGCCCATCGTAACTGTTTGGTGCTCCTGGCACACGCCCAAATCCGTCGAAGATCAAGTCTCCGCGAATATCCGCCGTGTAGTTCAGGTTTCCGAACCTGACCTGGTGGCCAGGGGCGTAGCTGTAGATCTGCTCCAGATGGCCAACCGAATTGGCCCGCAGTGCGAAGCCGCCGAACACGAAGATCTGCCCGGGGAGAAAAGTCTCCCCCTGGACCGTGTTGTTGACGATTGAAGACGCCATCAAGCCTTGCAGCGACGACACAGAGGAACTCTCAATGAAAGCACCAATGTCGGTGTCAAAACCGCGGATCTCGGGTAGGGGGTCCCGATCTATGCGTCTAGGCTGATGGTAACAGGAAGCAAGGGACACAATGTTTACCCAGGTTCAGGCCCTCTCGATGGAGGTAAAACCCTACTTCCTGCTTGATTAATATTGAACATGAGTAGTAGAAGAATAGATCTACCACGAGATCATAGAGGCTAAACCCTAAGAGCTAGCCTATGATGGTATGATTGTAATTGTGATCGGCCTTCTAAGGACCAACCCCTCCGGTTTATATAGACACCGGAGAGGGCTAGGGTTTACATGGAGTCGGTTACAAGGAAGGAAACACAATATCCGGATCGCCAAGCTTGTCTTCCACACAAAGGAGAGTCCCATCCGGACACGGGCCGAAGTCTTGAGTCTTGTACCTCCACGCTTCAATAGTCCGGACGGTGTATACAGTCCGGCTGTCCGGATACCCCCTAATTCAGGACTCCCTCACCCGCCTCCCACTGTTTCCCCATCATACTCCATGGGCGCGGAAACGCCCTATCCACCAGCCGCGAAACCCCAGCCTCCTCCGTTCTCTACCCCATAGCGGCCAATCCACCGCCTCCCTCCTCCATCACGTCGGAGCCGGTACCCCGACATCGTCGTCCATCGCAACCGCAACGGAAACGCCCTCAAGGACTTAGGAGCTGAAGCCGAGGCAGAGCTGCCTCCATGACGCTAACGCCGACGTGCGCCGTACCAGAACCACTCCGACCACACCGTCCTGCGCCTCATTGCGGCGGCTCGACTGTCGCAACCGTCCACCGCACTGGAGTTGTTCTCACTACGCCGGTGTTCGCCGCCTTGGATCTGCTTCCCCGACACCGACAGACGGCCACCGCACCACACTCAACAACTTGGCCATGGGTTCGTCCAAGGCTGCACCGTCCTCCACAACTTCTGGTTTCCGGCGAACAACAAGAAGATCGTCGGAAAAACAGAAGGAGGACACAACACTTCCAGTAGAAAGAGGTACTCCTCTTCCCTTATTCGTGCAAATCTTACGTCTCCACTCACACCGTATTCATCCCACGGAAGAAACTAGTTGAGCTCTTCTTACTGCATCTTCTTCGTGATACTAAATGCACAAGGTTTCCTCCCTTTTACTATTTCACTATTGCCAGAGGTCAGTAGCCCGCCTGGATTTCAATTCAAGGTCAGTAGAACCGCAATTAAAAGAAGCAGCACCCGCATAGGCACGCAAAGCACCTAGTCCGCTTGTTCCCCAGGGAAGCGGCGCATCGGTGTCTATCATAGGGGTGTGGGGGTGCAGGAGCTGCTTGCGCCCGATCTGGAGGTCGGCGGGGATTGAATGGATGGCCGGGGGGCGATGCCAAGCACAGCGGTGCGATGAGGTCGAGGGGAGGGCGCATGCAGGGGAGGAATACTGGGCCGGTGGTCACTGGCGTTTCGAGGAAGATCGTCAACACTGACTGGTTAAATTGCATCTGCTTCCTTTAGACATTATACCTTTGATAATAACATGCCTTCCTGCTTTTGATACATACTACATATGTCTATTAACCATGGTTGTACATCAAACTAATGCTCTTTTGTATCCCTCGTCAATCACATATTATGAGATAGTCACCCCAGTGGGTTACTGTGAGACGCCCTACTCGTTTAAAGAGTGCAGTGTCATCCTCCCCACATGATTCTCAAGAAACAGCATGGCTAAATGAAGATAGTCAACGTAGCTCTCTGGTTGATCACCGCAATTCCCCCACACCACCATCGCAGGTGCTTTCTCTTACTTGGCAGTGTGATATGTGGTTGCATGTTGCATATGGTGTCTACCTTGTAATGCTTCTAATTATGGTAAATTGCATCTACTTAATTAACACATTATACCTATGAATATGACATGCCTTCCTGTTTTTGGTACATACTACGTCTTTCTATTAACCTTGTTCTTACATCAAACTACTTTTCTTGTGTATCCCTCATCAATGCTCCTAAATTGTTAAATTGCATCTCCTTAGCTTACACATTATACATGTGAATATGACACGCCTTCCTATTTTTGGTACATACCACATCTGCCTATCACACCATGTTCTTACATCAAACTACTGTTCTTGTGTACCTGCGTCTATCGCTTATGATGAGACAATCACGCGTGTGGGTTAATATGAGACGCAATACTCTTATAAAGAATGCAATTTCATCCTCTCCACATGATTCTCAAGAAACAACAAGCCTAAATGAAGATATTGAACGTAGCTCTATACCTGAAGATCGCACTTCCCCTACACCACCATCACAGGTGCTTGCTCTAACTTCGCAGTGTGATATGTGGTTGCATGTTGCATACGATGTCTAGCTTGTAATGCTTCTAATTAGGGTAAATTGCATCTGCTTAGTTTACACACTATACCTGTGGATATGACATGCCTTCCTATTTTTGGTACACACTACATCTATGTGTTAACCATGTTCTTACATGAAACTACCTCTCTTCTGTATCCTGCATCAATCACTTACGATGAGTCACCTTTATTCGTTGCATATTGCATATTATTTCTAGCCTGTTGCCATGTATTGCTTCTAATTTGGTCAAATACATTTGTTAGGGCACACTTTTAATTTGGCAGAGTGATATTGGTTTCATCTTTCATATGGTTTCTAGCTTGCATCTATTCTAAGAAGTTCAAGCACCTTGTGCTTAGTTTACACTTTATACATCATACATGTCAATATGTCATGCCGTCCTATTTTTCATACATATTCCATCCTCCTATCATGCGGCTGCCTGACATGAAAGTAGCGTTCGTCAGTATCATGCATCAATGAGTTCTGAAGAGGCAATTTTATTCCTTTTTCTTGTGGGTTTGACTTGACAAGGCAAAATCAAGAAAGAGGAAGGAAAGTAAGGAAGGCGATGATGGTGGTCCTCTACAGCAACGTAAACGGAGCATCTGTACCGATTCTCCTTGTACTGATAGTGCATTACAAGGTCCAAGTCTCCGCTCCCCTACTCCACCATCCAAGGTGCTTGCTCTAACTTGGCAGTGTGATATCTGGTTGCATGTTGCATATGGTGTCTAGCTCGTATTGCTCCTAATTAGTGTAAACTGCATCTGCTTAGCTTACACATAATACATGTGACTATGACACACTTTCCTGTTTTTGGTACATACTATATCTGTCTATCACACCATGTTCTTACATGAAACTACTCTTCTTGTGTATCCTGCATCAGTCACTTATGATGGGACACCTTTAAGTTGGCAGTGTGATATAGGTTTGCGTCTTGAATATGATTTCTAGCATGTATTGCTTCTAGTTTGATGAACGCCACCTATGAGGGGACAGTTTTAACTTGGCAGAGTGATACTGATTGCACCTTCCATATGGTGTCTTGCAGTGTTTCTCATTTGTTGAAGTGCCTTCTGCTTATTTATCACATCATAGGTGTGAATATGTCAAGCCGTCCATTTTTTCGTACATATTCCATCCTCGTATCATGACTTTGCCTTTCATCAGAGTAGTGTTCATCAGTATCATGCATGAATGATTTCTGAAGAGCGAATGATATTGCTTTTTCTTGTCGGTATGACCTCACAATGCAAAATCAATAAAGCTAAAGGAAATTGGCAAGGCATTGGATGATGGTGGTCCTTCCGAGCAACTGAAACGGAGGTTCTCTACAGATTCTACTCCGCCATCCTCCCAACAAGATTCGCAAGACAACTCAAGGCTAGATAGTCAACGTAGCTGTGTAGATGATGAGCACATCTTCCCTACTCCACCATCACAGGTGCTTGCTCTAACTTGGCACTATTATATGTGGTTGCATGTTGCGTATGATGTCTAGCTTGTATAGCTTCTAACTTTGTTGAATTGCATCTCCTTACTTTACACATAATGCCTATGAATATGACATGTGTTCCTGTTTCTACATCAGACTACTATTCTTGCATATCCCGCATCAGTCACTTATGATAAGGCACCTTTAAGTCGCCACTGTGATATTGGTTGTGTCTTGCATATGATTTCTAGCATGTACTGCTTCTAATTTGTTGAAACGCCATATAGTTTGAACTTGGCAGAGTGATATTGGTTGCATCTTTCATATGGTGTATAGCTTGCAGTGCTTCTAATTTGTTGAAATGCCTTCTGCTTAGTTACCACATCATAGGTGTGAATATGTCACACCATCCTGTTTTTCATACATATTCCATCCTCGCATCATGTGTTTGCCTTTCATCCGAGTAGTGTTCATCAGTATCATGCATGAATGAGTTCTGAAGAGCGAATTTTATTCCTTCTTCTTATCGGTTTGACTTCACAATGCAAAATCATTATAGCTGAAGGAAATTAGTCCGGCAGTGGATGATGGTGGTCCTTCGGAGAAACTCAAATAGGGGGTCTCTACAGATTCTACTCCGCCATCCTCCCAACAAGATTCGCAAGACAACACAAGGCTGGATAGTCAACGTGATTCTACTCCGGTTGTGTAGATGATGAGCACATCTCCCCTACACCACCATCATAGGTGCTTGCTCTAACATGACACTATTATATGTGGTTGCATGTTGCGTACGATGTCTAGCTTGTATTGCTTCTAACTTCAATTGCATCTGCTTACTTTACACATAATGCCTGTGAATATAACACGTGTTCCTGTTTCTAGAACATACGTGTACATGGTGAGCACATCTCCCCTACTCGACCATCACAGGTGCTTGCTCTTACTTGGAACTGTTATACGTGGTTGCGTTTTCCGTATGATGTCTAGTTTGTATTTCTTCTGATTATTTTGAATTGCATATGCGTAGCTTACAACTTATACCTGCAACAATCACTTACCCATAAGACACATTTAACTTGGGACTGTAATGTAGGTTGCATCTTGCATTGTCTTCTAGCTTGTACTACTTCTAATTTCTTGAAATGGCACTTACGACGAGACACTTTTTACCTGATAGAGTGATATTGCTTGCATGTTCATATGGTGCCTAGCTTTCATTTCTTCTAATTTTGTTGAAATGCCTTCCGCTTACTGTTTTTCATACATATTCCATCCTCCTATCGTACGTGTGAATATGAAATGTTGTCTTTTTTGTATATATTCCATCCTCCTATCATGCGCTTGCCTTACATCAAAGTAGTGTTCATCTGTATCATGCATCAACCAGTTATGCAGAGCTAATTTTATTCATCTTCTTGTGGTTTTGACTTCATAAGGCAATATCAGAAAATAGGAAGGAAAAGAGTAAGTTAGGGGATGTTGGTGGTCCTCCGCATCGACGCAAATAGAGACTCTCTAGATTTGCCACTGCTACTGCTAATGAAGTTGAAGTCCCAAGTCTACATGATGAGTTCATCTCCCGTACTCCACCATCGCAGGTGCTTGCTCTAAGTTGATAGTGTGATAGTTGGTTTCATGTTGCATATGTTGTCTAGCCTGTATTTCTTCTATTATGATTAAATTGCACCTGCTGAGTTTATACATTATACATGTGCATATGACATGGCTTTCTGTGTTTAGAATACACTGCATCTATCTATCATACCATGTTCTTACATCAAAGTACTGCTGTTGTGTATCCCGCATCAGTCACTCATGATTGGACGCTTTTAACATGGCAGATTGATAGTGGTTGCAACACGCATTGATTTCTATGTTGTACTGCTTCTAATTTTTGAATTGCCACTTATGACAAGACACTTTTAACTTGGCAGAGTAATATTGGTTGCATCTTTCATATGGTGTCTAGCTTGCATTACTTCTATTTTCTTGAAAATCCTTCTGCTTAGTTTGCACATCGTAGCTGTGAATATGTCATGTCGTCCTGTTTTTCTTACATATTCCATACTCATACGGTTGTCTTACATCAAAGTATTGCTTGTCTGTATCATGCATCAATGAGTTCTGAAGAGTGATTTTATTCTTTTGTGTTGTGGGTACAGCTTGACATGGCAAAGTAAAAAAAGCAAGGAAAATAATACTGTAGGGAGTGTTGTTACTCGTCGGGTGAAACGGAAAAGGTTCTGCCGTCGAGATTCTGCTGGTACTTATAGTGCAGTAGAAGGTCCAAGTCCACCGGCTAAATCTAAAAACACAGTATCACCTGCTCCACCAGCTGCAGCATCCGCTTCAACTGTACCAGCATCTCAACCAGTTACTCGTTCGTTTGCTCCGAAATTGGCCAGTTCCCAAGCTGCCTTCACACCTAACACTACTTCCAAAGCACTGCTGACACCACAGGACTTGGCAAGATCAGATGAACCTCATGAGCATCAACACTAAGACGGTACCTGACCGAGTCAAGTTGCAGTTGCATGCTCCTTTATATGTACTCTCATAGTTTGACGTACACTAACACTTTCCATATTCGTTGTTGAACTAGCACCATGGCCCAAGCGGAAACAGACATCGGGGATAATGGTTGACAGATTAACAAAATCTAAAGGAGGAGGAATGGAGATCCATTTTGAGGCAGGTTTAAAAAGGCCATGTGATTCTACACAGTCAGCCAAGTTAGTATCTGAGGCAGCCGTTGCTATTAGGTGTCATGCACGTATCCTCCCAACGTGGATCCAGTACAAGAATGAGAAAGACAATACCCAGTTTAGCAGCTTCCTTGACCATTTATACATAAGTAATGTTATTCATCGCAATTAGTAATATTGTCTTGCTCTGTCCCATACTTTCTAGCTTCCTCCTAATAAGACTCACATTCTTTTTTCAACAAATGAGGTTCAAGTTGGATCCGAAAGATGATGCAACTAAACAAGCATGCACTCATGTTTTTTAGTCTGCTCTGCGACAGTATCGGTACCACCTTAGAAAATCTCACTTTGAAGGCAAGGCTAACAATGAAATCGCCCAAACATCTCCAGTGGAATATATTACAGATGAAGACTGGACAGCCCTCGTTAAACACTGGTCTGATCCAAAGTATCAGGTAGGCTATATGTATTTGATCAGACCACATATTGGACTTGTATTTATGTATGTGCCTTACAAGTGTATCTTCTTCTAGGCTAACTGTTTGAAGAACAAAACCAACTGCTCTAAAGTGAAATTCCAACAGACAACAGGATCTCGTAGCTATATTGCACACTGCGAGGCTCTTGTAAATAGCTGCTACTTCCTTCTTTTTTTGTGCCATATTATCGTATCTATATTGACTTGTTCCAAATATAGAGGAAAGCCCGTGCGGACCAAAAAGAACATGAACCGAATGCAGTGCAAATCTTCAAGGATTGCCACACGAGCAAGATGAAGGGCATGAGCACACCAGTTCAAGCCGCTGTTGTAAGTCCTTACTCCTCCTGCCTTGAACTGATTGGTACTGTGATGTGTTCATTTAACTACTTGGTTTGCAGCCAATGTCAGTTACTCTATTCACTTTTATACACAGTTGTCTTAACGTATCATTTCACCTTACATGGTTTAAAAGAGATGAAGGATATTCTTTTGGTCTTGATCTGTAATCCAGTTGTTATGTTCACGTGCACACACAATGATAAAATAGCCTGTTTGTTTTATATCTGTTTGCCCATGATATGAATGATAACATACTATGTTCATCCTACTTTAAACCATGTATCTTTATCCTTAGATGTCAACGAATGTGAGGAAATAGACAATACAGTAGGCATGCTACATGGACATATGTTCCAAAAGTGATTTTATTATGTAGTTGGCACTACAATACATGCTAATGTATTACAGTAGTTCACCAAAATAAGTTATGTATAAACATTTAACCTACTTTGTTTGTTTTTGTTTCTTTAGTAACTTATTTGGTACACTAATCTACAAGTTCAAACTTTCAGGAAGCTATGGAACAAATGATTGAACAGCCACAACCACCTGAAGGTGACGAGGCTACTACAGGCACAATGTCACCTCTTGCTGCAGTGCGTCAGTATCTCTCCACTAATAGTGCAAAAAGCACCTTCCTGCATAATTCTGGGTTGGTTGTCAAGGTAACCTCGTCCAAATCACCTACTGAACAAAATCTTCCTGCTAGACAGAGTGATATATATGTGCTCCGGACACAAGTCCAATCCCTAATGGAGGTTGTTTCGGAAACAAGAATAGTGGTTGAGAAATGTCGTCAAGATATGAATGGTTTTGAAACCAGACTATCAGACATTCGCTTTGTTGTAGCAATGGCGGAAAAAAGGTGGAGATCGTGCTGCTCCATCAGATTCTACAGCCTGAAACATTAGCACTCAGGTCAAATGATCTGTGTTTCTATACATCTGATGGTCCTTTTATCTGGAAGGACTGTAAATTTATGCCAATAGGCCTTTTGTTGTATGGTTGGAATTTATTTTGTTGTGATACAACATTTATTACGCTGCCATAGGCTGCAGTAATTACGACGCTATTTTTGTATAGTGTAGGTTTATCTTAGTAATGTATTCGGCCGAAAGCTTCGTAGGAGCCCAACATGCCAACATTCATCAGGCCCATTCCAATTGGGCTAAAAACGATTACGGGCCGAAATTGGCATGTAGCCCACTAAAAATATCTAGGCCTAAATCTGCATAAGCTTTCATATTTTTCTGGTAGGCCTGTGCCCATAGTGGGCCTTTAACATGCCTAAACATAATTTGGGCCCTCAGTAAAAATAGGCCGTTTACAGCTGTAAATATCACGAGCCCATAAAAAACATGGGCCTTTAATAGACCGAAAGTGAGATTGCGCCCTGATTGTGCCAAATAACCCATTGGACTTAGCAGGCCGAAATGGTGGCCCATTTACGATGCAGATCTTTGACACACCGAAATTCGGACGGGCCGTAAATGCGCCGACCTAATACACGGGCCTTTAACAGGCCGGAACTTCGGTCGGGCTAGATTATCATCATTTTTATATGGGCCGTTAATGGGCCCGATATGACGTTGGGCCACATATGGCCTATGGTTTACGTCCAGCGTTAACATGCCGAAAATGACAACAGGCCGAAAGTGGCCCAAATCTATAATGGGCCTCTAACAGGCTGAATGTCAGACATGGCCGAATATGACCCAAATCCTTCACGGTCGTTTATGGGCTGAAATTTTTGATGGCCTGTAAATGGGCCCAAATGAAGCCGAACCTTTAACAGGCCGGAAATACACCGGGCCGTAATTTAGCCCAATTACTTAGCAGACTGTTAACGGGCCAGAAGTGACCATGGGCCGCGTTGATGACAAGTTTAGGACAGGCCGTTGACGGGCCGATTTGACAGAGAATGTTGGGCCTTTAGCTGGGCCGGCCCATTATGGTCTGCAACATCTTGTGGGCCTTTAGCTGGGCCGGCCCATTATGGTCTGCAAAATCGTGTGGGCCTTTAGCTGTGCTGGCCCATTATGGTCCGCTAAATTTTCTGGGCCTTTAGCTGGGCCGGCCCATTATGGTCCGCTAAATCTTATGGGCCTTCGGTTGGGCCAGCCCATTTAAACTTTGTGGGCCACTTTTGGGCCGGTCCACGTGTCAACATATCATAGGCCCATCTCGATCGTTGGATGAGTGACACCTGTGCCAACGCGGAGCTGGCGCGTGGATCCGTCAGCCAATGAGAATTTTACATGTGGAAAATCGGCATTGCTCGTGGCTGTTAACGGGTTATTGGATCCAAAATCCGACCCGATAGCTTAACGGTGTTCCGTTACGGTGGATGCCACATGTCAGTCACCCTTGACGAAAGCACTTCTGTGACACATGATTTATCATCATGGAAGTGGACACTTCCATGATGATAATTTTGGTAATGTCATGGAACACTTCTACGACAACACAGGTATGACTATCTTGATTCTGTCATAAAATCGTCATGGATGTACATGCATGACAGAAAATGCGACCTACTGTGACAAACACGTATCATCACGGAAGTGTATTTTTTTTGTAGTGCACAGTCCCGACTTCCGAAAAGGATTCCCTCTGTGCACTTCATCCATCGTACATGTATTACGTCTTACAGGGAAGGCCATCAGGGCGCCAAGCTGAACCCGTGGTGACTCGCCAACAAGGGGCACCAAAGCCGGGTAGGCTTAAAAGAAAGGCGGTTAGGACCGAGACGCCGCTGTAAAGGTATGTTGAAAAACCTACCACGTAGTTATCATTGTTAAAATATAACAATGTCTTCTGCCTTCTGACAGAAAGAGTGCTCCGCGGACTCCATATGGAGAGCCTGCCGGTCACGCTTCCACCAGTTGGACTCTGATGCCGGACTCAAGGGCGGAGGTCAACACGGACGATCCTCCTACAGAGGATGCGGATAGATTTTCTGCTACCAACTCCGAACTGGAGAGCGCCATAAATCATAGGCGCCGACGGGCCGCACTACGCGACCCTAATTTCTCTGAAGAGGCATTCGATGCCTTCAACTCAGGGGACGCGTACATCCGGGCTGCTCAAGGTGGCCTAGCCAGGGCCATGGATCAGTACGTGAAGGATATACGGGTAAGTAAATTTGATAAGTGTACATATCAGTAGCCCCTGAGACTTGAAACAGTTGGCACAACTGATTTAAGGATCCTCGTGTGCATAGGTTCTGACGGAGAAGAATACCCAGCTATCCAAAGAGCTGGTGGAGTGCAAGGCCCAACTACGGGCCGCAACCGCCGTGATGCAGGAGTCTATGAAGGCCCATCTGGTAATATTTGCGTTTAAACCAGAATAATGTCATGGTATATACCAGTTAAGTATTCGGCAAGAATGCGATTCTAAAAAGAGAATTTGCAGACAATCCCGGAGGCAATCCGGAGATCGTACCGGAGGATGAGCAACATGTTCGGTGACAGCTGAAGGCTGGCCAGCATGTGCTTACCAAGGTTATGAAGGAGAAGAATGTTCTCCAGGACGTGAACGTCTGGCTGGACGTCGAACTGAAGGATGTTTGGGCCCAGCTTGCTTACTCCGTGAAGGAGAATAAGAAGCTTCGACGTAGCATATTCAGTAAGTGTGCTGACAAGCCACTATAAAGTTCGGCACAAAAGCGTGCTAACAGAATTATGTCTGTAGGCATGATGAGAGGTCGTCCTGAAGAGGAGATGCCTGGATCTGCAGGCGATCTTCTACTGGAGCTCGCACAACTGCACGAACAAGTTCGGCAGGTGATGCGGGACATTGCCCAAGCCTTGTGGCCATCCGCCTCTCTTCCGGGAGGCATGGGTGAGCTGATCGAGCTGCTCAAGGGAGCGCGGCAACGCTTCTGATTATGGAAGATATCGGCCTACCGCCAAGGCACAAGGGAGGCCTGGGCGATGGTGAAGACGCGGTACACCAAGGCTGACCCGAACCATATGGCCGAGGTTGGACCTGTAGGGCCAGATGGGAAGGAGATCCCTGTTCATCTCGTGTATGACCAAGTAGCATTAGCAGCTAAGTATTCCCAACAGGACTGTAGGCTAGATACCCTGTTGGATGGTATAGAAGAAGAATTTAGTCAGTCTAAGTGACATTGTACTTCGAAGGACATATTTTGTCCCTAGCCGGATTGTAAATCATTTGTCTTGGCCGACCTTTTCGCTTCAACCTCTGGACCCGACAATCTAGAGTGTGTCCGAATACCCGGTCGGTTATGTAAAAACTAGGGCACGCGTGGAAACTAGGCGTAGGGGTCATAAGTTCTTGAAGAGACAAGTACCCAACTAGTTATGTTATATTACATGGGTAGTAAGAAACATCTTCCAGGGAGAATAGTTCCGTTAAGGGTTCCTTTCCCTGGGTGTGCATGCACCGATGTACATGTCCAAACAGCAAAAATTTACGCAGGATATAAGCTTCTGGGGGCATGTTTTGTTAATAGGAAAAATACATCTTTTGTTCACCGACCGAATATTCTCTTAAGAACGCTAGCTTCCGGCTTCACCCAGTCTGAGGTACACATCTGGCTGACCCGGCAGTAACAATCGCAGAGGTGCCCCCCTTATGCCCTAGCCGAATTAATGGGAACGTAGGGCATAAACACAAGAGCCAGGCAACCCAGCTTGGCCAAAACTTAAGTCATATCGATGCATATAGTGGTGAAAAAAGGCACATACGTGGAAGTGACGCATATGTGGTGGGCATGAAGCCCAGAAGACAAATAAGCTTCTATTTAAGAAGCCCCCAGGTATAGTCTACGCGCGAAGCACGGCCAGAGTGTGCGGTCAAAGCATACTTTGGTCTAAAAGGCTATAAATGCAAAAGGAGAGAGAGGATATAATTTAAAAGGGTTGACGTAGGTATGGAGACAAACATAGAGCTCGGCGCTAGGCATAGAATCTTCGGAGTCTGGACGCGTTCCATGGGTTCGGCTTGAGTCGATTGTCTGATGCGTCACGCAGACGGTACACACCTCTAGTGAGAACTTTGTCAATGATGAAGGGGCCCTCCCACTTGGGCTTGAGCTTGTCCTTTTTCTTCTCTGGTAGGCGTAGAATGAGTTCGCCAATGTTATAAGTTTTGGCCTGCACTTCTCTGCTTTGATATCTTCGGGGTTGTTGTTGATAGAATGAATGGGCCTTCGCGACATCGCGCTCCTCCTCCAGGGCATCTAAGTTGTCCAGCCGATCCAACTCGCCTTCTCTCTCTTCGTACATGCGCACTCTAGGTGAATCATGGATGATGTCGCAGGGTAGCACTGCCTCTGCGCTGTACACCATAAAAATGGTGTGTATCCGGTTGTGTGGTTCGGCGTGGTCCGCAGCCCCCATAATATGGAGTCAAGCTCCTTGACCCAGTGCGTATCTGATTCCTTCAAGGATCGCACTAGTCTGGGTTTGATGCCGCTCATAATAAGACCGTTTGCTCGCTCGACTTGAATGTTTGTTTGGGGGTGATAGACGGAAGCATAATCAAGTTTTATGCCCATTTTACTGCACCAGGTTTTCACCTCATCGGCTGTAAAGTTAGAGCCATTATCGGTGATGATGCTGTGGGGGACACCGTAACAGTGTACGACCCCACATATAAAGTCTATCACTGGTCCGGATTCGGCCGTTTTGACTGGTTTGGCTTCTATCCATTTGGTGAATTTATCGACCATGACCAACAAGTATTTCTTCTTATGGCTTACTCCTTTAAGGGGTCCAACCATATCGAGCCCCCAGACCGCAAAGGGCCAAGTGATGGGTATTGTTTGGAGGGCGGTGGGCGGCATATGGCTTTGATTTGCAAAAACCTGGCAACTGACACAGTGTTGGACAAGGTCTTGTGCATCTGCCCGGGCTGTCGGCCAGTAGAAACCTGTACGAAAGGCCTTGCTTACGAGCGCCCGAGCTGCGACATGGTGGCCGCCGAGTCCGACATGAATTTTAGCCAAGAGTTGCTGCCCTTCTTCTTCGTAGATGCACCTCTGGAGTACTCCAGTTGCGCTTTTTTATAAAGCTCTCCCTCGTGGACTTTGTAGGCTTTGGAGCGCCGCACAATGCAGCGTGCCTCATTTTGGTCCTCCGGGAGTTCCTACCTGTTTAAGTAAGCTAGGAAGGGTTCAGTCCACGGGGTGATGACCACCATGATCACGTGGGCCGAGGGTGTGATTTCGGTGGTGGAGCCTCCAATTACGTCAGATTGTTCGGTATCTAGGGTCATATGCGGATCCGGATTAGTATTGCCGGGCTCCCCTTCCCATACAACGGATGGCTTGAATAGCCTTGCCAAAAAGATATTTGGTGGGACGGGGTCACGTTTAGCGCCGACGCAGGCAAGGATATCTGCCGCTTGAATGTTTTCTTGAACCACATGGTGGAATTCAAGCCCCTCGAATCGAGCTGACATTTGGAGGACCGTGTTACGGTAAGCCGCCATTTTCAGGTCCTTGGCGTCAAAGTCTCCATTTATTTGAGATATTGCAAGGTTTGAATCCCCGCGTACTTCAAGACGTTGAATGCCCATGGAGACTGTCGTCCGAAGACCGTGCATACTCTGCTGCATTGTTGGAATATGTGTAAAGTATTTGGAGTACGTATTGGACTGTATCTCCGGTGGGGATGTCGGGACGACACCAGCCCCTAGACCAGCTAGCATCTTAGAGCCGTCAAAGTGCATGATCCAATTGAAGTACGCGCCGTACTCTTTAGGGAGTTCGGCTTCTGTCCATTCAGCGACGAAGTCAGCTAGTACTTGCGACTTAATGGCCCACTGTGGTTTGTATGTTATCTCGCCCCAAAAGGGCATGGTATCTACTGCTAAACGGGGCCACTTGGAATGTGATTTCTTAGGACCTATAATTGTCCTGTGTGCTGAATACCACATCCAATGTGATTTTTCCTGCGCATCATGCCTCCCGACTAGGGATGAATCCCCTGAAGGTTGTGCTGCTTTGCTCAATGTGGCTATTATCTATTTCCATCTTGTTAAGAGTTTCCTCATAGATGAGGTTTAATCCACTGCCGCCGTCCATCAGCACTTTAGTAAGCCGGAATCCGTCCACTACTGGACTAAGGACCAGAGCGGCTAGTGCTCGGACTGTTCGGAATTGAGGTTTGTCGCTGGCGTTGAAGGTTATGGTCGTATCGTTCCACGGGTTTATTGCTGCGACGTGGAAGACTTCGGCGAGGCTACGGAGTGTTCGCTTGCGCCTGTTGTTTGAGGCAGAAGTCTCGAAGACAGTCAATATTGTATTGTTATTTTCTGCGGGATGGTGCACTGCGGTATTGTTGATGAGAAGGTCCTTGCCGCTCTTGGCCACCTGCCAGAGTATCCAACATGCTCTAAGGTTGTGTGTTGGTATGGTATCCGTTGTGCTGTGAATTTTGCACGGCCTATTGAGCCATCCCTCCAGTATGGTTCCATGCCCTGTAAAAGGCTTTGGCTTCTTTGTAATTCTATTGGGTGACTTGTGAGAGCGCACCCTTTTAGTTCGGACGAGGGGTTTAGTTAGGGCAGGAGGATCCCATAATTTTGTTTGGGCCTTCCAGGCGCTTTCCATCGCGCAGTACTTCTGTACTATGGCGGTCAGGTCGGCAAAGTGTGCGATGTCACGGCGACTTATGGCATTGAGAATTCCCTTGTCCGTGCAATTTTTTCAAAAGAATGAGATTGCGTCTTCCTCGTGACAGTCCTTAACCTTGCTCATTACAAGGAGGAATCTGGCCCAGAAGTGGTGTACTGTCTCTTGGGGCTCTTGTCTGATATGCGAAAGATCGCTTACATCTGGGTGGGTGAGTGAAATTAAGTCCACGTCCTGATCTAATCTGGAACCCAGGGGCGAAGGAGCTCCTGAGCTTGGCAGCCCGAGCTCCAGGATATTGCCCAATATTTGTGGCCCGCTATCCAATCCTAACTTTGGAGCCTGGGCCACATTCTCCCATAAATGGGTATCCAGCTCAGAGAGCTCGGGTATCTGGACATAGTTCATCCTCAAAATAGAGGAATAATTGTCATTTTGTTCCTCCACCACCGCTATCTGATGGGTGACTGGCGGAGAGTTAATCTCCCTTAGGTCGGGTTTAAGCCCAATCCGATCATAATCCGTTGCAAACCCCAGGGCGGCGATGCGATCCAAGAGCTCGTTCATGGAGGAGAGATCCATTGGATCCATCTGCTCGGAGAATTCCGAGCTAACGCAGAGGTTGTTTTTGATGACCTGTGATGTCATCATTGGCGCGACGCCTGAACGAGCGGCCGTGACGAAATCGCCGAGCCAAAGAGTTTGGCCTATAGCCAAGGATCCTCCGAAGGTAATGTTATCCTTGATAATGAGGCGAGCCATCAAGCCTTATCAGGACGGCATAGTGGAACTCTCAATGAAAGCACCAATGTCGGTGTCAAAACCGGCGGATCTCGGGTAGGGGGTCCCGAACTGTGCGTCTAAGGTTAATGGTAACAGGAGGCAGGGGACACGATGTTTTACCCAGGTTCGGGCCCTCTCGATGGAGGTAATACCCTACTTCCTGCTTGATTAATCTTGATGATATGGTATTACAAGATTTGATCTACCATGAGATCGTAGAGGCTAAACCCTAGAAGCTAGCCTATGATTATGATTGTTGTTGTCCTACGGACTAAACCCTCCGGTTTATATAGACGCTTGAGGGGGCTAGGGTTACACAAAGTCGGTTACATATAAGGAAATCTACACATCCGAATATCCAAGCTTGCCTTCCACGCAAAGGAGAGTCCCATCCGGACACGGGACGAAGTCTTCAATCTTGTATCTTCATAGTCCAATAGTCTGGCCAAAGTATATAGTACGGCTGTCCGAGGACCCCTTAATCCAGGACTCCCTCAAGCAATGTTTGCACCAATTTTCAAGCCTAGTCCATCACTTCATGCTTCCTCATATTGGACTTTCCGCTCAAGGATTTCATATTTTTCCTTTTCCTCGACAATGAGGGTTTCGAGTTCCTTAATGGTGATGGTGTTCTTACTCACCATCTCCATAAGCATACGAAACATAATGAGCTTCTTTCCTTTGAGGGAGCACATGAACTTATTTACTTTAGCAAGCATAGGATCATCTATATCCTCATCATCATAATTATCCTCCGCATCAAGATACTCATCACAAGGAGTAGAAGGAGTTAAAATAGGAGGGTTTGACCGTGGGGTTACCTTGACCTTGTCAGGAGAATTTTGGTCCACTCCATCTTCTACCACGGCCTTTGCCATTAGGCACCTGTGAGTCTTGCCCTTGTAGTCTTTAATATAGTTGTAGGTGACAACATCACCACTGTTTCTGACTAGCCTCAAAGTGTTTTGAGAATCTTGAGCTACTCCGACAACACCACTAACATCATCCGGATTGGATTCTTCATGAGCAACCATTGCTTTCCCATCTCTCTTCTTGAGCTTGGAGTTCAAAGGATTTGGAAACTTCTTATTGGGAAAGGTCTTGGGAAACCTTGGTTTATCTTCTCTATTCTCATAAGTGCAATCATTGGAGAAGTGGTTGGTTTCTTCACAGTTGTAGCATTTTCTCACTTTCTTCTTCTGGAATCTTCCATTGAATTTTCATGCGCTAAACTTCTTGACAAAGAGGGCAATGTCTTCATATGAAGGGATCTCATCGGAGTCAATCTCATCACCATCTTCATCATCATCATCATCATCATCATCATCATTGTCGGTGTCAAAACCAGCGGATCTCGGGTAGGGGGTCCCGAACTGTGCGTCTAGGCGGATGGTAACATGAGACAAGGGACACGATTTTTTACCCAGGTTTGGGCCCTCTTGATGGAGGTAAAACCCTACGTCCTGCTTGATTGATATTGATGATGTGGGTATTACAATAGTAGATCTACCACGAGATCAAGGAGGCTAAACCCTAGAAGCTAGCCTATGGTATGATTGTTGTTCATCCTACGGACTAAAGCCATCCGGTTTATATAGACACCGGAGAGGGCTAGGGTTACACAGAGTCGGTTACAATGGTAGGAGATCTACATATCTGTATTGCCAAGCTTGCCTTCCATGCCAAGGAAAGTCCCATCCGGACACGGGACGACGTCTTCAATCTTGTATCTTCATAGTCTTGGAGTCCGGCCGATGATGATAGCTCGGCTATCCGGACACCTCCCAGTCCAGGACTCCCTCAGTAGCCCCTGAACCAGGCTTCAATGATGATGAGTCTGGCGCGCATGTTGTCTTCGGCATTGCAAGGCGGGTTCCTTCTCCGAATAATTTATAGAAGATTGTGAACACCAGGATAGTGTCCGGCTCTGCAAAATAAATTCCACATACCACCGTAGAGAGAATAATATTTACACAAGTTCAATCTGCAGACGTATTTGGTGGCGTGACATCACACCACTACCAAGCCTTTACTCGAATAGTTTTCACTGTACCACCTCAGCGCGTTTAGCGAAGCGGTTTCCTTGGCACGTCTTGTCGAAGCAGAGATCGTGTTCCCCTTATTCCGGGATTCCCATCAATACGGACGTGGGTAACCCAACCGCGCCATTGATTGCGGCGCTTGGGAGATAAGCGAGTTTTATCAGGCCGGTGGGGACGCATATTTCCGTCCGCCCATATAAGGGGATAAAGATCCAACCCTTTTACCTGCACCTTATTCCTCCTTGGATTATCCATCTCCGCGAACTCGAGCTCCAGCGCCCAAGTCCGCACATCTCACCTCAACCTTCTCCAACTATGTCCGGAGCGGGAGGCAAGTGGATGGCCTCCTCCGTTACGGAGGGGCACATCCAGAAGCTGCACAGCGCCGGATATCTGTCCAGCGACATCGCGCACCGGATCCTCGACGAGGGAGAGCTCATCCCCACCCCCAGGCCCCACGAGAGGGTAGTATTTCTTCCACATTTCCTCCACGGATTGGGCTTCCCACTCCATCCCTTTGTCCGGGGGCTCATGTTCTACTATGGCCTGGATTTCCATGATCTGGCCCCGAATTTTATCCTCAGTATCTCGGTGTATCATCGTGTGTGAGGCCTTCCTCTGCATCCATCCCCACTTCGGCTTGTGGCTCAAGACCTTCAGTATCAAGCCGAAGGTGGTAAAGGGCAGCCAAGCGGAGTGCGGAGGCGCCATGGTGGGCAAGATGCCCAATGTTACTTGGCTTGAGGGCACTTTCGTGGAAACCATTAAGGGGTGGCAATCGGGGTGGTTCTACATCACCAAGCCGCGTGACCCTGAATGGGCAGCGGCCCCCGAATTCAGATCTGGCATCCCCAGACGGCTCACCTCCTGGAAAGAGAGCGGCGGACATGGGGTGATTTGGAGGAGCTGACCGGACTCCAAGCCTGCATCCAAAATCTAGTGAACAAGAAGCTCAAGCTTGTCAACGTAGTCCAGGTCATGCTCATCTGCCGGATTCTCCCGTGCCAACGACGGGGCTTCAGTATGTCGGAGTTCGATTCGGTGCAGCACCAGACTTTGAGCGGGCTCTTCGACACTACATACGAAGATGTCTGGAGGGTGCTGTTTAAAGGCGCCGAGGCCCCCACATCCGCTACCGAAGATCGCGGATTCAGCTCGCAGCGTCCGGCTAGCGAGGTAAGCGATTTTGCCCTTTACGGGACACTTGTTTTCCATAGTTTGACTCTATGCGGGATCTAAACTCCCTCTCCTTTGACAGGACTGGCTGAAGAAAGCTGAATAGACTATCTGTCCAGCCCCATTGCCAGAGGACCCAGCGGACGCCCGCTTAACGGGGCTGCTGGCTCCGGCACCCCACGTGGTGCCGGAGAAGAAGGCCAATAAGAAGGCCACGGGCACTCGGAAGAGTTCCCGTTTTCAGGTGTCATCGGACGATGACTCCGAGGCAGACTCCTCCCACAAAGGCGAGGAGGAGAAGAAGAAGGCCTCTCCCCCAGCGGGGGGAGGGAAGAAAAGGAAGGCTTCCCCAATGAGGGAGGCCGAAGGGTCCAAGAAGGGAAAGACTCTTCCCCCGGACTACTCTGCCAATGCCAGTGATGACGATGAGGATTGGCCTCCAAGGGCCAAGCCCCTGGCGAGATCGTAAGTATCCGGACTCCCAAATAACTTCATGGTTTTTCTTTTCGCCACATAGTGTCTTTCTAATGCCGCAAACAACCCTGTAGTCCGCCCAAGGATGATTTTCCCGCTTCGTCGAGCGGGTCCTTGGGTGCGTCGGATATGGATTCCCTTCCGACCGCCTCCACCCCCTGTGATGCGGACAATGCCGAGGTGGTATCCTGGGAAGGGACCCGCCAGGAGGAGGAGGCCCCGGAGGTGCCGCAGGGCAACCTCTCGGACTTTGCGCCGGACTCCGCATTGGAACCTGAAGTGGCTCCGAAGTCCGATGGGCGGCCCCTTCGTAAGAAGGGCAAGACCGCGACGCCAGCGGCCTCCGTCCAACCGGAGGCGCCGGATAGCTTGCTGGAGGCGCTCAACGGCGCCTCCATCAAAGAGGAACACCGCACCTTCATGAGTGCGGTGATTCAGAAGGTTCAGCTTGCCAAGAGCGGCCTGACCGAAGCCTGCAGCAGCCTTCTAACAGGCTTTGAGGTTCGGTATATGTAGAATACTATCGCATAGACAGTAGCCCCTGATGCTCGGTTCGGTATTCGGAAAGAAAAGCCGGACTAAGGATCTAAAAAGATATACGCATGAGTCATGAAATATGTCAATATGGGGTTGCGGGCTGTGCTGCTGACCTCTGCCGCACTGACTGCGGAGGTCAATACTTTGAAGCAAAGCCTCGAGCGGTCCGAGAACGAGCTCGGCCGTGCCAAGAAGCAGCTCGAGGACAAGGAAGGTGAATAACATCGTATTAAGATTGTACCTTACAGAAAAGGATTTGGTTGCAAGAAAATTGACAAGGATAACATGGGTATTGCAGGTGCCACGACCGAGGTGGCGACCCTGAAGGAGGCGGTGTCTGTGGCCGAACGTAATGCGGCCGCGGAGTGCACCGAGCGAGAGAAGCAGGAGGCGCAGGTGGCGGAGGTACAACAAGAGCTCCAGGATCTCGTGGAAAAACATGAGAGCCTAGAGTGTAACTCAAAGACTCGAGAGTCCGAGCTTGCATCGACTCTTGAGAGTGCCAAAGCCGCTAAGGCCAAAGCCTACAAGGCCCTCCATGAAATTGAGGCGTTGAAGAAAATAACAGCGAGTAAGGCATTTTTCATGCAAAGTAAGCATGTGAGTGTGAATTACCTATCACTTACCCGAATTCGGAGCTCTCCAGGAGCGTTCGCAGATCTTCCTTGCAACGTGTCCTATGTTGCCGCTTTCTACCGGGCCGAGGAGGGGAGCTCAACGGAGAAGGTCTTCTGGTCTCAGTATGCTGAGGCCGGACGTCCGGTGCCCCTTAGCGACCAGCTGAAGCAGCTGGTCGAGCTCCACAAGGTGGCCGAACAGGCCATGAGGGGCCTCATAGTTCGGCTGTGGCCTAAGGAGTCCGTGCCTAGGAGCTACTTCGGCCTGGTGCGGCGGCTAGTGGATGCGTGTCCATGGGTTGAAGTCATCAAGCACTTTGCCTGCATTGAAGGTGCCCGTCGGGCCCTTGCCCGCGCAAAGGTGCACTGGGGCAAGATGGATGCTCAGAAGCTTGTGACGGACGCGCCACCGCTGGGCAAGGAGCATCGCACGCCCGAGATGTATTATAAGAGTGTCCCGAAGGGTGCCCGCATTATTGCGGGTGAGTGCTCCAAAGATGTAATATTTGACTAGACTCGCATTTCGTTATCCTATGCGCTGAAAACTTTGTTCATATGCGCTAAGCAACGCTTGTTAATTTAAAGTATTACCTTCTGTGCGGCTGTTTATCAAATCTGAGAGATGGCAAGTCGTCGGCTTCAGCCCGCCTGCCACGAGTGCTGGGGTGTTCGGGATAAATTTGAGCACTCTTGTTCCCATTTTTGGGTCCATCTAGGGGGGCGCTCAACACAACGAATAAGGCAACCGGACTTATAATGCTTGAACACTCTCACTTAGCCATAGAATTCTATAATTTTAAATTTTGGCGAAGCCCCTAGTGTTCGGAAGGACGAATTTGGGGCGCTATCCACGCCTGGGCCGGACAAAGCTGGCTCCTCGCTCTAAGAGGCATAAGTCTTTAGGGACTCGCAAAAAACCTCTCGAACAGCGACCGGCTCTCTCCTCATCATGGTGGTCAGTTTTAGCTTTCTCCACTGAGGCGCTCGCCCAGCTCAACTAGGGCGCAATCGCAGTGGTTCTCCCAGTGCTACCTTAGCCGATACAACGGAACATAAGGTACCAAAACATGGGAGCCGGGCAAACCCAACTATTGACCCAAGACATGATTTGGAGCCGATGCATATAATGCTATAAGTTCGGGGTGCCGCACTTGTGAAAGTGTTCGGACTTATCACACCATGATGCGGGAAACAAAAGCCCCTGGTGTACTTAGCCGTACCAAAGTGTACGGATGCAACATGTCATAAATGAACATATGTATAAGAAAGGAATGCAATTGTAAGCAAAAAGGTGCATTGTTTATTCAAAAAATACTGTTGTGAATGCAGAACGATACAAATGGTGCGATAAGCAAGGGATGGGACTTAAACATGTCCCCTTCCAGGGGTAGGCTGCGGAATGGTGTATAAAACAGATTTAATTCTCATAATGGAGACCACCTGGATATTCGTCGTAGCCTTTCTCCTTCCCTGGCTGTTGCATCGTGAGTTCGGCAGGTCCACTACCGGACAGGGCCTCTGATGAACGGGGTCCTGTGGGTAAAAAAAAAGAAAAGAAAAAAGAACGACACACTTGAGAGCCCCTGGTGTGGTTAAGCCACATTCTGGGCCTATCGTGGTCGTGCCCCTCCCCCTATGCCCATGGTATCTTCAGAGCATAATGATGTACGCGAAGGACCCGTCTTGAGATTTTGTAGGGGCTGGGGTTGTGGCCGCATTGCTACGTGTGCTCAGAACGTTCCAGGTGGTCTTGTTGTAGGTTACTCCAGGCGCGTTTATCCGTGTCCGGTCGCTTAACGACCGGACTCGAGAATTGCCTTAAGAGGCTGCACTGTACTTCTTCCGCGAGAGCCGCTGTATGTTCCTCCGTTCGGAGAGAGCGCTTAGTGTTTCTGTTGACCGTGATGACTCCTTGAGGGCCTGGCATCTTGAGCTTAAGGTATGGGTAGTGCGGTACCGCGTTGAACTTTGCAAACGCGGTGCGTTCGAGCAGAGCATGATAGCCGCTGTGGAACGGAACTATGTCTAAGATTAACTCTTCACTTCGGAAGTTATCCGGGGATCCGAATACCACTTCCAGTGTAACTGAGCCTATATAATTGGCCTCTACACCTGGTATGATGCCTTTAAAGCCCGTCTTTGTAGGTTTAATCCTTGAGGGGTCTATGCCCATTTTGCGCACTGTATCCTGATAAAGCAGGTTCAGGCTGCCACCGCCATCCATTAGGACTCTGGTGAGGTGAAATCCATCAACGATTGGGTCTCAAACCAATGCGGCGAATCCACTATGGCGGATGCTGGTGGGGTGGTCCCTTCGGTCAAAAGTGATTGGGCAGGAGGACCATGGATTGAACTTCGGGGCAACTGGCTCCATCGCGTATACATCCCTGAGTGCACGCTTCCGCTCCCTTTTGGGTATCTGGGTTGTGTATATCATGTTCACCATCCGCACTTGTGGGGGGAAACCCTTATGTCCTCTATTGTTCGGCGGTCGGGTCTCTTCCTCGTCATCGCTATGCAGCCCCTTGTCGTTGTTTTCGGCAATTAACTTGCCTGCCTGCTTGAATACCCAACAGTCCAAGTTGGTGTGGTTAGCTGGCTTTTCGGGGGTGCCGTGTATCTGGCACGAGCGGTTGAGTATTCGGTCCAAATTGGACGGACCCGGAGTAGTTCTTTTGAATGGCTTTTTCCGTTGACCGGGTTTAGAGCCTCTGAATCCGACATTGACTGCCGTATCCGTTGATCGGGTTTAGAGCCTCACTATTGTCGCTGTTAATGCGGCGTTTGTTTTTGTTGCGACGCGGCCTGCCATTGCAGCCCTTGATATCCGGACTGCCAGAATTTTTACTAAGGTTGTTGCTGCGTGCTAGCCAGCTGTCCTCACCCGCGCAGAAGCGGGTCATGAGTGATGTGAGGGCTGCCATGGATTTCGGCTTTTCCTGTCCCAGGTGTCGGGCAAGCCACTCGTCGCGGATGTTATGTTTGAAGGTCACGAGGGCCTCCGCATCCGGACAATCGACGATTTGATTTTTCTTGGTTAAGAACCGTGTCCAGAATTGTCTGGCTGATTCATCTGGCTGCTGAATTATATGGCTTAGGTCGTCAGCGTCTGGTGGTCGCACGTACGTGCCTTGGAAGTTATCGAGGAATGCAGCTTCCAGGTCTTCCCAACTCCCAATTGACTCTGCTGGCAAGCTGTTAAGCCAATGCCGGGCTGGTCCTTTAAGCTTGAGTGGGAGATATTTGATGGCGTGGAGATCATCACCGCGGGCCATGTGGATATGAAGGAGATAGTCCTCGATCCAAACCGCGGGGTCTGTTGTGCCATCATAAGATTCAATGTTCACGGGTTTAAACCCTTTAGGGATTTGATGATCCATTACTTCATCTGTGAAGCATAGTGGGTGTGCGGCGCCTCTGTATTGGGCGATATCACGACGAATTTCAAAAGAGCTTTGTCTACTGTGTTCGGCCCGGCCGGACTTACTGTGTCCGGCGCGATGGTTGTCGACACGTATCATGGGGCGCCCACGCGATCCATAGATCGATCTTGATTGTCTTGCCTTATCCTCCAATATATCTCGCAAGTCCGGAGCATTCCCCTGTGGCCTTGTGCTTTTCGAGCGGTGCCGGGGTACGGTTCTGGTGGAGGGCCTAGAGGCCTCTCTGTCGCAGCCACGGGGTGGTCGGTCAACCGTATTGTCTGCTGGTGATGCAGGTTCATATGCCTCCTCCTCTAATCGGGTGAGCAGCTTGCGTTTAGGGTAGCTTTTGGAGGGGCGGTCGAGCTCATGCTCGTCGGCCGCAAGGACTTCAGTCCATCTGTCGGCTAGCAGATCTTGATCAGCTCTAAGCTGCTGCTGCTTTTTCTTGAGGCTGTTTGCCGTGGCCATAAGCCTATGTTCAAAACGCTCTTGTTCGACGGGATCCTCAGGCACGACGAATTCGTCATCGTCGAGGCTTGCCTCGTCTCCGGAGGGAGGCATGTAATCCTCTACTTCTTCATTTGCTGCTTTCTCATGAGGGCTGCCGTCTCCTTCCTCCCGCGCTGAATCTTGCTGGAGGGGGTTGTCTTCGGCACTGTCTGGGGTGTTATTATCTCCGGTGCCGGAATCTCCATTCTTGCTGTGGCAGGATTTAGAGTGGCGCCGCTGACGCTGGCGCTTGGGCTGTTTCTTGGAGGGGTCATCCTCCGCTGTTTCTTCGCCATTCCCATCCTTTGGGATATCCACCATGTATATGTCATATGATGAGGTGGCTTTCCAGTGCCCAGTAGGCGCTGGTTCTTGGTCGTCGCTGGCATCGTCATCCATACTGTCGATGTCTTCGGAGTCGAAGTCTAGCATGTCGGTTAGATCGTTGACAGTGGCTACTAAGTGGGTGGTGGGTGGGCTTTGAATTTCTTCGTCGTCCGCATCCCAACTGTCCTGACCGCGGTCCGGCCAGGGCTCTCCTGATAATGAGAGATACTTTAGCGAGCTCAAGATATCACCGAAAGGTGAGTGTTGAAAGATGTCCGCAGCGGTGAACTCCATGATCGGCGCCCAATCGGATTCGATTGGAGGGAGTGCGGGAGGTTCGGAGTCCGGCGAGCAGTCCGGCACCTCGGAGTCACGAGCTTCATGAGGGACAAGGTCAGTGTTCGGCTCTATCGTCGTAGAGGTTGCAGTCCCCGAGGCGGTGTCTAGCCACCCGTCCTTGATCTGCGCAGCCGGCTCCGAATTGAAGATCGGAGAAGACTCGTGTGCGGCCTCCAGGTTACTGTCCGGCTGCAGAGCTAAGTCATGCCCGTCGTGATAGTGCGGCGCGCTCGGCTGTGGCTCGAATCCATCGAAGATCAAATCCCCGCGGATGTCAGCCGTGAAGTTCAAACTTCCAAATCTGACATGATGGCCAGGGGCGTAGCTTTCAATCTGCTCCAGATGGCCAAGCGAATTGGCCCGCAGTGCAAAGCCGCCGAATACGAAGATCTGTCCGGGGAGGAAGGTCTCACCCTGGACTGCGTCGTTGTTGATGATCGAAGAAGCCATCGAGCCTATCGGAGACGACACAGAGGAACTCTCAATGAAAGCACCAATGTCGGTGTCAAAACCGGCGGATCTCGGGTAGGGGGTCCCGAACTGTGCGTCTAGGCGGATGGTAACAGGAGACAAGGGACACGATGTTTTACCCAGGTTCGGGCCCTCTTGATGGAGGTAAAACCCTACGTCCTGCTTGATTGATATTGATGATGTGGGTATTACAAGAGTAGATCTACCACGAGATCAAGGAGGCTAAACCCTAGAAGCTAGCCTATGGTATGATTGTTGTTCGTCCTACGGACTAAAGCCATCCGGTTTATATAGACACCGGAGAGGGCTAGGGTTACACAGAGTCGGTTACAATGGCAGGAGATCTACATATCCGTATTGCCAAGCTTGCCTTCCACGCCAAGGAAAGTCCCATCCGGACACGGGACAAAGTCTTCAATCTTGTATCTTCATAGTCTCGGAGTCCGGCCGATGATGATAGTTTGGCTATCCGGACACCCCCTAGTCTAGGACTCCCTCAATCATCATCATCATCATATTCTTCTTCACTTTGCTCTTCTTCACATACATGCTTGGCCTTCAATGCAAGATTGATCTTTGATGTTGAGGTACCATGTATGGCAAGATGTTCTGTAGCATTTTCCTATGGCTCTTCAAATAGTTGGAAAGTGGATATGATGTCATCTGGAGTCATTACTTTGAATCCATGGTGTTGTCTTATGTTCCACACCATTTGGTGATGATATGGAGCAAGAGCATGAAGCAACTTATCCATGAGAAATCGCTTAGTCAAGTTGAATCCATCTTGTGTCTTAGCACACTCACAGGACTCAATGTTAGCAGTTAGAGTCATGAAACGCTCAAGGAGCTGCTGGGGACATTCACCTTTCTCCATACAAAAGTTTTACAATTGACCCGTGGCAATTTCATATTGAGCAAGCCGGAGAGTGGAGGTACCGGTCTTGGTCCTCACAATGTTATCCCATAATTCCTTGGCACTTGTGATGTGTATGTACGGTATCCTTTGCTTGTTAGTCATACCTCTCCTTATACACATAGTTGCTGTGTCGTTGAGATTCTTTTCGTATATCTCTCTTGGTGTAAGATTCTTTGGGTCAACAACTTGGTAACTGTAAGTGCATCTAGTGCCCCTTACTGATTTTGGTGTATTGAAGACTTATAGGTTAAGGGACTACTATGTTTGTGAGTGTACACAGGCTCCATAAGTCGATGAGGAGTTTGATATTTACAATGAAAGTCGACCCCTAAAAATGTATGTCTTTAGCTAAAGACTTTGGTTCTCCTGAAGATTTTGAAAGTGAAGAAATTGGTGTGACCTTGAAGACTTGGATATTCATGCAAGGATAATGAGGCGTGAAGACTTTTGTTTCGTAGTTTCATTTTCTCTTTCTTGAGTCATAGGAAACACCGTACTGTTAAAGGGGGTCGAGGTAATACTAAGGAAACTGATCTCCATGTGATGCTCATCTCAAAATCCTACACCTACCCAATCCTTTCGAGTGAAGCCATTGGAAATCTCATATCACTTCAGTCAATTTCTTCAGTGACAGGGACGAAGATCTTCTAGTCTATGAGGAATTTGTTCTGACTGAGGAGTTAGGAATTCGCCAGTGCAGATTGCATACATAGTGAGGAACATGATAGCCCTGAGGAATTCGAACCTCAAATATCCGACCATTGTTGTGCTACGCCCCAGCTGTTCCAAAATATCTACCCACCTAACGGTCATATCATTGAAGGGCATTTATGTCTTATCATGTCGGGCTGCTCCCTAGGCTATAAATAGCCACCCCCTACAACCACTAGTTGGTTGGCTGCTCCGAGAGAAAATGACACTTGTCATTGAGAGCATCCCATCCTCCGAGGACTTTGAGCGAAAATCATCAAGTGAGGAAAACCCAAACCCAAACACCTACAACCCAAAGTGATTGAGCATCACTGAAGAGTTTGTTCCTGTGTGGAACCAATGCTTGTTACCTTTGAGGACTGTGTATCCTCTAGACGGTTAGGCGTCATGGTCTGAGCATCCAAGAGGAATTGTGGATCACCGAGTGACCAAGTCTGTGAAGGTTTGGAAGTCACCAGTGAAGACTTACCACGAGTGTTGGGCGAGGTCTGCGTGACTTTAGATCAAGGAGAATACGGTGAGGACTGTGTGTCCTCAAGTTTAAATACTCAGCCGCTCCAACCAGATGTACAACTGTCACAGCAGTTGGAACTGGTCTACCAAATCATTGTCTTCACCAAGCCAACTGGTTCTATTTCCTCAACCCTTTCATTTCCTCATTCTTGTGTTGATGAACCTAATTATTACTGTTTGAAGACTTTGACTGAAGACTTTCTCTATTTCCTCAATCCAATTTCTTCAGTCACATAGTCTTCAGCCTCCTTATCCTGTTATCATGCTATTTGTTGCTCCGTTCTATTTATATCTGAGTACTTATTCCGCTGCTAGTGTGACGTTTCTTAGGAATTCCTTCACCTAGAAATTCCTCAGTGAAGAATTTGTAAAAATCGCCTATTCACCCCCTCTATTCAATATAATGCACTTTCAATTGGTATCAGAGCAAGGTACTCCCTTGTTTTGTGTGATTTTGGTTTAACCACCTGGAGTTTTAGTTATGTCGACTACAGGAATGATCAAGGTCTCGGTTGGGTGTCCTACCTTCGATTGGACGGACTACCTCTACTGAAGAACAAGATGCGCATGCATCTTGAGGCAATTGATAAAGATCTCTGGTATGTTGTGGAAAACGGTGTTCCCTCAGTCACTCCATCTGTGAATGCTGCTGATGTGAAGAGATTCAAGCAACTCGACTCTCAAGCAAAGAATATCATATGTGGCCATCTGAGCAAAGGACAGTACGAAAGAGTGAGTGCTTTGGAAACTGCTAAGCTAATTTGGGACAGGCTGTCCAAGGTCAACGAAGGAGTCTCTACTCAACGTGACTCCCCAGTTGATGTTCTTCGCAACTGTTCAACCGCTTCAAGAGAGTCGAAAATGAAAATGTTCAGCAAACCTTCGATCACCTCACTCACATCTCAAATGAGCTTCAAGAACTTGGTGCCACTGACATCACCGACCATGATGTGGTGAAGAAATTGCTGAGATCACTTGATTCCTCATTCGATACTCTTGCACTGATGATTCAAGAGCGAGCTGATTACAAGTCTCTAGACCCCACTGATTTCCTCGATAGGCTAAACACTGATGAGTTCCAACTTGCTGAAAAGAGGGATCTCTATGGACCGAGCTTTGGAAGATCACGTGCGCTGAAGGCTAAGGCAGTCGTTGAATCTGAAGGTGAAGATTTTGGTAGCAGCCTTGGTGACCCTGAAGAACTGAGCCAGGAGCTAGCAATGCTCGTGAAGAAATTCTAGAAGTTCTCTCGCCGTGGTCACTTCGGAAAGTCTTCAAGGAGTGATGATTCCACATATCGTGACTACAAAAGGAGGACTTGCCACAAATGCAAGAAACCTGATCACTACATGTCTGATTGTCCTCAGTGGGAAAAGAAATCAAAGAAGAAGAAGTACAAAGATGACGATTCTGATGACTCAAAGAAGAAGTAGAAATCTTCAAAGTCCTCGTCATCAAAATCTTCAAAGTCATCATCTCACAAGAAGAGCAGTTCCAAGAAGGCACGGGCATTTATTGGCAAGGAAATGGACTTTGAAGTTGAATCTGAGGAAAATGTGGAAGAGGAGGAATCTAAGGAGTCAGACTCTAGTGTGGCGAGCGTAGCCCTCACTACTATTTATGTCAGTAAGTCCATCTTCAACACTGAAGAAAATGACCTTCCCAACTCTGCTGACGAAAGCATCGATGACTATGCTCCCTCCCACGGGATAGGAGAGAGATATTTATAGTATGCCACAATAAGTGGCCGTTGGGACCAAAATAGCACAGCAGCATTGGACGTCTGATACACACCGGACGACTGAGGGCTCGGCAGACATCGGTCCGACAGGTACTGGACGTCCAATGTTTTGGCTCGGTATAGAAGGTACCGGACGACCGGAGGATCCCGGACGTCCGATGTTTTGGCATGGTAGAGAAAGTATCGGACGTTTGGTGGACGCCAGTCATCCAATGTTTTTGTATTGATGAGAAGGAGTCGGACCTCTGGTGGAAACTGGAAACCCGATGTTTTGGCTCTGGAAAGGAGGTACCGATCGTCCGGTGAATACCCGTCGTCCGACACGCGTCGGCCGTTCGACAGAACCAACGCATGGAAGATGAGATCCTAAAGTAGATCATTTGAGGAAGACTTTAGCGAGACCCCATGTTCCCCTCTTAATAGTGTGGGATCCCTATACTCAAGAACAAGCATAAAAAGGTGCCTAAGCCAGTAGACTTGTTTCTTCGTTCTTGAGGAAGATAAATATTTCCAAAGTCATAATCCACACACACATGATCCCGAGGGGACTAAAACCTGAGATATACTTGAAAAACTTTGTTAGTCCCTATGAGTATATTGTCATCAACATAAAAATAAGATTAAGGGCATGATTGCACTTTCAACATGGTGCTACTTTGAAGCACAAGTGTGGAAAAGGATAGTAACATTGTCCCTTCTCTCTTTTTCTCTCATTTTTTATTTTTCTTTCTTTTTTTTCTCTTTTTTCTTTTTGTTGGGCACTTTGGCCTCTCTTTTTTTCCTTTTTTTATATTTTTGTCCGGAGTCTCATCCCGACTTGTGGGGGAATCATAGTCTCCATCATCCTTTCCTCACTGGGACAATGCTCTGATAATGAACATGATCATCACACTTTTATTTACTTGCAACTCAAGATTACAACTTAATATTAGAACAAAAATACGACTCTATATACGAATGCCTCCGACGGTGTACCGGGATGTGCAATGATCTAGCGTAGCATGTATAAAACAATATGAACGATGGCGGAGCCACAAATACTGTGCCAACTATATGATCATGCAAAGCAATATGACAATGATGATGTGTGTCATAATAAAATGGAACGATGGAAAATGCATGGAATATATCTCGAAATGGCTATGGAAATGCTATAGTAGGTAGGTATGGTGGCTATTTTGAGGAAGATATAATGAGGCTTATATGTGATAGAGTGTATCATATCATGGGGTTTGGATGCACCGGCGAAGTTTTCACCACAACTCAAGGTGAGGAGGGGCAATGCACGGTACCAAAGAGGCTAGCAAAATGCGGAAAGGTGATAGTGCGTATAATCCATTGACTCAACATTAGTCATAAAGAACTCACATACTTATTGCAAAAGTTTATTATCCCTCGAAGCAAAGTACTACTAAAGGGGGATAGATTGGCAGGAAAAGACCATCGCTCGTCCCCAACCTCCACTCATAAGGAAGACAATCAATAATAAATCATGCTCCAATTTCAACGCATAACGAGAGACCATACGTGCATGCTTTGGGAATTACAAACCTGAACACAAAATATTCTTGCTAAACCACAATTACCAACTAGCATAACTCTAATATCACCATCTTTATATCTCAAAACAATTGCAAGGAATCGAACTTCCCATATATTCAACGATCTTCTTGAAAGTTTTTATTATATCCCTCTTGAATACCCGTCATGTTAGGACTAATTCATAACCCAAGCAAATTGCAATACTCTTTATAAGACTCTCAAAATAATACTCCCTCTGTTCCTTTATATAAGGTGTATTTTGTTGGGGATATAACTACTGGGTATGACCCGCCTAGGAAGGGCCGGGTCATGCCACTAGTGGCTTAAATATGAAGAGGCCTGATAAGGTCCAAGAAGATATCAAGATGTCAGTTCATGAAGCAAGCCTATTGAAGGCCCAAGATCCAGAGGCGAATAGAGGCCCAAAGGGATGAGCCGCCGTATGTTTAACTTGTTCTGTATGGAAAACTTAGTTAGAAACTGAGACGGTCACGTTTGTGTGAGTCGGCCGGGACTCTGTAAGTCGCCGGGCATCAACCTGTATATAAAGGGGTGACCCAACGGTGGGTTAAATCAAGAAACAATCAATCATGCACTAGGTCAAGAGTCTTCTCTCCCTTGTAATCTAAACCCAAGCAATACAACCAAAGCAGGAGTAGGCTTTTACCTCATGGAGAGGGGCCGAACCTGGGTAAACTCTCTGTGTCCTTTGTCTCGTTCAACCCCTTTAAGCTAACCTGGTTGCGATGGCTCCACACCTAAGTCCTTTTGCTAGGGCATCTGCCATGTTAAATCCACAACATATTTCTTTTTCTCAAAAATTCCACAATGTAAGGTGTATTTCTATTTTCCATTCAGTTTTCCATGCGTGCCATTCCACCATCCATTACCTGCCTTAGATACATAGTACTATGTAGTTCCTAATAGGAAGGTAGTAAAATAGAATCTCTCTCCTGGATTACATGCACTCACATTTCTCTCTCTCCTATCCCACCGATTGGTTTTATTCTGGGACAATGATATTTAGTTGCCTTTTAGTAACCCGTTGGTTATTTACTTGCCGCTAGTTAAACTTCTAACTACCTAATTAGTTAAAGATATTTTCGCCAAAATGCTCCTCCATTTTTGCCTTGGTCACCGCGCTAAAAAAGATACACCTTAGATAAAGGAATGGAGGGAGTATAAGTGAAGCATGATAGTTCATCAATTTCTTTAAAATATAACCACATCCATGCTCTAAAAGATATAAGTGAAGCACTAGAGCAACTGCCTAGCTCAAAAGATATAAGTGAAGCTCAAAGAGTATTATAATAAATTCATGAATAATGTGTGTCCCTCTCAAAAGGTGTGTACAGAAAGGATGATTGTGGCAAACTAAAAAGCAAATAAAGCAAAGACTCATATAATACATGACGCTCCTAGCAAAACTAATATCATGTGGTGAATAAAAATATAGCCTCAAGTAGTTTACCGATGGATTGTAGACAAAAGAGGGGATGCCATCCGGGGCATCCCCAAGCTTAGACGCTTGGTTCTCCTTCAATATTACCTGGGGGTGCCTTGGGCATCCCCAAGCTTTGGCTCTTGCCACTCCTTATTCCTTAGCCCATCGAAACTTCACCTAAAACTTGAAAACTTCACAACACAAAACTCAAGAGAAAACTCGTGAGATCCATTAGTATAATAAAACAAATCACCAATTGGGTACTGCTGTAAACTCATTCCAATTTCATGTCAGCACTATATATACTGTATTCCAATTTCACCATGGTTCAACTCCCCCAATATTACCCATAGATTCATCAAAACAAGAGAACAACTTAATGAAAACAGAATCTGTCAAAAACAAAACAGATTGCGATAACCTGAATACTGATCATACTTCTGTAAATCTGAAAATTCTAAAAAAAAATGTATATCAATCTTGCATAAAACATTTAGAGTTTTTACACATTCCAAATTTTTTTGATAATTCTACTACTAGACGCAATAGTTTCTGTTAATGCACATAATCAAATCAACTATCACCCAAATCATGCCAAAGGTCTTACTTGGCACAAACACTAATTAACACACTAAATACAATCATAACAGTAACATAATTGTGTATTTATTGAAAAACAGAAGAGAAACAAAAAATAACATTGGGTTGCCTCCCAACAAGCGCTATCGTTTTACGCCCTTAGCTTGACATATTGCATAGATCTAGGTATTGTCATCATTGGTATTAAATCCATAAGTGGCCCTCACAATAGATTAATATGGTAACTTAATGTTTTTTCTTCGAACTCACTACTGCAGGATGCTACTAATGCGATACTACGATCAGAGACCCTTGGACGAAACTGTGTGCGATGCATTAATCACAATCAAGGATGTAAACAACCATCAAAAAAGATGCAAAACGTTTGCAATAGCGGAGACATCAAACACGGTTCAGATTTTAGTTACGTGTGCGATGCTGGGCATACGGTTGATACAGCAGAACTATTTGCGATGAGGCAGAACAACAGAAGCGGGCAGCCATATCAATGTGTGTGCGATGCACGGCATACAGTGCCCTCAGATGAACTGTGTTCTATTAGGGAATGCAACAGGAATGGTCAGCCAGATCAAGGTGTGTGTGATATATGGCATACGGTTCACTCGGACCACCTATTTTCGATTAGGGAAGAGAACAGAAATGGTTTGACATAACAAGATGTGCGTGATATGCGGCATTTGCGATGAGCCAAAAGAACACAGACGATTCGTGTAAACAAGATGTTGGTGCAACAGACCCAGGGCCTGTTGCCCTGACTGTGCACAAGCACAAGATCAAGATTGAAGCATCAGAACAAGAAGAGCAAGATACCAAAAGACTTGAAGAACCAACAAGCAGATCGAAAGGATCCAAGGCCAAGTCAGAAGAGCCAGATATTATCAAGAGAAGCATCCCTTGCCAGGAGGGCGAGCCCACCCCTAGAAGGAGATGACCAAGGTGTCCCGGCAGGGCCTGCCGGGGCTCGCGGAGACCAGATTACCTCACCGACTACTCCACAATGACCCATGTCGTCGATCAATGTGGTGTCAAGCCGCGAAGTGATTAAGTGGCAACCATTCGCCACATGGCGGCCATTTCCTACCAAGGAAACCCACATATGACACCCGTCCAATGACGTGTCAAGGGAGCAGGTGTGGAGCTGGCAAGATAGCCCGGCAAGCCTTGCCGGGCAACCAACGACCTGACACTAAGCGGCACATTATATGCGCATTGTCAGCCTGCAGAGTTAGGTATGATAGCACTATTTGCTATCATATCAGTGTCTAATGACTAATTTGCCACTGGTGACCCCTTAGTCTATGAAAGGAGGCCCATGGCAACCATTGAGGGGGGGGGGGGGTAGAAAGTTAGACCACTCGCACCCCCGTATGCGCGTAGTCGCTGCCGCCTTGAAGCAACCCCTACCGGGCAAGTGTACTACGCACCACGTACACCTTTCCACCATCAATCCACCAAAGCAGGAGTAGGGTTTTACGCCTCACGGGGGGCGAACCTAGGTAAAACGGTCCGCGTGATCTCTGTCATGCTGCCCTACGTTGGTCTGCTCTTTGTGCAACCTGACTCCCCCCTGCCGAACCAGAAAGGGGTTGTCCTAGTCCCATAGGAGGCCGTGGTTTCCTGCGGCATCTTTGGCGCGCCAGGTAGGGGCATCACTTGCACGAACCTGAAGGCATAAGCAGTGTGTCATATTCATCGCCATCTGCATCTTCAACGGCGCCGTCGACCATGGCGCCCAAGAAGAAGTCAGCTTCTTCAGTTCATCCGTCCACCTCGAAGGCTCCGCTACCCATGGCCTCCAACACAGTGGGGCGCACGGAGATGCATGAGGGCGCGAACGCTGCTGGGGATGTGGTCGAAGTAGGCGGCAATACCACCATTTCCCCCGCGACCGATGCAAGAGCAGGAGATACTAGAGGAGAGCAACATGAGCAACACCTCAACGGCCGCACTCTGCTTGCCGACGGGTGCAACCATAGCGATGACGCTCAGTCTGGGGTGAACCACTGCCCTCCAGCCATCCTTGCCGCACGCGCGACCGCTGCGCGTGCGCTTTCCCCGGGGCGAGTCGACCGAGCTGATGCGCCCAATGGAGCTGCTGTCCCTCGAGCGCCTCTGCCTCACCAGCCGACCACCCAGGTGGTTGCACCGCAAGAGCAGGCGCGCAGTGCTACCGCCGCTGGTTCCATCAGGAGCCGAGCGACGGCGCGATCGACTATCATCATCTATGGCAAGCACAACCTCGGAGGCCATGTCGTGGGCTCAGATGTTGTTGAAGTTTCCACCAGCGGCCGAGCTGATGGACGAATGGCATGCCACCATACAAAGTCTGCTTTGTTTCGCCGAGGCCGAGGGCTCATGATGAGCTGCCCCGCCACGACCTCCACAAGCAATGACAACGACCCACCACTACAAAAAAAGACACATTTGTGGCATTTTGGGCCGAACAAATTTTTTTCTGTCATACTTATGACACTTCTATGATGATAATTGTGACAAAACCCGGTATCATCGTAGATGTGGTGGGCTCCTACTTCTATGAAAAAAAATCATGATAGAAAATGGGCTTTTCATCCAGGGCGGGTCGGAGACGCAGCTGCATGACATTCTTTGGGACGTCCATGATGGAAAAAACCGTGGTAGAAGCGAGGGCCAGGAAAATATCGGGGTGTTCACGGTTACGGTGGGTGGTCGGGGCCGAGCGATGCACGTTTCTCTCGTACACGTACGCGCGTGTGTGCGAGGCGTTGGGCTCTAACTGAATCCGAGCGAGTCATTGGGCTCTAACTGAACCCGAGCGATTGCACTGCAGGCTACGCGTTACTGAACCCGAGCGATCGATCGATGGCTGTTAACTGAACCCGATCGAGCGATTCCTTTGCTACTGCTGCTAAGCGAAGCCGAACGATGTTGCCTCTGGATGAACAGTGAGCGTTGCGGGGGGGGGGGGGGTTGGATGAATAGTGAGCTGTGGGGGTGGATGAATAGGACCCCATGGTGTTGCCTCTGGATGAATAGGACCCCGATCGATCGAGCCGGTTGGGCACGATGAATAGGACCCCGTGGAGGCCTGGTTGAACAGGACGACCCCTTGGAGGGCTGGATGAACAGAAAACGATGGAGGGGTGGATGAATAGTAGCCCGTGGAGGGGTGGTTCAACAGGAGCCCGTGGAGAGGGGTGGTTGAACAGTAGCCGGTGGAGTAGCGCGCAGTGGAGGCTGGATGAACAGGAGCCCGTGGATGAACAGTCACAGGTGGAGGCTGGAGGAGGTCGACGGTGGATGAATAGTAGCCCGTGGAGGCTGGAACAGGTCGACGGTGGAGATGAACAGTATCCCGTGGAGTCCCGTTTTGCAGTACGCCACACCCCTCCCAATGAACAGGACCCCCGTTTTGACCATAGCGCTCCAACACAAGTCCGTTTCGTCCGTTTTGCAGTACGCCACACCCCTCCCGATTAACAGAACCCCGTTTCGACCGTAGGAGGTCCAACACAAGTCTGTTTCCTCTGTTTTGCGGTACGCCAGACCCCTCGCAATGAACAAGATCCCGTTTCAAACGTGGCCGGTCGAACACAAGGCCATTTCTTATGTTCTGCGGTAGGCCAAGCCTCGTTTCCATCGCCTGTTCCGTCCAAGCCCTCCCGATGAACATGACGACGCATTCTGTTCTAACCCAGCCGGTTGGCTCCCCATGAACATGACGACGACGCTATTTCTCCGTTCCGACCCAGCCATGTACACGAGCCCTGGCCATACGTATGCGCGAGTAGGCGTTCGAGACCCCTCCCGTATGTACGTACGTGGCCGTATTTACTTTCTTGTACCCTGGCGGTTGTACGTACGTGTACATGCTACGTGCGTGCCTCTACTATGACACATGCGCACCTATACTATGACACGTGCGCGCCTCTACATCGACCAGTTTGTACGTACATGTTCGCGACCAGAATGACAATGCTATACGCTTCGACCAGGTGGGCCCCGACTGTCAGGCACTTCCTTGCGTGCGAAGATGTACCTGGTGGGTCCCAGCAGTCAGGGGGTGAATCGTTTTCTTTCAGATGCACTTCCTTGCATGCGAAGATGTAGCTGGCGGGTCCTAGAAGTCTGGGGGAAAACGTTTTTTTCGTGAAATATAGTGGCCCGTCCGGTGGGTCCCTACTTTCAGGTGGAGGAATCATTATTTTCCGCGTAATAAGGAGGCACTTCCTTGCTGCGGCCGTGGACCCAACTGTCAGCCTCTCCACGTATAGTCCACGTCTGATGCAAGTCGTTCCTTGACCACATTGACCACGCCGCGCCGAGAGCACCATGGCGGTGGACGATGGCGAGGCCTAGGAAAGGGACGACGCGGAGCCGGGGAAAACGCGGCAGTGGATGCCCACGCAGAGAGGAGTACGAGGGTTCACTAGTTCAACTGCGGTGTGAGGCTGCCGTTACCACAGAATAACAGGGGGTGTGGGTGAGTAGAGGGATGGCCTAGCCAGCGGTTGGAGTAGTACGGGGGCGGTGAGGCCTCCACAGCAGCACGGCCGGCCATGGGAGGCAGGAGCAGGCAGCACGACTGGCGCTGCTTTGGGCGGCTGGAGCAAGAAGACCAGAGGTTGAAGAAGCACTATGGCCGTTGGATGGACATCATACGGTCACTGGAGTATTGACTAAGTTGACAAAGCCCTCCGTCCCCGTAAACTTAGTAGGCTCACAAGTCAGCCTCCCACTATGGTGGGTCCCAACTAGCAGGGGGTATTCATTTTTTTTTGCGTAATAAGGTGGCACTTCCTTGCGTGCAAACATATAGCTGGTGGGTCTGACCTGCCAGCGGGGGGGGGACATTTCTTTCGCGAAATACAGAGGCCCTTCCGGTGGGTCCCAGATGTCAGTCGGAGGAATCATTATTTTGCGTGTAATAAGGAGGCATTTCCTTGTGTGCGGCCGTGGACCCAGCTGTCAGCCTCACCATGTATAGTCCATGTCTGTTGGAAGTCGTTCCATGACCACGTTGACCACGCCGCGCCGAGAGCACCAGGGCGGTGGACGACGGCGAGGCCTAGGAAGGGGACGATGCGGAGCCAGAGAAGACGCGGCAGTGGATGCCCACGCGGAGAGGAGTACGAGAGTTCACTGGTTTGGCTGCGGTGTGAGGCTGCCGTCGTCGCAGGGCCTGGCTAGCGGTGGGAGTAGTAGGGGTGGTGAGGCCTCAACGGCAGCACAACCGGACACTGGAGGCAGGAGGAGGCGGTCTCGCCAGCGCTGGTTTGGGCGGGTGGTGCAAGAAGAGCAGCAAGACAGTTCGATTCAAATCCAACGGTTATTGCTGCTAGAATCGTTTGTTGACTAAGTTGACAAGCCCTGCGTACGCGTCAACTTAGTAGACCCACAGGTCAACCTCCCAATCGGTGCGCCCCTGATGTAAGTGGGAGGAATCATTTTTTGTGTAATAAGGAGGCAGTTGATTGCGTGCGGCCAGGCCAGTGGAGGGGTAGGGTGGGCCGGGGAAGCCTGCGCGGCATCACAGCGGGCCACAAGAGGAGGGAGCAGGCAGTCCCGCCGGCGCTAGTTTAGGCGGCTGGAGCAGGAAGATCGGAGATTGAAGAACCACGTCGGCCATTGGATGGACATCCAAGAGTCACTGCTGCTAGAATCGTGTGTTGAGTGACAAAGCCTTGCGTAAACAAGTCAGCCTCGAAATCTATGGCGCGTACAGCCCATTTGATATTATTTTTATAATTTTTTACTCCTTTTCTAATTCATATGGAATTTATTCTAGCCCGTTTTCCATTTTTAGAATTGCTGCCCATTTTCTGGTCAGTACCAGGGTTAAAAAATTAACTAAATATGTGCAAAATTTTGAAAATTCGCAATTTTTTTTCGGGGAACAAAATATTCTTAATCCAAAAATTAGTAGCCATACTAAAACAAATTTAAAAATAAATTAGTACTATGTCACGTTAAATCCAATGAAATACTATAAAATATCAGTGAAGAACAAAAACAAAAAAAGAAACTAATATCCCATTTGCTATAAATTTTTTGGAACTTTCAACCCCTTTGATATTACTTTTAACAGACACTGACCATACTCTTTGGCCAGACCAGAATGTATCTCTCCTAGTCTTGAAAGATTTGCAGCCCAGTAAGTCGGAGAAAACAAATAGTCCTAGCTTGGGTATTCTTCAAAAAGAAATACTGGGCTACCTATTTTCCCAAAGAAAAACCTGCTGGGCTGGTCATGTTGTTAGACGGGCCACAAAGACCGCACAACCCAGTTTATAGCCTGCTCCTCCGAATTACTACTCAAAAAAAAGATGTGCAATTCTGTCATTAATTGACTATAGTTAAAAATGATGTGGGTCCCAGATATCTGCAGGGTGGATTAGAGTAAAAAACGAGGGGTGCATCTGATTAGTAAAAGAGGCGCTTGCTTGTGTTCGGGAGTGGACCTGGTGGGTCCATACTATCTTACTCACAACTATAGTTCTCTCCCGATTCACTATGTTGACAGGGACCGTTTCAAAAAAAACTATGTTGACAGGGCCGGACGGCGGCGCCACGGTGAGCGCACCAAGGCGGAGCATAAAGTGCTATCGCCAATGTGCTAGGCTGGGTTGGACATTCTTATTGGAAAATAAAAATGGACCAGAACTATTTACGATGTTGACTATGATTTGCATGGTCCACTGGTTGCAGGAAGAAAATGCTGGGAGAAGGAAGATTGGTCTCTATCTTTGCCTAAGAATAATATCGACTGAATGTAACGACACTATCATAGGAAATAATATCTTCCTGTTAAATCATGAATTTAAAGAACTGGTGCATGAGCATTTAGCTTTATTTATTTATTTACTTATTTATGTTTAGGGGACCATGAGCATGTACCTAGGCCGGATTCATGTGAGAGCCTCCCTTCCAGCTAATTATAGGCTCCTCTATTGGGCCTTCATCAGTGGGCTGCATGTTATCAACAAGTGGGAAATGTGTTCCGTACGAAAATAGTATGCGTTATGTACGGTACGGGGCACTAAGGATCAAAACATGCAACAACTTTCAAAACATTGTGTTTGTCGTTCTAACAACACATTTATTCAACCAACAGACGAAATATACTACTGATTGTACATTGAAAACAGCAGCAGCAGCAACAACCAGGGCTGGGGGTGCAACAGAAGCAGTAAGTAGGCCAGAAGAGTGAAGACACAGCTCTCTCTTCCAAACCAAACATCAGACATTATTACAAAAGGGCTAGCAAAAAAGAACAAGTGTATGCATCAAACTAAATAAAGATCCTACTACACCAAGTGTACGCATCTAACTAACTGGCTCAGTTAGACATTACTATTTATTAAGTTGTAAAGATTGGCTGACGGCTTGAACCAGATGGGTGCCTGATGGGGGAAACTCGGAAACTCCAGCTAGTAGGTCGAACTCTGATACTTGCGACCCTCTCTCCTACTTTGGGCTACAGAGTGTGGCGGCACATATCAGGGTATGCTGCATGCAGAGACGCATGGTACGCTGTGTACACACAGTTTTGCCTGATGAACGAAACCGCACTGCCATCATGATCCTTGCCATCGGTTATCTCCTGGTTAATTGGATAACTCAGTCCAACAAACAGAGAGCGTGTACCAAGGCTATTTACCAGCCTCCAGTCAAAAATTCCTGAAGGCCCAGAGAAGCTGGGATCCTGCTCAAAGACCTTGCAGTGATTGTGATTGTATTCCACGAAACAACACATCCGGTACATGCGAATGACCATCAATCGTTCGCCGTCATCTGATCGAGCTAGGAACCACCTGCAACTGCCATGCCGCTTTTCTTTGAAAGGTTCTGGGATTAGGAAGGGTAGGGACACCAGGCGGCCTACAACATCATATCAAGTTGGAGTCAAATAAAAAAGGGCTCTTGATGTAGTCAATCTTAAGAACAGCATGTTATGAGCTTGAATATTTTTTCAGTAAATGTTGACAGTAATATAAGAAAGCCATCATGATATTATAGGAAAGTAACATACTGTTGTAACAGCCGTTTGTAGCAATGACTGGAGTAGGCCAGCAATACATCCAGCCATAGAAGGAGTCGACAGCGTAAATGAAGCCCTTGTGTTCAATGGCATCAGAGAACCATGGAGGATGTATGATCCTACGATGGACGTGCAGATTTATCCACTTACCGTAGTGACCTGTCAGATAGGCGAGACCGCGGTTGAAGAAGACAATTAGCCTGAAGTCTTTATAATTCGCAGATCTTGTGGGCACTTGGAAGATTACAACCTCGAGCAAATCAAACTTGGTATCATGTTGGCTACTGTAAGATTCTGAGTATTCTGGGCCGTGGTGCCAAAGCAGTGCAGTGTTAATCGAAGGAAGGGGGATCAATCGCCGGGTGTAGTCCTCCACGAGCATCCAGCTGCCGCGACCGTCAACGAGCACCATCCAAGACATGTTCATGCCGACCCAGTACATACCATTAATGTAGTTGAGGGTGACAGGGACCGGATCACAGTCAAGGGGGTTGATGCTTGCCACCCTATGATCGTTATGCTGCATGACACGCAGTTTCTGAAGATCAGGCGGCATTGATACGTCTCCAACGTATCTATAATTTTTGATTGCTCCATGCTACTTTATCTACTGTTTTGGACTATATTGGGCTTTATTTTCCACTTTTATATTATTTTTGGGACTAACCTATTAACTGGAGGCCCAACCCAGAATTGTTGTTTTTTGCCTTTTTCAGTATTTCGAAGAAACATAATATCAAATGGAGTCCAAACGGAATGAAACGTTCGGGAACGTGATTTTCTCATCAGATAAGACCCAGGAGACTTGGACCCTCCGTCAAGAAAGCCACGAGGCGGTCACGAGGGTCGAGGGCGCCCCCCGGGCACGCCCCCTACCTCGTGGGCCCCTCGAAGCTCCACCGACATACTCCTTCCTCCTATATATACCTACGTATCCCCAAACGATCAGAACAGGAGCCAAAAACCTAATTCCACTGCCGCAACCTTCTGTATCCACATGATCCCATCTTGGGGCCAGTTCCGAAGCTCCGCCGGAGGGGGCATCCACCACGGAGGGCTTCTACATCAACACCATAGCCCCTCCGATGAAGTGTGAGTAGTTTACTTCAGACCTTCGGGTCCATAGCTAGTAGCTAGATGGCTTCTTCTCTCTTTTTGGATCTCAATACAATGTTCTCCCCCTCTCTTTCATGTCATCTTGCTTAAAGCGTTAATCTGTTTTTTACTTAATACTCTAGATGCATGCTGGATAGCGGTCGATGAGTGGAGTAATAGTAGTAGATGCAGAATCATTTCAATCTACTTGTCTCGGACGTGATGCCTATATACATGATCATTGCCTAGATATACTCATAACTATGCTCAATTCTGTCAATTGCTCAATAGTAATTTGTTCACCCACCGAAGAATACTTATGCTCTTGAGAGAAGCCACTAGTGAGACCTACGGCCCCCAGGTCTATTCTCATCATATCAATCTCTATCACTTTATTTACTTGCTTTGTTTTTACTTTGCCTTTTACTTTTTACTTTGCATCTATCTAACAAAAATACCAAAAATATTATTTATCATCTCTATCACATCTCACTTTCGTAAGTGACCGTGAAGGTATTGACAACCCCTAATCGCGTTGGTTGCGAGTTGCTATCGTTTTGTGTAGGTACGAGGGACTTGTGCGTGGTCTCCTACTGGATTGATACCTTGGTTCTCAAAAACTAAGGGAAATACTTACGCTACTTTGTTGCATCATCCTCGCCTCTTCGGGGAAATCCAACGCGGTGCTCAAGAGGTAGCAGGCATCAGCAAGCAAGGAGCTAGCTTAAAAAGCTCCAGCCCGAGGGCTTTGAGTAAACGGTACATCCCTGACGAGCACGCGGTGAGCGACTTGGTACTGAGATTGTCCACATGCGAAACAATGAGCTTGATTACCTCTGTGGGGAGCAAATTCCAGCCACTCTTTTGGCGGACACTGCTTGGTTCTGCCATTGTTAGTGCTTGGGTTTCGGACGAGGGGGGGAGGCGCCTTAGCGGGGATGGAAGATTGGATGAGATTATGTGCGGACAAAGATGGAGAAGCGAATATTTGCTGCGGGAAGTGGACAGGTGATGATGACTATAGCACACCGCTTGACTTATGAGACACATACCAACAGCGTAGGGTCATATCGATGCCAGACAACTTGCTTGAGTGATCACAGTACTGGTACTCCCTATAGTACCTACTACTATGCCCTAACTTGCTTGAGTAGAGTAGTAGAGTAGGACTCTGCTCTACTAGTAGCACTGGAGGAGTAGTATATTCTAATCTAAAATTGTTACAAACTTCAATGCCCGAGCGTGGAACGACTATGAACCATGCTAACTCCAATCCCCAGCAAACGTTCGTTGGGAGACATGGCAGTTGCAAACTCCCGCGACGTAGTTATAGTACGTGTGTAAGGGTGGCAGTTTTGTAAAATATTATGGCTTAAAAATAGGCCACCGTCGGATGGAAATCTGACGGTTACATGGGATTCGCCAGAATTGAGCTCGTGCCGAACAATCGCCAAATATCATTACTAAAAAAAGGTTAAAACACCCGGGGCAATTACTTGCACCGGCTGACCACTAACAATGATACTAACATCCCGTCAAAAAAACAATGATACTAACATTGTTGTGAAATGGTCAAAGACCGTGTCTACGTGGTGTTTGGAATTATATGCAAAAAAATAGCAAGATGCCCGTGCATTGCACGGCACACCATCATCACCAACTCGGTTTTTTCTCTACTCCTACTCCTATAAAAGACTTAGTTGGTGATGATGGAGGTGAGGAGGCGTGTTCAGCCGGGCGTGCAGTGGACGGCGCAGTACTATTCGATTTGTTATAAAAAACAAAGAGGAGTAGTAGAGATAGAGATAAGAGTAGAGATAGAGACTTAGGGAGGAGCACAAGGTTGTAGGAGATAAGGATGAACGAGGCAAGGCCTTATTTGTAAATGTGGAGAGAGGTGCGGGTATCTTTCGTAAAATTGGCATAGTTGGCTTTCTATCCGTCAGATATAGATCGGACGGTCTATATTACAAGATGGCAGGCACACCATCATCACCAACTCGGTTTTCTATAAGAGTAGAGACTAGGGAATACTAGTAAGGACACCATCTACTGCTCCGTGTGATACTCCTATACCCACTCCCGTTTTATGGACCGTCTGGTCGATGTCTCCAAGGAGCCCTTCGTCTACTGCTATGAGTGCCTGATGTCGTTTTGGGGCTCGTCGGTGGACATCATGCATCACCTCACGAATGCGTGCAGCGGTCACTACTGGCCCTTGGCGGAGAACATCAAGTACGAGATGTGCTACCCGTTCACCATGCTTGAGTCGCTGGAGGATCACTGCCGCCTGCTAGTCTCGGAGGAGTTCGGTAGTGTCTTCCTCTTGATCGTGGGCACCGGCGCGGCCCGCGCAGGCCGCCGCCCCGTCTCTGTAGTGTGCGTCAGGGGCGACGGCGCTGACGCTGTCAATGACATGAGGCCGATGTACGGGTGTGTGCTCACTGTTACTACCACTCCGAGGTACGTGGGCGGCGACACCGGCTTCATCAAACTAACTTAGACTCTGCCGAGCTGGGACCTTCCCGCCGATGTGGATATGGAAAACCCATGGTCTTATTTACCCGCCAACGCGGTGCACGGGGACTCCAAGGAGGTTCACCTGGACATACGCATTATCAAGTTAAATGTTGATCATTAGTCTTCTCTCAATGTAATCCACTGTTTAAGCATGTGGAGACTTCCATGCATGATCTTGCTCTATTGGAGTATCGCTCATGAATAAAAGTGTATCCGTTTATGGTTTAGTCTAGAATCTTCCATGTATGAACTTTTACTACAGTACTGGTGAAAGACTTATTATGAACCATTTCTTACATCTCCTCTGCCCCTTCCAAGTCATCCTGATTTAATCCCTCCGTCTAGGTGTATAATGGCATGGTTAATACTTAATAGTATAGCCAAAGGTTGACTACAAGAAAGTGCCATGTCATCTGTAGCCAACATGTATAACAATCGATACTCAAAAACTAATTCTTAAAGATCATTTCTTGCAAAGCACAATAAGTGTTATTTCTGTAAACATTTCAGTTTGTGATTATTTGGGCATTTAAAATATTTAATAGAATTTAAATGCCCAAATGCAAATACCATATGATTTAATTCAATGACCCAAGTTGTCTTAGAAAAATGTGAACCATTTTTGACAGTGGTTCTAGACCAAGGCAAAGATGATGAACATTTTTGAAGGGCATTTCCGGTTCATTGAAAAAGTATTTTAGTAAACCCTAGGTTGATTAAGTGGTGCTGGGGGTTTCTGCCATCCCCATTTCAAGCTTCTGAGAAAATTAAACATCATGCACACATGAAGCTAGCACTAGGCTTTACTAGAACTAGGAATGTGACAACTCACCCCCACTAAACTAGAATCTCATCCCGAGATTCAAGACGTGAGGTAAGAAGACAGAGGGGACACAAAGCTAACACAATCTTCATGATCCAGATTGCACTTCGTAAGAACATTGATTCGATCACCATCTTTGTCTCGATGTCTTGCTCTGAGAACTCCAACCAACATGACAACGAGAGGGAAGGGAAACTCTAGAAGGATCGATCTTTTCGGAGATCGAACAACTCAGGATCAATTCACGGAGTGAGACATGAAACATCTCTCGAGCTAGGACATGAAGCATACATCTAGAGGGATGGAGTGAAATAGATGACGATGGTTCACTAGGTAGGAAACAATTCCACACTTAAGAGGGTGGTGAACAGTTGTCAACGTAGCGAGGAGTTGAGTTGCCATGATACCATAACGGGGCACCTCTGGGAATGTGACTCGTAGAATTATTACCTTAAGTGGCAAAAAGAATTACTTTTGATACATGGATCATTGATACTCCCCAAACCAGCCTAAGGCAGTTTACCAACAATCATTTGGCGGAGTTCGAGGGAATGGCATACTCGGACTAGGATGGATGATGTGGACTACCTTGTTGAGGACAATGCAAGGGATGACTTTGCTTATCACCGGAAATGGATGGGACCCATGGTAGGACTACTTTGAAGATGATCCTGATCAATAATTACTAAGAAGGGTAGTCCATAGTAGGATGTCACAATGGCGGTGCAAGCTGGGAACAAAATGCAAATGCTGGGAATGATTCTAGTAACTGGGGAAAAACTCAACAGCTAAGAGTGATTCCACTGTTTGAACGGTTATGGCATAATCGAGGAATCTAAGAGCAAATCCCAATTAATGCCGACGATAAAGCCTAGTTCTTGCACGTGCTCTCAAGAACTTGAGCATTTCCATATTCATTAGGGTTTTACCAACATCTGTGTCAAGGATCCTGGCAACACAACATACTACCATGATGAATAGTGATGGACGATGCAGATGCAAAGGAAGATAACACCTTCTCAGATTTCACCTTAGCAAGGCCAAGGAAACAAAATCTGGATGATCGACCGAGAGGCATTTAGCACGCCGCTTCTAATGTTCTCCTTGATGTGCTAGCATAACCCATTCATAGATATCGTTTGATATCTAGAACATCAAGTAAAAGGTCAGACTTTGGGAGATCAAGAATCCATAAGGAATAACTTCTGGAGTAAATCCTATGAAACCCCTACGGGGTGGTGGACAACTTCTTCAATCAAAACACTACAATAATTGGTCTTCCGGCTGGGTGTGTTGGCCACCACATCCACTTTACCGGGCTACAGAGAGACCAATATTACAGTTCTTGGGAAACATTCCAACCATCACATCTACCTGAGATTCATATCTGGATGGTGTCAGGATATTCCAGACTCGTCAAGTCTAGAGGGAAAAATGAAAGTTTGCAACACAAATCTACGAGATGACGTTGCGAGATTCTCGGGGAATGAACTACGATAGCAAGCCCCAAAACATGAGCTGGTTCAGCTACACACATGTGAACATGTTGTCCCAGACAAGCATGACCACATAGTAGTCTTACAATAAAACACTACCGAGTTCTGGTTGGGAACCATCAACATGGATATCGTAGTCCTAACATAAGTCTGGATTAGCTCTTATGTAGGAACTTCTTTTCCTTGAACAAGTCAATCAGTGGATTGGTGTGCTACGAAATTCATATGGAACGAAGATGATCAGTCTAACAGACCACAGAATACTTTGCACATGCATGGTTGACTTGAAATGATTCCATAGGAAGAAAAAATAAACCTTCTCGAATTCACGGCAGCAACTTGCACCAAATGCACGTGAATCAGAGGAAGTCACTTCTTTCTTCGACATATGCTTCATGAACGGGACAAGAAGATATTGCTTATAGAAGTTTCCAACACTAGCTGGATGTTCGACACGAATCATGGAGAAGATAGAATGTTGTTGATGGGCTCAACAACAAGTCATCGAGATTTCCATATAAATGGATTTTCACAATTATGTGAACAAGGTGATAGCATCGGTTAGACTAAAAGATATAATGGTGTATGCTCGAGGGGTCAACCATGAGTAAGACAACATTATGAACATCGTTGGTTCTGATTTGATTTGACAATAGCCCATACTAAAATCAAGGTTTGGAAAAGACAAAAGATCCAATCACTGATCACGAAGACCAATTGATGAGGATATCATTTTTCTTCAACACACATGCACAAAAGATATCCCTTAGGGATGAACTAAGTCAAGTAAGCTTTTATCTTCCAACTCTCCAAGTTTTTGTTTACCTTATCCAACTAGATCAGGGTATCCAACACAGATTCTTGGAGAAAGGGTGGTTTACAAGAAAACCAACTTGATCATGAACTCAACATAAGGGTTAGGGGACAACCTGGTAATACTTCTGAGAAGATATTTAGAAAATCACGAACCACCGGTATGTTAATAAGCTCGAGAACAATCTTCCTTTTCAGGGCAAGACGATATGATCAAAAAGAGCAAGGGATTAACACAATCCTAACTCATTGATCGAAAAGTGCATCGAAAATAAGGACTAGCTAGCACAATCTATCTTAGAATGATGATTCAGGAACCAACACGCTAAGAATGAAATTATTGTCCTTTAACTACCAAGCAACAAGGTTGCTAGAAGTATTGATTTCACACATCATGGTTCACCTGTCGGCATCCCGGTTACAATAACACGGAAAACTGAGGGATGAACAATGATGGCAAGAAGTATCACTGCATCAAGAATTCATAAGAGATGGTGCAATTCTCATGGCGATCCTGGCGTGAAGAGGGTAACACTCCATGGTAGAACATAATCAAAAGCTGGATTGGCATTTTGATTTGCGGATTACAACTGCTTTGACCCAATCCTAGATATGGATGAGGTTATGGAGTTTGATTCTCCAAGTCATTCTGGAATAGAATGGCTTGATGGACCACAAGAGTAATAGGCATTGATGAACATGATTGCACAACTACTCCTTACTATCAATTGATAGGTGATGGCCAGAAAACAACTAAAGAGGGACAACTCAAAAGACCATATGATTTTCTGAGTTGTGGATGCACAGATTAGTATGTCGAACCAAGTTCAACAGGTTTCTTCTGGATAACCCATGCAGATTGGTAGGACTGGCAGAGTCACAACATAGAATCGAGAACGCATCAAGATCACTCTGGTTATGATCTTTTGTTCAAAAGAACTTCTGCCATATTTGTTCATGGTATTGGAAGAATTATATACCACGAACCTCGAGGACTATCACAAAGGTTACTAATAACCTAAGGGAACTAGCAAATACTAACAACACGAAGTAAGTAGGGTGAATCTCTGGTTCAGAAACCCAGGAGTAGAATGCCTACTAACTAAGTGGCATCACGGGATGCTTTCGAGAATGATGGCCAGAATCATCACACTGTAGACAAGACATGGCTAGATTACTAGATAATCCCTTAAGACACCTAGGGTCATAATAATAGCTCCAAGATATACGTCGATACAATAGGGTACCTCAGCTCACTGATTAGTGTGGTTAATTTGGCCCAAAGAAACATTAGGAACAGGAAGAAGGAATTTGCAAATGCATCAAACTATTTAGAAACCTGGGATGACTCGGAAAGCATAACGGCTGTAAATGATCAAAAAGATTTGAGACATCCTGCAAAATAGTGGCATAGCCACTCAACATCACAATATCAAGGTTTCGAGAACAACTATGAACACATAGAGGTAGTAGAAACTGAACAGAAACTTAAATCCAGCAATCCTATAAGTCTACGGATTAGCAACACATGATCCTGGTAGAAAGAAGAGAAAGCCTGCTTCCTTAACCCCATAGAAATATAGGATGACTCGGATCAGAAGGGCATAAGGTATAGGAGTAAAAAGAGCCTTATGTTCCCATCCACAATCAATTCCCTTATATAACTAAAGAGTTCTCTAGACTCAACTTTGACCAGTTTGGCCTGGTAATCCTACAGGCATTCAGGCTCTGATATCAAAGCTGTCAGGACCCCGATCCTAAGTCGGACCGATCTAGCATGTAACACATCATATCACTTTGCAGCCTCACGCACGGTGTTCCCACGGGTGCCACCTTACCTGGCCCGGGACCGTTTGCACATTTTGGCTCACGTATATGATAGTGCCGCTAGCATCCATATGATAAAGAACCCGGGCCAACATGACTAGTCGTAAACCCAAGGTGGCGCTAACTTACAGGGACAGGCATACATGACCCAGCAACGAACGTGTCGATCAACAACGTGTGAACCCAAGTCATAGCAAGCTACATGGACTTAAAGGAACAACGTGTGACATTTCCCCGAAGGGACAGACACAGGAACGAAGAAGGACACATGCCGGCCAGCCTAAGTGTTCTGGAGTAGTAGCAAGCTACCATGGCTCAGTGGAAGCACTAGGAGACATTTCCCGGTATGAGAGGCTACCAAGAATAAATAACTAGGTTGTCGGATCCCACACATACCAAGCATTTCAATAATCATACACACAATATGCCCGATATGCGCAAATACAACATGGCATCACAACATGACTCTAAAACTCAAAGTATTTATTCAATAGGCTCCGAGGAGCCAAGTATTACAAATAGGTGTCTGATGACCCAACATTCAGAGCATACAAGCAACGGAAGCATAACATGTCTGAGTACAGACAATTACAATGAAAAGGGCCGAGAAGCCTGACTATCTACAAGATCCTTCCGAGGGTACAAGATCGTAGCTTAGGTATCAAGCTAAACGCCAATGTCCACATGGAACTACTAGCAAGACTGAAGCCTCCCTACAAAACATAAACTAAGAAAACGTGAGTACAAATGTACCCAGCAAGACTTACATCAGAATTAGCTACATATGCATTATTGTCAACAAAGGGGGTGGTGGAGTTTAACTGCAGCAAGCCAGCTTTGAATCAGTGGCTATCCTAAACTATGAATACAAGTAACTCTTTTGAGGTGGCGCACATGAGTCCACATATTCACCATATAAATACACCACTATGGATCTGCTCCCGTCTCCCTATGAGAACACCATCCATAGCGCTCACGCTTATCTTGTGTATTTTAGAGTATCCACTTTCACTTGTCTATGAACTATATAGGCAACCCAAAGGTCCTTTACTGCGGACGCGGCTATTTGAATAGATCATTTATAACCCTGCAGGGGTGTACTTCTTCACACACGCTCTCGCCACTTACCGCCATGTACACGTCATGTATCTCAGTAACCTTCAAGCGGAAGCCTGGCGAGGGTGTCGGCCATGACCTGACTAACCACACAAGTCCCTAGTCCATGTTTATCGCCTATTCAGGTTCCATGCGCAGGGAGTCCCACCAAGGTTTACACATACGGCCCCGAACGATGTGTGCAGGGTTCCTGAGACACCAAACAGGCGCCCAGTACACTTTGCCACGTGCCTAGCGCATCACAGCCCACCCTCGGGTCAGTGCTGCGCACGGCCTCCAGCATACTACAAACACCAAAAACTACTTGCAACTCCCGGACATAGGAGAGGGGCGGTTAATAAGTCGAGAGGGTCAATTAAGGATCCCAATGAGTGGTAGTAGTTGTTCATGGATCACAAACACAAAACTCAGTTCCTGAGGACGACTTCAATGAGACAACCCACCATGTAATCCTACATAGCCTCTCACCGCTACCTTTACCAAATCATGTTCACACACTTATCTCACAAACGGTAGGACATGTTCACAACATTCCAATTCGTCCTTGATGAATCAGACCTAACTCAACTCTAAGCAGTAGCAGGCATGACAAACAAGCATGAATGAGTAGGCACAACAAGGCTCAAACAATTCTACTCATGCTAGTGGGCTTCATCTATTTACTGTGGCAATGACAGGTCATGCAAAGGAAAGGGGTTCAGCTACCGCATCATGTAACAGATGAATCGTCATTGTCCTAATGCAGTAAAAGAGAGCAGGAGCGAGAGAGTGGGATTGTATCAGAATGAACAAGGGGGTTTTGCTTGCCTGGAACTTCTGAAGAAAGTATAGTTCTTCATTGGTGTCATCGAACTCATCGTCGGAACACGTCTATCGTCTATCGAGAGGGAACAACCACCGGCAACAAAGAAGGAACTCAATCAATGCAATGCACAATATGATGCATGATCATGACATGGCAATATGATGTGATTTGAGCTAATGCAACTAGCAACCAGATTAAATGAAGTTGGCTTGAATCAAAGATTCAAATTCAACTCCATATGTGAATATTCAAATGCCACTTATTTCATTTGCCCTAAACAGTAGACATAAGTTGTTCTTACATGCCTGAAAATGGTACAGATGGATAGACTGGATTTTTTTTTGATCATTTTTCATATATAACTTATTTCATTCTGAGTTATAGATTAATTTCTATGAATTTTTGAACCTTTGGACATTTTCTGAAATTTATAAATCATTTCTGATTTATTTTAAAATCACAAAAAATGTTTACTTCATCAGCATTACGACACTATGACGTCAGCAGGGTCAACAGGGCCGGTCCAGGTCAAACCTGCGTGTGGGGTCCACACATCAGTGACACATGGACTAATCCCGGTCAAACCCAGCGCTGACTGGGGTTTGACCAGGGGTAGGGCCCCCTATCAGTGCTGTTAGGGGGCTTAGCTAGCGGGGTTAGCATCTAATGACGTCCACATCGGTAGTCGCCAGATTTTCACCGGTGACGACCACGGCCGACGGCGGAGGTGCACCGTGCGCTCGCTACGGAGCACCATTCGATGCGCGGTTTGCTCCTACGGGTTCCTGGGAGTGAGGCGCGTCCATAGCAACAAGCGGCAACAGCTGGGGTGGCCGGAGCTGACGGCGGCGAGCTCTTTTGTGGCCGCTAGAGTTTGGCCATCGATGGGTTAGGTGCTACGGCGCGTTTTGAGACAAACTGGTGGTTTCTGCAGCTTCCTGAGGAAGCGTTGAGCACGCCTACATGCTCTGGTGTGACGTGTGGGTGTTGTAACTGCGGCGGGGACATGGCCGGCGGCAGGGAGCGCTCGGCTCTGACGGTTGATGCGGCTAGGGAGAGAAATAGGCGATGAGGCATGGGGGAAAGGTACAATGGCTCATCGCGGTTCTTCTGGTGCTGCTGGCGAGGCGGGGAGGCACGGGGTCCAGCAAAACAACGGGGGGGATCTCCGGCACCCGAGGTCGGAAACGGCGGCGTTGGTGGGGCCTCAGAGCGTCCGGCATTGTGTAGCTCAGCGAGGAGGTCGAGGACGACGCGGTGGAGCTTTTGGACTCATCGGCAGGGCGAGGGGTGGTCAGTGGCCGTGGTGGCAGCGAACGGCGGCGACTGCGCGCTCGAGTGTGGCGTGGAAGGGAGCAGAGGAGGGGGAGGAGTATGGGAGAGAGGTCGAAGGGGTTCAGGGGGCTGCGTGGCGCCGCGAGAGGCATCCAGGGGGAGGAGGGGATAGCCATGCAGGGTGGAGGTGGCCGGCGTGAGCCGGGCACATGTCCTTTGCCTACTGGCGAAGTTGGAAGACAATAGGGGCGCCAGGTGGGCCGGGCCAACAGTGTTGGGCCGGTGGGTGGGCGCCAGGTAAGTCCCTTTCTCTCACCCTTTTCCTTTTTGTTTCAGTTTTCTATTTTTTGTAACTTCAGGGCTTTATTAAAAATAGCTAGGCACTTTCAAAAATCATGCAACTGACTGTGGCAACTGTTTGGAATATTTCCAACATTAAACTTTTCAGTTTGTGCTTATTTGGGCATTTAAAATATTTAACAGAATTTAAGGTTCATTGAAAAAGTACTTTAGTAAACCCTAGTTGGATTAAGTGGTACTGGGGGTTTCTGCCATCCCCATTTCAAGCTTTTGAGAAAATTAAACATGATGCACACATGAAGCTAGCACTAGGCATTACCAGAACTAGGGATGTGACAAGTACCTTGAAAGTTGGCTCGAAAAGCGTCCTCGAGCTCCTCCCAACATCCTACGGAGTTTTGGGGAGGCTATTTAGCCATTATCGAGCCAGACCTTAGAGCTTCAATGGTACGTATTTGATGCCGTGAAGGTCGTCGCGCCATGCCATGTGGATGTGTAGTAGGAAGTCTTCTATCCATACGGCCGGATCCGTCGTCCCGTCATAGGGCTCGATATTTATGGGCTTGAAGCCCTCTTGGAATTGGTGCTGCATCACTCTATCTGTGAAGCACAGAGGGTGAGCGGTGCCCCTGACTCAAGCTACGTCACGGCAGAGACCATCTGTCATCTGGACTCGCTATTATTCCCGAGCTCTATCGTTTTCGTCCAGCCAAGCTTGGTAACTATCCTGTCAAACAGGAGAGCTGCCTTTGGGTCCACAGATGGACCTTGTTAGACCTGTGCGAGCATCTAGGTCGCGTCATAGGTCATATTCATAGGTAGGCCGGATTGGCTCCTTGCCTGGACGATGAGGTGGAGGGAGAGGTTGTTCATTTTTATCGCCGCCTATCCCATCCTTGAGGGGGGTGGTCTGGCTGGTCCGCCTGAGTGTGTCGTGCAGGAGCTGGCTCTATGGCCTCATCATCGAATTGCGGAAGAAGCTTTCGCATTGGGTAACTTTTGGTCTACCGCTTGTAGCCATACCCTTCTTCGGCAGCTAGGGCTTTAGTCCATCTATCATTGAGGGTGTTTTGCTCGGCCTTTATTCTCTGTTGTTGTTTCTTCAAGCTACGCGCGGTGGCAATGAGCCGCCGTTTGAACCTCTCTTGATCTGACGGATCTTCAGGGACGATGAAATCCTCTTCGCCCAAACTAACCTCCTCTTTGGAGGGGGGTACACTACAAAAAAAATACACATCCGTGACATTTTGGGCTGAACCAATTTTTTTTCTGTCATACTTATGGCACTTCTATGATGATAATTGTGACAAAACCTGACATCATCATAGATGTGGTGGACTCCTACTTCTATGACAAAAAATCATGACAGAAAATGGGCTTTTCGTCCTGGGCGGGCCGGAGAAGCAGTTGCATGACAATCTTTGGGCCGTCCATGACGGAAAAAACCGTGGTAGAAGCGAGGGAGAGGAAAATATCAGGGTGTTCCCGGTTACGGTGGGTGGTCGAGGCTGAGCGATGCACGGAGGTTTGCGTGTTTCTCTCGTACATGCACGCACATGGGTGCGAGGCCTTGGGCTCTAACTGAGAGGCATTCACCTACTGAACCCAAGCGATTGCACTCCAGGCTACGCGTTACTGAACCCGAGCGATCGATCGATGGCTGTTAACTGAACCTGATTGAGCGATTCCTTCTCTACTACTGCTAACTGAAGCCGATCGATGCTGCCTCTGGACGAACAGTGAACGTTGCAGGGAGGTTTGGAATAACAGTTCCCGGTGGGGGTGGATGAACAGGACCCCGTGGTGTTGCCTCTGGATGAACAGGACCCCGATTGATCGAGTCGGTTGGGGCTGGATGAACAGGACCCCGTGGAGGGCTGGATGAACAGGACGACCCCGTGGAGGGCTGGATGAACAGGAGACAGTGGAGGGGTGGATTAACAGTAGCCCATGGAGGGGTGGTTGAACAGGAGCCCGTGGAGAGGGCTGGTTGAATAGTAGCCGATGGAGTAGCACGCGGTGGAGGCTGGATGAACAGGAGCCCGTGGATGAACAGTCGCAGGTGGAGGCTGGAGGAGGTCGACGGTGGATTAACAGTAGCCCCTGGAGGCTGGAGGAGGTCGACGGTGGAGATGAACAGTATCAGTGGAGTCGCGTTTTGCGGTACGCCACACCCCTCCCGATGAACAGGACCCCCGTTTCGACCGTAGCGCTCCAACACAAGTCTGTTTCCTCCGTTTTGCGGTACGCCACACCCCTCCCGATCAATAGGACCCCGTTTCGACCGTAGGAGGTCCAACACAAGTCCGTTTCCTCTGTTTTGCGGTACGCCAGACCCCTCCCGATGAACAGGATCCTGTTTTGAACGTGGCCGGTCGAACACAAGGCTGTTTCCTCTGTTCTGTGGTATGCCAGGCCTCGTTTCCATCGGTTGTTCCATCCAAGCCCTCTCGATGAACACGACCATGCATTCCGTTCCGACCTAGCCGGTTGGCTCCCCATGAATACGACGACGATGTTGTTTCTCTGTTCCGACCCAGCCATGTACATGAGCCCTGGCCTTATGTATGCGCGAGTAGGCGTTCGAGACCCCACCCATATGTATGTACGTGGCCGTATTTACTTTCTTGCACCCTGGCCGTTGTACGTACGTGTACATGCTATGTGTGTGCCTCTACTACGACACGTGAGAGCCTATACTACGACATGTGCGTGCCTCTACATCGACTAGTATGTACGTACACGTTCGTGACCAGAATGACAACGCTACATACGCTTCGACCAGGTGGGTCCCGACTGTCAGGCACTTCCTTGCATGCGAAGATGTAGCTGCTGGGTCCCAGCAGTTAGGGGGCGAATCATTTTTTTGCTCGTAATATGGACACACTTCCTTGTGTGCGAAGTTGTAGCCGGTAGGTCCCAGTAGCCATGGACCCAGTTGTCAGCCTCTCCACATACAGTCCACGTCCGATGGAAGTCGTTCCTTGACCACGTTGACCACGCCGCACCGAGAACACCAGGGCAGTGGACGACGGCGAGGCCTAGGAATGGGATGACGCGGAACTGAGGAAGACGCGGCAGTGGAAGCCCACGCGGAGAGGAGTACGAGGGCTCACTGGTTTGGCTGCAGTGTGAGGCTGCCGTTGCCGCAAGGCCTGGCCAGCGGTGGGAATAGTAGGGGGCGGTGAGGCCTCCGCGGCAGCACAGCCGGCCACAGGAGGCAAGAGCATGCGGCACGACCGGCGCTGCTTGGGGCGGTTGGAGCAAAAAGACCAAAGGTTGAAGAAGCACTACGGCCGTTGGATGGACATCATACGGTCATTGCAGCTAGCATCGTTTATATTGACTAAGTTGAGAAAGCCCTTGGTATGCATCAACTTCATAGACCCACAGGCCAGCCTCCAAAATGGTGCGCCCCAGATGTCAGGGGGAGGAATCATTTTTTGGGCGATTGAAGCAAGAACTTCCGAGATTGAAGAAGCACGACATCCGTTGTTTGGACATCCAACGGCCACCGCTGCTAGAACCGTGTGTTGTTGAGAAAGCCTTGCATACGCGTCAACTTAGTTTTTTTAGGGAACGCGTCAACTTAGAAGCCCCACAAGTGTGTGGTAGAGAATATATAGCCCATTTGCGATTTGTAAGAATGTGCAACCCATTTTTTAATTCTAATGGAATTTACTACAGCCCATTTACAGTTTGTTAAAAGTACAACCCAACTTCTAGCAAGGACAACGATTAATAATTTCAACCAACCGCTCAAAACAGAATTCAAAAACATTTCCCAGATTTTGATGGGATCCGAAATATTTTTATCCGAAATTTCTTGTCAGATTAAATATAATTTCAAAATAAATTTGTATTACGTTAAAATCCAACGAAATATTGCACGCGCAACAAGTAATGAAATTAAAAATTTCAAATTCCAAAAATAATATATTTTTTAAACTAATTACGCGTTTGGTGCATTTTTTATAGTTACTGCTCAGTTACTATAATTACATGCCATTTATTATTTCTTAAAGTCCATTTTCTTGTTAAGCCTAATGCATACCTCCTAGGAAAGTTTGCCGCCCAGCGGGGCGGAGAATAACAAGTTGACCCGGATATTGTGTACACTGTCGGTCCGGTTGCATTGCTGATGTTGAAAAAAAAGGCATGTGTAGTACAGTACAGCCTAACATGGCTATTCAGCCCACATTCAGCGACGCCGGAAAGGCCCAAACAAGGCTTCTGTACAACTTTTTGAAGTCACTGAGCTCAATTAATAACTTAAGAAAAAAGTTAGATTACAGTGGAACCTAATTAGAAGTTGTCATGAGCAAAGAAATAATTCAACAGGTCCCACTTGTGCACGTGTGTGTGTGCGTGTGTGCGTGTGCGTGTGTGTGTGTGTGTGAGAGAGAGAGCGTGAGAGAGAGAGAGAGACCCATCGGTCGATGCTCGTAAATACATCTTTCAGCCATATGCATTGCTGATGCTCAGTAAAAACTTATATAGTTGACACAATCATATAGAACATCATAGCACACTGAACTTGCATACAAAAATTTCACGCAGGCGGCACGATCAGGATGGAAGCAGTGGATCGCTACGGGTAGGGCTATGTTGAAACTAACAAACTCGTACATAACGGTTCATCGTCTTTATCAATGACGGGGAAATATCTTGAATGCTCTGCAAAGAAAAGAGACAGACAACACAATAAGTTCTGCTAGCACATTAAGTTGACGTACAACCCTTTCTAAAAAAGTTCAGGTACAAAATTAGAACAGGTCACAATCAAATGTACTGGCACATCAGTGCTTCACACCCATATCTCCGATTTAACTAGTATCTGACAAGATTCAGTTGTTACCTCAAACTAGAGCACATCCAAGCAGCCAACCCTGCCTCTTCTCCCAAAGAAGCAGTAGCCTCCGCCGCGCAATGGAGTAGGCCCTGTGCCATCCATCTATCCGAGCAACACGGGGAAGGTCGGACGTTGACTCCTATAATGGACGTCGTCGACGGACCCTGGCACCAGCGGCGGCGGCAGGACTTCGATTGATGGATTGACCACTTCTTTGACATGCACGAACATTCGATACAGGTACATCCCTAACGTGATCCGCGGTGGCCTTGGTGGTGACGAATAGTACAACCCCGGTTCCTGCACAGGTATCTCAACACCAATAACCTCCGGTATGGTGGACGGCTTCTTCATCCATGCCATAACCGTCAGAGCCCAGCTGTCTAGAGGAACAAACATACTTACGAGCTCACCTCCAAGGTCGTTGATAATCTGATTCATGGACTCATTGTTCCAAGCACGTCGAGAAATGCCGTGGAAGGTAAGATTTGTTAAAAACTCAAGCTCAGAGGGCACCGAGCCCCACCTGGGTGCCACCGATCAAAGCTCACAGCTCGCCATCGTAGAACAAATGCCGGGAAGATTCGAACACACGACTGCAGTCGAAAGTTGTCTGGAACCTGACGAAGAAATCAACCGGTGGCGGACAGACTTCAACGAGCAAGTCACTTATTTAGATGCCGTGTGCAATGCCAAGAGCTTTGACAAGGTCGTCCGGTGAGACGGGAGGCCGGTCGATGTTGATGGTTACCATCAGCACTTTGCCGACAAACTGGTTGTCAAGCGCCGCCATGCCACTATTGAGCGACAGCACGCAGCGATCGAAGGCAGGACAGACCTCAGGATCTCCGGCTCAGAAATCCACATTGACTGGCAACATGATAGTGCGCTCGAGTATAGGGAGTACAGGTGGGGGATTTGGGGGAACTGGAGTAGGAATCAAGATTCCAGAGGTGGGGGAGGGGCGGGAGATTGGGGATGAAAATGTAGCATGAATTTCGAACACGCGCCAATATGCTCTCAGAGCGCAAGCACACGAAAACACCGGCGGCGCCCACATGTCGGCCTAGGAGTCCTTATTCTTTCACTTTTGGAGAGCCCGGCCCTTTTTTTAGGATCTTTTGAGAGCCCGGCCTAAGAGTCATAATTGACCTGTTTGGCATTGCGTTACTACTCGGCCCATATTCAACGACACCTCACTGGCCCAAACAAGTGTACATCATTGAAAAGACAGTGAGCTCAAATTTTATAACTTGAAAAAAGGAGATATACTCTGAACACTGGAGAATGGTGATGCCCTCAATTAGCCCACAAGTAGTTCGAGACAATAAACAGTTCGAAACAATGATATAGACAACATTCAAACACTGACTAGTGACTACTACTGACATAAACAGCAAGACATGATAGTTCATAAGAAGTCTTACTACACCACCAAAACGCACCCATCTGCAGCGCTTAGACTCTCGTGATCCAGACGAGAATGACATTCTAAAGAGAGGCAACTATTACATAGTAAGAGTGACATAGACGAGGATGACCAAATGACAAGGAATATGCATAATAAAAGAAAGAACTACCCATCCAGAACCAGCAGCAAAGACAACAAAGTCATTCGAAGAGATGATCCAACACCATCATAATTTGCACCCCCGCTTCAGAGACTAGTGATCCGGAGACAACAGTCATCCACCCTTTCGACGCAACACCCTGATTACCTATCAACCTGAAGGCTTCAACCACATCACCGCCTGTCGTAATTGAGACATCTAAGGATCAAAGTTAATCCGGATGCCTTTGTCATTCTCACCTTCTTTTGGCTGCAGGCTGTATCGTTGACAATCAGGGGAGTTTGCTCCCGAACTCCTAGGGCTCGCCGTGTAGACACATTTTCCATAGCAAACAGAGCCTCTCTGCCATCAAGGTCCTTGCCAACGGTGATCTCCTGGTTAATCGGATAATTGAGTCTGAGAAACAGAGAGTGTGAACCAAGGCTATTTACCCGCCTCCAACTAAAAATCCTGAAGGCCCCAACAAGCTGGTATCCTGCTCATAGACGTAACAGCCACTGTCCGGATACTCACGTATTTCACGGTGCTTGTATACAGTGGGGTTTTTGCAATATAACTTTTCTGGCTCATGTGTCCGAATGATCATCAGTCTTTTGCCGTCGTCTGATCGAGCGAGGAACCAGTTGTGCTTCCCTGTTTTTGGCAAAGGTGGTGTGATTACAAAGGGCAGTAACTGTAGGGACACTGCATCATATCAAAAAGGACAGGCATTGTTAATGTAAGATCAGCATTGTTCAAAGTATGAGTAGGATAATGCAAACAACATTGATATGTCCCTGTTGGAACTGGGAGGAAAATACAGGGAAATGTATACTGGGTTCGAAAATATAGAAGTGCCATGCATGGTTATACTCATGTTATGTCGCAATCCATTCTTCACAGGAAACTACCATGTCATGCATGTTATGTAATCATGTTCTGTCCTCGCAAACAAATTCTTCAAGGTAACTAACAGACCATGCACTGTTATATACTCGTGTTCTATGGGAATTTTTTTGTGAGGATATTATTCTAGCCATTGATTGCTGAAGGGCGAATATAGGTATGTACACATGGTAAGCATTACAGGATTTCACTACTTGCAAATATAGAGTTCTCCATATGCACATTTACTTCCCTAATGTATGGTTAGATGAAACCAACAGTGTGGTGCATGTTTCTACATCATGAAAATGAGGAAACTAACATGGCCATTGATACACACTCATATTTAGTAGTAGTATATAGATTACTGTAAAATAAGGAGAATATCCATATATCCCCAACCGTTTGATTATTCGGGGGTACAAATTGGTTGTAATGACATGGTCACAATTGCATGAATTAACTCATTCCAAATATAGCTAATTTACGGCGTCTGTAATACATTGCCATAGTTCTACTCAAATTCTGCTCAAACAGGGATATGCCAATCATCACAAAAAGTTCAAACAGTGTCATGGCGTCATCATTAACATGAGATGGAAACAACTTACACACGCCATCCCAGTTATACGTGGTGCCATCTGCTTTGTCGATCGCGTAGATGATGCCATTGTGTTCAATAGCATCACAGAAGTGTGTATCAGCTTTGACGATGATCCACTGCAAGTTGAGTTGTCTCCAGCTAAAGAAGGCACCGACGTAAAGATAGGCGAGTCCGCGGTCGAATAAGGCAATTAGCTTGAAGTCTATGTAATTCGCATATAGTGTGGGCACTTGGCAGATTACAATCTTCTGCAAAACCAAGTCCATCCAACTGACGCGGTAATCTAGATGACTTGGACTGTGATGGTAAAACTCAATATAATCCAACGGAGGAAGGATAATCTCATGGGAGGTCTGGAAGTTCACGAGCACCAACTTTTTACCGTCTTCTCTGAAGGCAGCCATCCAGTGGGAGTTCATGCCGACGCAGTACATACCTGCCAAGAAGTTTCAGGCGATGGTGATCGGATCAAAGTCAAGGGAAATGACGTACGACGACCCACTACATACCTGCAAAGAAGTTTCGGCTAATGGAGATCGGATTGAAACCGAGGGGCATCATGTACGCCTCTGTATCATGGTGAGCCAATCTCGCAAGACCAGATAGCAGCAAGTAGGGTGTCTTGAAAAGCTTAGGCCTCACTTCGATGATGGCCGTGTGCATGTCCCTCGAGCATGCAGCCAGCCGCAGGGCGCCCAACATATCCATACACGAACAACATAGGTCGAGGATGTCACTGGGGAGATTGCTCCAATCGTGGATCATATGGAAGCTGCGCGGTTCGCGTTCGACCATGATGGAGTTTGGAAGATGGGTTTTTTTGGAGGCTTGATTTATGGGGGAGAAGGTTGTCGGTGCTGGAGCGGCTAGCGAGGGAATAGTGGTACTAGGGGAGGCGAGCGAGGCGACGGTACACGGGGGCACAGTGAGATGGAGACGGATATGGAGATGGAGATGGAGATGGGGAGTGGTGTTATGGGAGGGGAGAGGGAGACGAGGCGAGGCATGCTAATGTGCTGTACAGCGGCGGTGATAGACTGCACAATGCACAGGGTGAGGCTGACTTTGGTAACCCGAACATGCCGCCTGGACTAGTGTCAGCCGCAGGGTGTTGTCATTTCACTGTGAGGACCAGATGAATAATATTTTGACATCAAGTGTACCACAGTTGTACTACTACTAGTAGTAGGAACATGAGTACTCCAGTACTGTATAGCGCAAATAGGTCTGCCGTGCTAGCATGCCTGTTCACTTCATCCTCCAGGTATCATCCATATTGCAAGCAAAACCAAATTCTCGTGCATGCGAAAGCGCGAAGATGGGCCTTTGATGAGGATAACCGTGTACTCCCTCTGTCTAGGTGAGCGCAACCTAGGTGGCTGTAGATTGGACAAGAAAGAGCACGGGGACGAGCAAAACTTCCAACCACGGCACTGTTACAAATGGAAGCAAAATCAGCAATTAATACATAGTTATAAGGATGCATTTTCAGCTCTCCATGCAGACCCAATCAACGCCCTGCCGCGATGCATGCAGTGGTTGTTCTAGTGCATCAAGGAAGGCATGCAGATCGTTCCACTCTTGATGGAGCGAGTATATGGAAAGGTAGAACGCGGCAGCAGAGGAAGAGAACGCTGGCTAACAAGGCTGGGAGGGGATCGAGCAGGAAGTTAATGTTCCATGCCTAAAGGTTTTGGGAAAACCTGATTTTCATAAGGTGACTTACTCACCTAGACGGAGGGAGTATTCCTTAACCAGAGAATGTTGTGTCTCCCACGCATGCGCCAATATCCATCTGAACCAGCTACGACACATTTTTTATCTGTTTGCATAGGTCCCACCTATCAGGAAGGATGGGCAAGTACACAAACATGTACGACTCCTCAATCTACCTGCATAGCCTTTTCATTTAGTCTACCAAGTCCTCTAATCAACTGCATGCACGCCAATTCTCCCATTTACTTCTCCATCGGGAACCGATTTTCCTCGGCTTCTTCACCTCCCCTTCGTCTTCATTTGCATCCAAAACCCACTGCTTTCACATTGTTTTAACCTCTTTAAATAATCATCTACTACTTTAGTTAGACTAGCCATATAATCCTAATTCTCCAAACCATAGCCCTCCGTTCCAGCGGTTCCAAATGGCGAAAGAGATCGAGATGCAGGTTTTTAGCGTCCAACATGTCCTCGTCAAAGGCTCGTTGAGCATAGTTGCCACCGTCACCATCCACCCAAGGGTTGTTCGAAAGTGGATCAACAATGTATCCAACTCCCTTGAAAAGGTAGAGACGAGGGTCATCGGTCTCGAAGTAGAGTACACGGAGCATGCCACTGGGAAGATCCAACGTGCCGCCGTCCTTCAGTTGTCCCTTGAAGATGATGTTTTGGTGTACCACATCATACACGCACCCTCCATACCAGGTGAGCTTCACGATTTCTTGTCTTGGGAGGACATATACTTCTGTGGGGCAGCCATCAAAGGGGACAAACAGAAGCTGGAGCCATACAACCATGATTTGAAAAGCATCGCTCACCTACAAACCAGAATCAAAATTCATGTAGAAGATTGTGATAAATAGACACCATCCCTATTTGACGTAGCAAATTTTGTGCTCGGTACAAATCTTCAGAAGGGTGACGAGACAGTGGCATTAAGGTCGTCTGGATGGGATAATTATCCCTTGACGTACGAGCGGATAAAATATGTTTCCCTCGATGCGCATGTGAGTTTCGAGATAGCTGCAAGGTCCAAAAAGCTTGTTGCAAAGCCGTCTCCCACAGAAAATGAGAACAAGAAGAAGAAGAAGAAGAAGAAGAAGAAGAAGAAGAAGAAGAGGAAGAAGAAAAGGCTCCACCAGCAGGAGGGCATTATGGATGGATGAACTATTTCCTCTCTTGTAAAAAAAATTATTCCCTCTCGGTGTATATTGATATAGATGGACTATTTCGATGGTGTGCATGTCTTTGGAACAAAGTAGTAGCGTGGGTCCGCTTGACTATAAGGAACTATTTATCCGCCTAGCTTTCTCTACTACTCCTTCCAATGATCGGTATGCAATGCATGTGTCCGTAGACATGACAGCTTGTCCATGGAAGTTCAACTACGACGACCATCATGTTTCATCCACTACCACTCGCGATTCCCACGACGCCGCTCCAATCAATGGCACTATGCCCCCTGACGTGCGCCTCACCTCTCTCGGCCGCACCACCCCTCTGCCTTTGTGTGCATGACATGTGGGCTACCTAAAATGCGGCGAGCATCAAGTTTATACCAAAGCCACACGCGATTCCCACGACACCGCTCGAACCCATGACACCACACGTCCCCCGACCTGTGGCTCACCCCTCTCGGCCCCACTGCCCCTCTGCCTTCGGGAGCATTACATGTGGACTAGTCACCTATCGGGTCCACATGTTATTGAATCAAAGGCAGGTGTAGTAAGGCACTGAAGCTTAGTTCTGAGGGCCCTGAGAGGGAAATGTAACTCCTGCACCAGGACTTGTGGTGCTACCGCTGCACGAACTCGTGCCAAACTCGAGATTTGTTTCTTTACTATACATGCACGCAACGATTTAATGGACACTGTAATCTCAACATGTGATGGGGAGCTCTAAATTTGAATTTGAAACTTATAAAACAAAAAGATTCAAAACAAATAAACTGGGGGAGAGGGAGTATATCGTAGGATGTGTCCCATACGAAATAAGTCCCCTGGTTTGTCACCGCGAAGATGCGGTTAGAAAGGAGCACATCGTCTTCGTACTCGTACGGCAACAAATCGGTCGTAGATAGCATGGTCTGCCTTTGACCGCCATGTGCAAGGTTCGTGCTATCTTATTCAATCTCACCGTGGTTCCAGCATACCAATTCATGCGGTGGCCCGTTGCATGGCTGATCCCAATGTTGGACAAAGGTTCTACGGGAATGGTGTCACCGTTGTAAATGTTGTGGAAATTGATGTTGGTACCCTCCAATACATATGCAAGCCAATCTCCACTCGCACCGAGCCTAACCTGTGAAACAGTGGGCAGGGGGAGAATTAGGAAATGGACACAGAAGTAGTCTTTAGAATGCATTTACTACGTGATCAAACTCATCTTACCTGCTCATCGGAGGAAATCCGAGTGCCCCTCAACATCGGCATCTCAAGGGGCGTCAACTTGCATCTACAGCCACGCCGCGCTGGAGAGACACCCAAGGAAACATCCTCGTGCATTCCACGGAACATCAAGATGCATTTGTATGAGTAGTTTATCTTGTGAGAGAAAAGGATGAACGAGGGAAGGTCTCTAGAGATAGAGATAGACACCACTACTACCAATGTGTTGGCCCGTGCGTTGCAGTGGATCCAAAGTAATAGAATAATACTTGTTCACGTGCTTGAAATATAAACACTCTAGTTTTCATATACATGTGTCAGCAGACATGATAGCTTGTCCATGAAAGTTGACCACGACGACCATCATGTTTCTTGTTTCTACCACTTCCACACCCACATGCGATTCCCACGACGCCGCTCCAACCCACAGCACGACGTCCCCCGACGTGGACATAGATCCTCTGCCATGGCTACCACTGCCTTGCCCTGCCTTTCCTTTGCTGATAGGTGGGACCCACGCTTGGGGGTCCCACATGTCAGTGACATAATGGTAGGATTGTTCATGTCAGGGGATCCTCATCCCCCCGACGTGCGCCTCATCCCTCTCGGCCCCACTGCTCCTCTGCCTTTGTGTGCATGACATGCGGGCCAGCTGAACTGTGGCGGCCATCAACTTTCTACCACAGCCACACCCGATTGGATGCAGTTTGCCTGCTCCACTGATGTGCTCCGATCTGTACTCCCGCACCATCGAATTTTCATCCAGTGGCTATGACACATTTCTTCCCAGGCATCAATCCTCAGCTGGAGTACTTCTCTACTACAGGTAGTACCCGCCGGTGTGGCCATCTACACCTTGTAACGCCCCGACGCCCAGCTGTGGCACCCTCGCCGCGGGCACGCCACGACCGGCCGGTTCATCTCGAAAGAGTGAGTCGCGAACCACGCCACCACCATGAGGATGACATGTGGGCCAGCAGCATTTAAGGTCCGCATGTCATTGACTCATAGGCCTGGCACTAAGCCACTGAAGTTCAGCCCCGTGGGCCCCGAGAGGGAAATGTAACTCCTGCGGCAGGCCTTGTGGTGCTCCCGTAGTACGAGCTCGTGCCAAACCCGGAATTTGTTTCTTACTACTACCAACTACTAGTAAGGTACACGTGCATTGCACGCATGAGATTCTGGTGGTTTGCGCATTATGCTTCTACATGTGGAGTCTTATAGATTCTACATATCCAACGGCCATTAGTGCTCGGATTTGCCATCTTTGTACCGTCAGATTGGCTTCATCCAATGACCAACTTTCAAAGTTATTCACACACTATATAGGGGTATAGATATAGATGTTTGGTTTGCAGCCTAAGGTTGCCACGCCTAAGATTAGGCGTGCCACAATATCTTAGGCATGTGTTTGGTTCATTGTTACACTTGTGGCTTGCCACACTTTTCTAGCTACATGGTCCACATGTCATAGACTCAACTTCTTGCCAAATCTTGCCACACTTGTGGTGGCCATTTTGTTAGGCACATTTTTTGTGGCATACACAGGGGTTGTTTGGTTTAGGCCTAGCAATGCCACACTTTATCATACAGTGTTGCCAAACTTGCCTAAGGTTAGGGTTGTTTGGTTTGTGACTTACCATGGAGTGTTCTAGATTCTACATGTGACAGAATCTGGTGGAATATAGATGATATCCAACGGCCAGTAGTGCTCGGATTTGCCATCGTTGTACCGTCAGATTGGCTTCATCCAATGACCAACTTTCAAAGTTGTTCACACACTATATAGGGGGTATAGATATAGATGTGTCGGCCCATTGCAATGGATCCAAAGTATATCTATTTAGTGGAGTGCACTTTAAACACATTATCTATTTATTTTTCTGTAACCTTTCGTAGCCATGCAACCAAGCCACATAAGCTTCATGGGTGATGTTGGGGAACGTTGCATAAAATAAAAAAATTCCTACGTTCACCAAGATCAATCTATGAGTTCATCTAGCAACGAGAGAGAGGAGTGCATATACATACCCTTGTAGATCGCGATCGGAAGCGTTCAAGAGAACGGGGTTGAGGGAGTCGTACTCGTCGTGATCCAAATCACCGGAGATCCTAGCGCCGAACGGATGGCACCTCCGCGTTCAACACATGTACGGTCAGCGTGATGTCTCCTCCTTCTTGATCCAGCAAGGGGGAAGGAGAGGTTGATGAAGATCCAGCAGCACGACGGCGTGGTGGTGGATGCAGCAGGGATCCGGCAGGGCTACGCCAAGCGACTATGGGAGGAAGAGGTGTAGCAAGGGGGGAAGGGAGGTACCAGGTGTTAGGGTGCGGCTGCCCTCCCACCCCCCCCCCTCTTTATATAGGGACCCCAGGGGGGCGCCGGCCCTAGGAGATGGGATCTCCTAGGGGGGGGGCGGCCAAGGTGGGAAACTTGCCCCCCAAGGCAAGTGGAGGCGCCCCCTCCCCTAGGGTTCCCAACCCTAGGCACAGAGGGGGGCCCAGGGGGGGTGCACCAGCCCACTAGGGGCTGGTTCCCCTCCCACTTCAGCCCATGGGGCCCTCCGGAATAGGTGGCCCCACCCGGTGGACCCCCGGGACCCTTTCGGTGGTCCCGGTACAATACCGCTGAACCCCGAAACTTTCCCGATGGCCGAAACTCGACTTCCCATATATAATTCTTTACCTCTGGACCATTCTGGAACTCCTCGTGACATTCGGGATCTCATCCGGGACTCCGAAAAACTTTCGGTTTGCTCCATACTAATATCTTTACAACCCTAGCGTCACCGAACCTTAAGTGTGTAGACCCTACGGGTTCGGGAGACACGCAGACATGGCCGAGACTGCTCTCTAGTCAATAACCAACAGCGGGATCTGGATACCCATGTTGGCTCCCACATGCTCCTCGATGATCTCATCAGATGAACCACGATGTCGAGGATTCAAGCAACCCCGTATACAATTCCCTTTGTCAATCGGTACGTTACTTGCCGAGATTCGATCGTTGGTATCCCAATACCTCGTTCAATCTCGTTACCGGCAAGTCACTTTACTCGTACCGTAATGCATGATCTCGTGACCACACGCTTGGTTACTTTGAGCTCATTATGATGATGCATTACCGAGTGGGCCCAGAGATACCTCTCCGTCATACAGAGTGACAAATCCCAGTCTCGATCCGTGTCAACCCAACAGACACTTTCGGAGATACCTGTAGTGCACCTTTATAGTCACCCAGTTACGTTGTGACGTTTGGTACACCCAAAGCACTCCTACGGTATCCGGGAGTTACACGATCTCATGGTCTAAGGAAAAGATACTTGACATTGGAAAAGCTCTAGCAAAACGAACTACACGATCTTGTGCTATGCTTAGGATTGGGTCTTGTCCATCACATCATTCTCCTAATGATGTGATCCCGTTATCAATGATATCCAATGTCCATAGTCAGGAAACCATGACTATCTGTTGATCAACGAGCTAGTCAACTAGAGGCTCACTAGGGACATGTTGTGGTCTGTATTCACACGTGTATTACGATTTCCAGAAAATACAATTATAGCATGAATAAAAGACAATTATCATGAACAAGGAAATATAATAATAATCCTTTTATTATTGCCTCTAGGGCATATTTCCAACAGTCTCCCACTTGCACTAGAGTCAATAATCTAGTTACATTGTGATGAATCGAACACCCATAGAGTTCTGGTGTTGATCATGTTTTGCTCGCGGAAGAGGTTTAGTCAACGGATCTGCGACATTCAGATCCGTATGTACTTTGCAAATATCTATGTCTCCATCTTGAACATTTTCACGGATGGAGTTGAAACGACGCTTGATGTGCCTGGTCTTCTTGTGAAACCTGGGCTCCTTGGCAAGGGCAATAGCTCCAGTGTTATCACAGAAGAGAGTGATTGGCCCCGACGCATTGGGTATGACTCCTAGGTTGGTGATGAACTCCTTCATCCATATTGCTTCATGCGCTGCCTCCGAGGCTGCCATGTACTCCGCTTCACATGTAGATCCTACCATGACGCTCTGCTTGCAACTGCACCAGCTTACTGCTCCATGATTCAACATATACACGTATCCAGTTTGTGACTTAGATTCATCCAAATCTGTGTCGAAGCTAGCATCGACGTAACCCTTTATGACGAGCTCTTCATCACCTCCAAAAACGAGAAACATATCCTTAGTCCTCTTCAGGTACTTCAGGATATTCTTGACCGTTGTCCAGTGTTCCTTGTCGGGATTACTTTGGTACTTTCCTACCAAACTTACGGCAAGGCTTACATCAGGTCTGGTACATAGCATGGCATACATAATAGACCCTATGGCTAAGGCATAGGGGATGACACTCATCTCTTCTTTATCTTTTGCCGTGGTTGGGCATTGAGCCGAGCTCAATCTCACACCTTGCAATACAGGCAAGAACCCTTTCTTGGACTGATCCATATTGAACTTCTTCAATATCTTATCAAGGTATGTGCTTTGTGAAAGACCTATGAGGCGTCTCGATCTATCCCTATAGATCTTGATGCCTAATATGTAAGCAGCTTCTCCAAGGTCCTTCATTGAAAAACACTTATTCAAGTAGGCCTTAATGCTGTCCAAAAGTTCTATATCATTTCCCATCAAAAGTATGTCATCTACATATAATATGAGAAATGCTACAGAGCTCCCACTCACTTTCTTGTAAACACAGGCTTCTCCATAAGTCTGCATAAACCCAAACGCTTTGATCATCTCATCAAAGCGAATGTTCCAACTCTGAGATGCTTGCACCAGCCCATAAATGGATCGCTAGAGCTTGCATACCTTGTTAGCATTCTTAGGATCGACAAAACCCTCCGGCTGCATCATATACAGTTCTTCCTTAACATAGCCGTTAAGGAATGCCGTTTTGACGTCCATCTGCCATATCTCATAATCATAGTATGCGGCAATTGCTAACATGATTCGGACGGACTTCAGCTTCGCTACGGGAGAGAAAGTCTCATCGTAGTCAACCCCTTGAACTTGCCGATAACCCTTAGCGACAAGTCGAGCTTTATAGATGGTAACATTACCATCCGCGTCCGTCTTCTTCTTAAAGATCCATTTGTTTTCTATCGCTCGCCGATCATCGGGCAAGTCTGTCAAAGTCCATACTTTGTTTTCATACATGGATTCTATCTGGAATTGCATGGCTTCAAGCCATTTGTTGGAATCTGGGCCCGCCATCGCTTCTTCATAGTTCGAAGGTTCGCCGTTGTCTAACAACATGATTTCCAGGACAGGGTTGCCATACCACTCTGGTGTGGAACGTGTCCTTGTGGACCTACGAAGTTCAGTAGCAACTTGATCCTAAGTACCTTGATCATCACCATTAATTTCCTCTCTAGTCGGTGTAGGCACCACAGGAACATTTTCCTGAGCTGCATTACTTTCCGGTTCAAGAGGTAGTACTTCATCGAGTTCTACTTTCCTCCCACTTACTCCTTTCGAGAGAAACTCTTTTTCCAGAAAGGATCCGTTCTTGGCAACAAAGATCTTACCTTCGGATCTAAGATAGAAGGTATAACCAATGGTTTTCTTAGGGTATCCTATGAAGACGCATTTTTCCGACTTGGGTTCGAGCTTTTTTGGTTGTAGTTTCTTGACATAAGCATCGCATCCCAAACTTTTAGAAAACGATAGCTTAGGTTTCTTCCCAAACCATAATTCATACAGTGTCGTCTCAACGGATTTAGACAGAGCCCTATTTAAAGTGAATGTAGCTGTCTCTAGAGCGTATCCCCAAAATGATAGCGGCAAATCGGAAAGAGACATCATAGATCGCACCATATCCAATAGAGTGCGATTACGACGTTCGGACACACCATTACGCTGAGGTGTTCCAGGCGGCGTGAGTTGTGAAACGATTCCACATTTCCTTAAGTGCGTACCAAATTCGTGACTTAAATATTCTCCTCCACGATCTGATCGTAAGAACTTTATTTTTCGGTCACGTTGATTCTCTACTTCATTCTGAAATTCCTTGAACTTTTCAAAGGTATCAGACTTGTGGTTCATCAAGTAGACATACCCATATCTACATAAGTCATCAGTGAGAGTGAGAACATAACGATATCCTCCGCGAGCCTCAACGCTCATTGGACCACACACATCAGTATGTATGATTTCCAATAAGTTGGTTGCTCGCTCCATTGTTTCGGAGAATGGAGTCTTGGTCATTTTGCCCATGAGGCATGGTTCGCATGTGTCAAATGATTCATAATCGAGAGACTCCAAAAGTCCATCAGCATTGAGCTACTTCATGCGCTTGACACCAATGTGACCCAGGCGGCAGTGCCACAACTATGTGGGACTATCGTTATCAACTTTACATCTTTTGGTATTCACACTATGAATATGTGTAACATTACGTTCGAGATTCATTAAGAATAAACCATTGACCATTGGGGCATGACCATAAAACATATCTCTCATATAAATAGAACAACCATTATTCTCGGATTTAAATGAGTAGCCATCTCGTATTAAACGAGATCCAGATACAATGTTCATGCTCAAACTTGGCACTAAATAACAATTATTGAGGTTTAAAACTAATCCCGTAGGTAAATGTAGAGGTAGCGTGCTGACGGTGATCACATCGACCTTGGAACCATTCCCGACGCGCATCGTCACCTCGTCCTTCACCAGTCTCCGCTTATTCCGCAGCTCCTGCTGTGAGTTACAAATATGAGCAACGACACCGGTGTCAAATACCCAGGAGTTACTACGAGTACTGGTAAGGTACACATCAATTACATGTATATCAAATATACCTTTAGTGTTGCCGGCCTTCTTGTCTGCTAAGTATTTGGGGCAATTCCGCTTCTAGTGACCCTTCCCTTTGCAATAAAAGCACTCAGTCTCAGGCTTGGGTCCATTTTTTGACTTCTTCCCGACAACTGGCTTACCGGGCCCGGCAACATCTTTGCCGTCCTTCTTGAAGTTCTTTTTACCCTTGCCCTTCTTGAACTTGGTGGTTTTATTGACCATCAACACTTGATGTTCTTTCTTGATTTCTACCTCTGCCGACTTCAGCTGTGAAAATACTTCAGGAATAGTTTTCTCCATCCCCTGCATATTGTAGTTCATCACAAAGCTCTTGTAGATCGGTGGGAGCGACTGAAGGATTCTGTCAATGACCGCCTCGTCCGGGAGGTTAATGTCTAGCTGGGGCAGGTGGTTGTGCAACCGAGACATTTTGAGTATGTGCTCACTGACAGAACTATTTTCCTCCATCTTACAACTATAGAACTTGTCAGAGACTTCATATCTCTCGACCCGGGCATGAGCTTGGAAAACCATTTTCAGCTCCTCGAACATCTCATATGCTCCGTGTTACTCAAAACGCTTTTGGAGCCCCGGTTCTAAGCTGTAAAGCAAGCCGCACTAAACGAGGGAGTAATCATCAGCACGTGACTGCCAAGTGTTCATAACATCTTGGTTCTCTGGGATGGGTGCTTCACCTAGCGGTCCTTCTAGGACATATGCTTTCTTGGCAGCTATGAGGATGATCCTCAGGTTCTGGACCCAGTCCGTATAGTTGCTGCCATCATCTTTCAGCTTGGTTTTCTCTAGGAACGCGTTGAAGTTCATGTTGACATGAGCGTTGGCCATTTGATCTACAAGACATATTTTGCAAAGATTTTAGACTAAGTTCATGATAATTAAGTTCATCTAATCAAATTATTTAATGAACTCCCACTCAGATTTGACATCCCTCTAGTCATCTAAGTGTTACATGATCTGAGTTGACTAGGCCGTGTCCGGTCATCACGTGAGATGGACTAGTCATCATCGGTGAACATCTCCATGTTGATCGTATCTTCCATACGACTCATGTTCGACCTTTCGCTCTCTATGTTCCGAGGCCATGTCTGTACATGCTAGGCTCGTCAAGTTAACCTAAGTGTTTTTGCAAGTGTAAAACTATCTTACACCCGTTGTATGTGAACGTAGGAATCTATCACACCCGATCATCACGTGGTGCTTCGAAATGACGAACTTTAGCAACGGCGCACAGTTAGGGGGAACACTTTCTTGAAATTATTATGAGGGATCATCTTATTTACTACCGTCGTTCTAAGTAAACAAGATGCATAAACATAATAAACATCACATGCAATTAAATATTAGTGACATGACATGGCCAATATCATATAGCTCCTTTGATCTCCATCTTCGGGGCTCCATGATCATCTTCGTCACCGGCATGACACCATGATCTCCATCATCATGATCTCCATCATCGTGTCTCCATGAAGTTGCTTGCCAACTATTACTTCTACTACTATGGCTAACGGTTTAGCAATAAAGTAAAGTAATTACATGGCGTTAAATCATTGACATGTAGGTCATACAATAATTAAGACAACTCCTATGGCTCCTGCCGGTTGTCATACTCATCGACATGCAAGTCGTGATTCTTATTACAAGAACATGATCTCATACATCACAATGTATCATTCATCATTCATCACAACTTTTGGCCATATCACATCACAAAGCAATTGCTGCAAAAACAAGTTAGACGTCCTCTAATTGTTGTTGCATCTTTTACGTGGCTGCAATTGGGTTCTAGCAAGAACATTTTCTTACCTACGAATAACCACAACGTGATTTTTCAACTTCTATTTACCCTTCATAAGGACCCTTTTCATCGAATCCGCTCCAACTAAAGTGGGAGAGACAGACACCCGCTAGCCACCTTATGCATCTAGTGCATGTCAGTCGGTGGAACCTGTCTCACGTAAGCGTACGTGTCAGGTCGGTCCGGGCCGCTTCATCCCACAATACTGCTGAAGCAAAATAAGACTAGTAGTGGCAAGAAAGTTGACAACATCTACACCCACAACAGATTTGTGTTCTACTCGTGCAATAGAGAACTACGCATAAACCTGGCTCTGATACCACTGTTGGGGGACGTTGCATAAAATAAAAAAATTCCTACGTTCACCAAGATCAATCTATGAGTTCATCTAGCAATGAGAGAGAGGAGTGCATCTACCTACCCTTGTAGATCGCGAGCGGAAGTGTTCAAGAGAATGGGGTTGAGGGAGTCGTACTCGTCGTGATCCAAATCACCGGAGATCCTAGCGCCGAACGGACGGCACATCCGCGTTCAACACACGTACGGTCAGCGTGACGTCTCCTCCTTCTTGATCTAGCAAGGGGGGAGGAGAGCTTGATGAAGATCCAGCAGCACGACGGCGTGGTGGTGGATGCAGCAGGGATCCGGCATGGCTTCGCCAAGCGACTACGGGAGGAAGAGGTGTAGCAAGGGGGGAAGGGAGGCGCCAGGTGTCAGGGTGCCGGCCAAGGGGGGAAACTTGCCCCCCAAGGCAAGTGGAGGCGCCCCCTCCACTAGGGTTCCCAACCCTAGGCGCAGAGGGGGGGCCCAGGGGGGGCGCACCAGCCCACTAGGGGCTGGTTCCCCTCCCACTTCAGCCCATGGGGCCCTCCGGGATAGGTGGCCCCACCCGATGGACCCCCGGGACCCTTCCGATGGTCCCTGTACAATATCGGTGAACCCCGAAACTTTTCCGATGGCCGAAACTCGACTTCCCATATATAATTCTTTACCTCCGGACCATTCTGGAACTCCTCGTGACGTCCGGGATCTCATCCGGGACTCCAAACAACTTTTCGTTTGCTGCCCTAACGTCACCGAACCTTAAGTGTGTAGACCCTACGGGTTTAGGAGAAACGCAGACATGACCGAGACTGCTCTCCGGTCAATAACCAACAGTGGGATCTGGATACCCATGTTGGCTCCCACATGCTCCTCAATGATCTCATCGGATGAACCACGATGTCAAGGATTCAAGAAACCCCGTATACAATTCCCTTTGTCAATCGGTACGTTACTTGCCCGAGATTCGATCGTCGGTATCCCACTACCTCGTTCAATCTCATTACCGGCAAGTCACTTTACTCATACCGTAATGCATGATCCCATGACCACACACTTGGTCACTTTGAGCTCATTATGATGATGCATTACCGAGTGGGCCCAGAGATACCTCTCCCTCATATGGAGTGACAAATCCCAGTCTCGATCCGTGTCAACCCAACAGACACTTTCGGAGATACCTGTAGTGCACCTTTATAGTCACCCAGTTACGTTGTGACGTTTGGTACACCCAAAGCACTCCTACGGTATCCGGGAGTTACACGATCTCATGGTCTAAGGAAAAGATACTTAACATTGGAAAAGCTCTAGCAAAACGAACTACACGATCTTGTGCTATGCTTAGGATTGGGTCTTGTCCATCACATCATTCTCCTAATGATGTGATCCCGTTATCAATGACATCCAATGTCCATAGTCAGGAAACCATGACTATATGTTGATCAACGAGCAAGTTAACTAGAGGCTCACTAGGGACATGTTGTGGTCTATGTATTCACACGTGTATTATGATTTGCGGATAATACAATTATAGCATGAATAAAAGAAAATTATCATGAACAAGGAAATATAATAATAATCCTTTTATTATTGCCTCTAGGGCATATTTCCAACAGGTGCCCCCCACATCATATTATTCATACTATGTTGACTGAAAAAAAGATAAATCACCCAAAACAAGATCTTCCCGTTTTTTGTTCCTATGATGTCATGCCGTGCACGTACCTACTAGTTGTATAGTGGTAGTACTAGTTGTATAGTACAAACTTGGTACTAGTAGGAGTAGTACTAGTACAGAATGCTCCTACTCTATCAACGAGCCCCATGTGACACAAAATTTATGGGCTTCTGTGCTACAGCTAGATCTTCCCCTCGTTTCTGTTTTCCAACCCGGCCGCGGGCGCGGTGCGATTTGCCAATAGTCGGTTTTCTCAACGGCGGTCCCACATGAAAGTGAAAATGCTAGGCAACACGCCTTCCCTAAACTATGTGTCGTGCTGGACGGGCCGTGGAGTACTCCCGATTCCCGGGCGTGTGGGGGTGCGACGCGAACACGGCAGGCCTTTTCCTTTTACTAGCAATGTGCCCGTGCATTGCGACGGATCCAAAGTAGTAGAATAGTAGTACTTGTTCACAAACTTGAAAGAAATCACTCTTGTTTTGATATACTCCTAATATATTACTACCTCCGTTCCTAAATATTTGTCGTTTTAGAAATTTCAAATGGACTATCACATACGGATTATATAGACATATTTTGAAGTGTAGATTGACTCGTTTTGCTCCGTATGTAGTCACTTATTGAAATCTCTAGAAAGAAAAATATTTAGGAACAGAGGGAGTACTTTTCACTCAAAATATATTTCTCAGGTAGTTTTGATGAGGTGAGGGAGGGATGTGGTTGCTTTCAAGATAATAAGGGTTTTTCTGCAAATTGGAGCAGAGAAGTGGGCTATTGTTGCAAAAATGCCACAACTTACCTCACAGCCGTTAGATGCAAATCTAATGGTCAGAAACGACGGATGGCAGACACACCACCATCACCAACTGAGTCTTTTATAGGAGTAGGAGTAGAGAAGCATGTACAAATTGTAAAATTTGGTTCTGCTCCTTGGCACGGTCGATAGATAGAAATAACGATTGGAAGCGCTAGGGAGGGGCTATTTCCGCCAGATAAGCAGGGTACGTTGTAGCTAGGTTGGCGCATCGTTGGTTTGGTCACACGCGGTTCGACATGTTCTAGTGTTTCTAGCAAGATGCCCGCGCGTTGCACGAAGTTGATGGAAAAGGTAAGCACAATTTATAAATTGATGGATGGAGAACTAGTTACAGTGATGCATATAATTAAGCAAAGGGATCGCACATATCGGTATTGACTGGAACGAGAATACAACAGCACAATAAGAATTAAGGCCACAATGATGCGATCGCAGTGGTGGTTACAGAAGGCAAGAAGAAAGATACATCCATCAACGTACGACCTCCTCCTTCTCAACTTAGTGCGCCGGGCCACCGACCGACAGCTAAGGAGCGGCGGCTTTTGTGGCGAGGTTGAGGTGCTTCTCAGCAAAGGCATCCAAGGCTTATAGCCGGTTGAGGAAGGCCAACGTCCTAGCGTCCTCACTGGCCTTGTAGATACCTATGTACACGATTTGCTCATACACATGGATGTGTAGGTCGAAGAATTCTTGCAGGGAGAGGCACCTCGCGGCGAGCGCGACCTTCAGGTGGACATTCTTCATGGCATCGGCGGGCAGTCGCAGGGCCACCAGTGCTTGAAAGAGGTTCCGGCCATGGAGGCCGATTAGGGTGGCAGGCAATGAGGAGCCCGGGCGCATAGGCTGGAGGAGTACGGTGATGTTATCCGTGAGCTTCTTGAGGACGGTGAACTTGTTGCTGGTGGCAACGATCATCTGGTCCAACTGAGAGTCATAGTTGGCATCGACGGCGACCATCCACTAGCCGGTCTCCAACACCGTCTGGAGACGATCCTCGGCGCCATGCCGCTGGCCGGCGTTGTGGACCATCTCGCACAGCCGTTGGTCGCTCGCATGCATCGCCGCCATGGGTCTGGAGTGAGCTCTTTTGCGCTTAGTGTAGGTGCTTAGGCAAATGCTTAGGTGCGTACGATGTGGTAGATGCATTGGAACGGAGGGGCGCCTTTATATGAGGCCAAACTGCGTTGCATTCACATCGTGCAGCCTCTTTTCCCGGTCCTCCCCATTACTTCCCTCGTGCATTTATTGAAGGAGGATGCATTGGTTGTTCAACATTTCGGGAACCGCTACTCCCTCCCTCGTCTGCATTAAAGCCGTATTGGGAGCTGCGCTGCTCGCTGTCAAATCGAATACTCCCTCCGTCTAGATGAGTAAGTCATCTTACATAAACCAAATAGTCCTAAAACACATAGGCGTGGTGCATTAACTCTCATGTTGTTTCTTATTTTTTGACATAAATAGAGGAATCAACCAATAAGAGATGTGGGGCTTGTATGCTTTTAATGACTTGAGACTATCAAACATGACATGAAGTGGTTAGTTTGTTGCATGCAATTATATTAATTAGCAAATAAACATTAAGTTCTCTCGTTTTCCTCTCCACCTTGGTCATGGTGCACAATCTAAGGCTACTCATAGTGGGGAGTATCATGCACTAGTATCATATGCATGATACTAGTGTATGATACTACCTCCATAGTGCATAGTATCATAAAGTAGTATCATAGATGATCATATTTATTGCCATGCATGACATAAAGTAGCATAGCATTTAACATGATATGGTATCTACCTATGTTACTCTAACCCTCTCTCTTCTTTAATTGTGTGCCACATAAGCATGTTTGCTAGTCCCAAGTGCATGTTACCGGTTATGTTACTCCCACTATGGCCAGCCTAAGATGACTTATTCACCTAGACAGAGGGAGTATACTGTACTATTTAAAAGACAAGGGCGGGGCTTTTCCTGCGCGGTAGGCGGGGTAGTTCCACCTAGTCGGTTCGACAGAGACGCGAGAAGATGAGGGAGTAGGCTGCTGCAAACGTAGGGCTATGTGATTTGACAGCGAGTTACTTCTAGACAGGTGGGGCCCGTGATTTGACTTGCCATTATCATTTTAACTGCGGCGCTACGACCGGCGTGAGTCTCCCAATTCCAGACCACCTCCATACAGGTGCCTCTCCCAATGCTCCACCATGTAGAGGCTGGCTCTTGCATGAGAGCTCACTTCTCCACTTTTTCCTAGCCTCTTTCCTCCACATATGCAAAAATGCCATGTAAAGCGGGCTTATAGCCCACTATTGTACTTACTTGCTCCTACAAGTGCTAAGCTTGCCACATAGCCATAAAGTCTAATGTGGCAAGTTAATTAAGAAGAGAGAGACTAGTTTCGTGACCCAAGGAAGAAACGGTGCTAAGCGCGTGTACCTAGGTGAAAATACAATTTTGAGTCTATAGCTAATTAAATGAAGCAAACTTAGCAACAAAAAACTAAGCACCGATGCATTGGGGACTTGATTGCTAAGCCATTTAATGCCCTTAGCACCTCATCTAAGCACCATTTCATTGGAAGAGGTCACTCCTTGGCAAATGCAATAAATACTACGAATAAAGAGATAGAGAGAAGTAAAAATACACTTATAGCCAACCTTATAGCTAACCTTGTTGTAGTATGAGTGACTAAGTGATGACTATGTATGGCATGCCAACATCAGATAGCCTAACGCATCATGTTATATCTCCAAGGGTGCGACCGCGCGAGCGACGCGACGGTCGTGGTAGGCGCGACCATGATATGGGCTGCTGGCAGCCCTTGGATCTGAGATCAAACAGTCGCATACTAAGTTGCTGAAAATTTGCAGAATAACCCTCCAGGATAGGATATTCACCCATAGGTCTAGAATCACACCATGCAACCGTTTGATCTCATATCCAAGGGCTCTCGGAAGCCCGTATCATGGGAAAATGGAATGCCACTACCCTATTGTTTGCACGTTGGCAGTTCGCTCCTACTCGTCCCCGCACATCCTTTAATATTACGGCGGTTCGCTCCTAGTCGTCCCGTCCTTTCACATTACAGCAGTTCCACTAATCCTAACCCTCCTCCCAAATCCAGGGCATGCGAAATCTCCATGATCAGTGGTGAGTACAAGGTTAGAACCATCACCGGTGATGAGTTCGATGTCATCTACGCCCGTTCTTCCGCGACGGTGAAAGGATGCCTTGCTCGCTTTAGATGCATGTTTGAAAACTCAGATGATGAGTGGGTCCCTGGGCTAGATGTTGAGTACACCACAATCCTGGGATGAGAGAAGGATCTAAAGGAGGAAGAGAGCAAGCAGCCTGCTGTGATCTAGGTTTGCGTGCATGACTTATGCTTGGTCTACCACATATGCCATGCCGATGTTGAATGCTAGGATTTTAAGAACTTCCTCAAGAGCGACCTAGTCAAATTCGTTACTGTAGACTTTACGAACGATGAAAGAGTCCTGGGTTGGATAGGCCTCATTGTAGGCAACCCCTTTGACCTCCAGAAGAATCGGCTACTGCCCTCCAGTGGTCAGCCTTCAATGCTGACCCTGGCAGGAGCCATGGTTCATCCTTCGTACGGTAAACTGGAGAAACCTCATTACACGTTTCATCATCATGCATGGCAACGGAATGTTCTAGATATAGACCACATCCACTACACTGCAATGGATGGGTACCTTTGTTTCAATATCTACAAGGGTTGGATGAAGAGCAAGAGCCAAGTGTGCGGTTCAAGCAAAGAAGTATCAGCCAAGAGGAAGAGGGACAGGGACGAAGTCGAGGACGTGGATGAGGACTCCGAGTAAGGTGGCAGTGTCGTTGCTCATGGTGGTTCTAATGCAATATCTACCAGATTAGTTGCATAGTTTAATTTCAGGTGTGCTTAATTTAATTTTAGGGGTGTTGTGCTGAGCCCCCAGCTGAACTATGTTATGTTTCTTCTCGTTACTTTAACTCTTCAGTACGTACATACTAGTATTTCTGTAACTCAAACTAAACTTTATTATATATTTTGCATATGATTACAAGGATAGATCACTAAGCAAACTCTCGAAAAGAAAGGATCAAACTAAACTTTTATTCATCTAAAGCAAAAGATAACTATGGGTTGAACTAAGAAAAGTAAAAGCAAAAGATAATGGAGGTGATACGATACTGGGGCACCTCCCCCAAGGTTAGCGAAAGCCAAGGGGAGTGCCCATACCTGATACTCAATTTTCTTTTGGTGATGAAGAAGGAGGTGGTGGTGATGCGGTGGTAGCATCCTTATCCTTTTTCTCTAGCTTGTTTCAGAGGTAAAAAAATTGTATCCTCACCTCATCATTCTCCTCCTCGAGCTTTAGTATCCTCTTGCATAATGCTTCCTTGATTTCCTTCAGGAAACAAGCAGGGACTAACTCATCTTCATCTTCTTCATCGGAAAACCATATGTAGGGATAGGTGTCTTTGAAGATATTTTTATCTAAAGGTTGATGAGAAAATGGGCTCTCCTTCTCGAATTCTTGAGACAACATATTTTCAGATCTGTCGGGAAGAAGCAAGAAAGAAAATAAAAGATTTCTCTGTGATACGGAGGTTAATAGGTTTGGGGGGTATATAAAGATTTTTATCTTGGGAAACAAGCAAACAGAAGAAAAACGGAGTCTAGAAGGTTCCCGTGGTGGGCACAACCCACCTGGGCGCGCCTGGCAAGACAGGGCACCCCGGTGTCTTGTGCCCACCAGGGTCACCTTCCTGGTAGTTTCTTGCTTTCCTAATTTTCTAAATATTCCAAAACCGACAAAAAATATTTTTGTGGATTGTTCGGAGTCCGTTTACTGGCCCTATCACGTACCTCCTTTTTTCACAATTCTGGAGTGTTCCGGAAGGTTTCTTTTATGTGTTCTTCCGGTATCATAGTTTGTATAACATTGCTATCAACATTAATGGGCGTACCTGAGATATAATATTATATTCATTGCCCATTAACAACCTTCAGGTTAGTACTTTCAGCATTGTTTATTTTGATAGCTCCAGTCGATAAACCTCCTCGATAACATAGGGTCCTTCCCATTTGGAGAGGAGTTTTCCTGCAAAGAATCTAAAACGGGAGTTGTACAAAAGAACATATTCTCCAACTTTGAACTCACGCTTTTGGATTCTTTTATCAGGCCATCTTTTAACTTTTTCTTTAAATAACTTGGCATATTCGTAAGCTTGGGTTCTCCATTCATCTAATGAGCTAATATCAAATAACCTCTTTTCACCAGCAAGTTTGAAATCATAGTTGAGTTCTTTAATTGCCCAATATGTTTTATGTTCTAATTCAAGACGCAGATGACAATCTTTCCCATAAACCATTTTATATGGAGACATACCCATAGGATTTTTATATGTTGTTCTATAAGCCCAAACTGCATCATCTAGTTTCTTAGACCAATTCTTCTGGGACCTGTTGACAGTCTTTTGCAAAATTAATTTTATTTCTCTATTGCTAAGTTCTACTTGACCACTAGACTGAGGATGGTAGGGTGATGCAATTGTATGGTTAACATCATACTTGGCAAGAATTTTACGAAAAGCACCATGAATAAAATGTGAACCACCATCCGTCATTAAATATATAGGGACTCCAAACCTTGGGAAAGTAACTTCCTTAAATATTTTAATAGAGGTGTTGTGATCAGCACTACTAGTTGGAATAGATTCTACCCACTTAGTAACATAATCAACAGCCAAAATATGAGTATACCCATTAGAGGAAGGAAAAGGTCCCATGTAATCAAATCCCCAAACATTAAATGGTTCGATAGCAAGAGAATAATTCATAGGCATTTCTTCATGCTTACCGATATTACATGTTCTTTGACATTCATCACAAGATAAGATGAACTTACGGGCATCCTTGAAGAGGGTAGGCCAATAAAACCCAAATTGCAATACCTTGTGAGTAGTTCTCTCTCCCGCATGATGTCCTCCATAAGCTTCGGAGTGACATTTCCATAGGATTTGTCCCTGTTCATGCTCAGGTACACAACGTCTAATAATACCATCTACTCCATGTTTATAAAGATGTGGGTCATCCCAAAAGTAATGTCTTAAATGATAGAAGAATTTTTTTTTCTTTTGTTGGTATGTGAAGCTAGGTGGTATGTATTTAGCAACAATATAATTAGCATAGTTAGCATATCAAGGTTTACTGTTAGAAACATTTATTGTTGCTAACTGTTCATTAGGGAAACTATCATTAATAGGTTGTGCGTCATCAAGAATATTTTTAAGCCTAGACAAGTTATCAGCAATGGGTTCTCCACTCCTTTTCTATCAGTGATATGTAAATCAAATCTTGTAGTAGAAGAACCCACCTAGTGAGTCTAGGTTTAACATCTTTATTTTCCATAAGATATTTTATAGCAGCATGATTGTTGTGAACAGTCACTTTGGAATCAACAATGTAGGATCTAAATTTATCTCAAGCAAACAACACTGCTAAGAATTCTTTTTCAATAGTAGCATAATTTCGTTGGGCATTGTCTAGAGTTTTGCTAGCATAGTGGATAGCATTTAGTTTCTTATCAACTCTTTGTCCTAGAACAGCACCAACAGCATAATCACTAGCATCACACATAACTTCAAAAGGCAAGTTCCAATCAGGTGGTTGAACAATAGGTGCAGAAATTAAGACTTTCTTTAGTGTTTCCATGGCTTCCAAACAATTATCATCAAAAACAAAAGGGATATCCTTTTGCAAAAGATTTTTAAGAGGCCTAGAAATTTTAGAAATGTCTTTGATAAATCTCCTATAGAAAACAACATGACCAAGGAAACTACAAATACCTTGGCTTTGTCCACCTCAATACCTCATTTAGAAATATTATGGCCCAAAACAATACCTTCGTTAACCATAAAGTGGCACTTTTCCCAGTTCAAGACAAGATTTGTTTGCTCACATCTCTGCAAAACTCGATTAAGATTGCTTAAACAATCATCAAAATACTTCCCATAAAAAGAAAAGTCATCCATCTTTAAAAGGTAGCAGGTGCATTACATAAACCAAAAGGCATGCATCTGTAAGCATAAGTTCCAAAAGGACAAGTAAAAGTGGTCTTTTCTTGATCAGGTTGAGAAACAGGTATTTGTGACAAACTAGAATATCCATCAAGGAAGCAAAAATGTGTGTGCTTAGATAATCTTTCTAGCATTTGATCAATAAAAGGTAGAGGTAATGATCTTTTCTAGTTGCTTTGTTTAATTTTCTAAAATCAATTATCATTCTATAGCATGTGACAATTCTTTGTAGAATAAGTTCATTCTTATCATTAGGAACAGGACTTACCCATCTACTATCAGCTATAGGATAGATTTGTCTCAAAAAAAGCTATAGGATAGATTATACCTACTTCCAGAAGTTTCAATATTTCTGTTCTTACCACTTCTTTCATCTTCGGATTTAACCGACGTTGGTGATCAACAACGGGTTTAGCATCAGGTTCCATATTAATCTTGTGCTGGCATAGAGTGGGACTAATGCCCTTAAGATCGTCAAGAGTATATCCAATAGTAGCTCGGTGCTTCCTTAGAACTTTCAATAATCTTTCTTCTTCATGTTCTAAAAGGTTAGTGAAAGCACAAGTGCTCCCTGGGTGATTTTGGTAATTAATGTCAACATATCTCTTGTTCGACTAATACTTTTATCTAGTGTATTTCAGATAAGTCCAACAATGGAGTGGCATGGACAAGAGGATGTGGAACCCCTTCAAGATGCTAAGGACAAAGGATTGGCTCAAGCTCAAAGCTCAAGACTACATTTTCTATTTTCAGTGATCCAAGATCACATTGAGTCCATAGGAAAGCCAATACTATTAAAAGGGGAAGAGGTCTTGCTTAATGGCTTGCTTGCTCAAAGTGCTTAGTGATATGCTCCAAAAACCCTCAACCACTTTCTCATATCCACATATGTCCCAAACAAAAAGTCAAACTCAGCCCCACTGATTTGATCCATCCTGCGCCACCGAGTTCATCTGACATAGCCACTGCCAGAAACCCTAGTCTTTTCGGTCTCACTGATAGGGATCTCGGTCTCACCGAGATGGGGTTGCAAACTCTCTGTTTCCCTTCGTAATATTTCGGTCCCACCAAGTTCACATTGCAAACTCCCTATTTCCCTTTCGTAACGTTTTGATCCCACCGAAATGAGCTAATCGGTCGCACCGAGTTTGCCTGACCAACTCTCTGGTTAGCTTATTAACAAAGTCAGTCCCATCGAGTTTGTGTAATCGGTCTCACTGAGATTACGTTATGCCCTAACCCTAACAAAATTGGTTCCACCGAGTTGACATGTCAGTCCCACCGAAATGCCTAACGGTCACATTATGAACTAAATCAGTCTAACCGAGTTTTATGATTTAGTCCCACCGAGTTTAGTAAATTGTGTGTAACGGTTAGATTTTGTGTGGAGGCTATATATACCCCTCCACCCTCTCCTCATTCGTGAGGAAAGCCATAAGAACATGCCTACACTTCTGGCATTCATTTTCTGAGAGAGAACCACCTACTCATGTGTTGAGGCCAAGATATTCCAATCCAACCATATGAATCTTGATCTCTAGCCTTCGCCAAGTTTCTTTCCACTCAAATCTTCTTTCCACCAAATCCAATCCTATGAGAGAGAGTTGAGTGTTGGGGAGACTATCATTTCAAGCACAAGAGCAAGGAGTTCATCAACAACACATCATCTATTACCTTTTGGAGAGTGGTGTCTCCTACATTGGTTAGGTGTCACTTGGGAGCCTCCGACAAGATTGTGGAGTTGAACCAAGGAGTTTGTACGGGCAAGGAGATCGCCTACTACATGAAGATCTACCCTAGTGAGGCAAGTCCTTCATGGGCGATGGCCATGGTGGGATAGACAAGGTTGCTTCTTCGTGGACCCTTCGTGGGTGGAGACCTCCGTGGACTCGTGCAACCGTTACCCTTCATGGGTTGAAGTCTCCATCAACATGGATGTAGGATAGCACCACCTATCGGAATCACGCCAAAAGCATCCATGTCTCCAATTGCATTTGCACACTCCAATCCCATCCCTTTACTTTATTGCAAGTTGCATGATTTACTTTCCGCTGCTCATATACTCTTTGCATGCTTGCTTGATATGTATTGTGAATGGTTAAACTTGTGCTTAAACTCCAACTCAACTTGAAAAACTTAAAAACTGCCAACTTTGAGTGTTGAGTTTCTATTCACCCCCCTCTAGACACCTCTTCTTGATCCTTTCAATTGGTATCAGAGCTTTGGTCTCCCTTGCTTTGGTTTAATAACCATTGGAGGAACATGGGTGAGTCTACGTTGGGGAGTCTTAGACATAGAGTGCCTATTCTTGATGGAGAGTACTTTCATGAGTGGAAAAATGAGATGCTTGTGATTTTCAATAAATATCATTTGAACAAGTACATAACTAGCCCTTGTGCACCTCATGTTGATCCTATGCATCCTTCCTTTGACGAGTCCATTGACTTGATTCGCAATCTTAGAACTGTTAATCTTATCACTAGAGGTTTTCCTAGAAACTTGATTGGTTGCTTGCCTACTCTTGATTGTGCCTACACTATATGGAGATTTCTTGAGGAACGACTTCCAAACTAGTCCTTGCAAAACTTAGATGAAATCCTTCATAAGTCGATTGCCTTGACTAAGATGAATTCCAATGATCCTAAGTTTGGTGATTGTCTATTTGAGCTTACCAATCTTATGTGTGCCAAAGGAGATGTTGGAATTATTAGCAATATTATTTACTAAGCTATTAGAATTTATAAAGATGATTATTGTCATAATCATTTATCTAATGAATCACCCTCTCTAGGAATTGATCCACCACATGGCGACGTTGAACATGGATACTATGATGAGGATGATGATAGTGACTATGATATTGATGGTGCAATGAGACACTTTGATCTTATGGAAAATCTTCGCGGCTGCATGGAAGGAGGAAAGGAATGGTTCCTTGACAGTGCATGTATCGATCACATGACCGGAGATAAAGATATGTTTCATGAGCTTGCTGAAAATGACGTCCCTCAAAAGTATGTCACTTTTGGTGATAACTCAAAGGGTAAGGTGGTTGGCCTTGGTAAGGTGGCCATCTCACATGATAGCTCCATAAAAAATGCCATGCTCGTTGAATCTCTTCGCTATAATCTGCTTTTTGTATCTAGACTAGCTGACTTTGGTTTCAATGTCCTATTTACTAAAGTAGATTGCCAAGTGTTTCGTAGAGATAATCATAAATTGGTCTTTACCGACATACGTAGAGGTGATCTATACATTGTTGATTTCACTAAAAAGGCTCAACCTAGAACTTGCTTAATTGCTAAATCTTCCAAAGGCTGGTTGTGGCATAGACGGTTAGGTCATGTGGGCATGCGAAACCTTGACAAGCTCATTAAAGGTAATCATATCCTTGGTGTTAAAGATGTCATATTTGATAAGGATAGACTTTGCAGCGCTTGCCAACCAGGAAAACAGGTTGGAGGAAGCCACCCCGTGAAGAACATCATGACCACGAGAAGGCCGCTCGAGCTACTTCACATGGATCTCTTCGGTCCCAACGCCTACAAACGTCTCGGTGGAAACTCATTTGGTCTAGTTATAGTTGATGATTTTTCAAGATTTCCATGGGTGTTCTTTCTCGATGATAAATCACAGGTCCAAAAGATCTTCAAGAACTTCGCTAGGAAGGCCCAAAATCAATTTTAAGTGAAGATCAAGAACGTTCGCGGTGATAACGGAACGGAGTTCAAAAATGCAAATGTGGACACTTTTCTTGACAAAGAAGGTATCTCACATGAGTTCTCGGCTACGTACACACCTCAACAAAATGGAGTTGTTGAGAGGATGAACCGGACGCTCATCGAAATGGCAAGAATGATGCTTGATGAATACAAGACACCAAAACACTTTTGGGCAGAAGCGGTCGAGACAGCTTGTCATGCAACAAATCGCTTGTATCTTCACAAGCTACTCGGCAAGACAACATAAGAGCTCCTCACCGGTAAACAAACCCCAAGTTGGATACTTTTGAGTATTCGTCTCAAAGTGCTACATTCTTGATAAGCATAGTTGTTCTAAATTGGCTCCCAAATCTCATGAAGGTTTCTTACTTGGTTATGGCTCAAACTCTCACACTTACCGTGTCTACAACAATTTCACCCGAAAGGTTGAGGAGACGGTAGATGTGAAGTTTGATGAATCTAACAGCTTGCAAGTAGAGCAATTGCCAATTGATGTAAGAAATAAAGACCCTTCGGAAGCAATCCAAGACTTGTCTATTGTCAAGATCCGTCCAATGGAGGTGAAGGAGAGTACCTCGTCCATTCAAGTGGAAGCTTCTACCTCATGACAAGGTGAACCAAGAGTTGATATGGAAGCATCCACAAGTGGGACACACCAAGATGAAGAAAATGAGGAAGTACACCAAGATGAACCTCATCAACCTCTTTCTCCACCACGACAAGAGAACGACAATGTCAACAATGAAGAAGGCCAAGAAGAAGAATGAGATGATGAAGATGTTCCACCCCGACCAAAACAAAAGCTCTCACGAGTTCGAGCAAGAGTCGCTAGAGACCATCCCGTCGAGCAAATCTACAATGATATCCAAACTGGGAGAATCACTCGCTCTAAATCTCGTTTGACTAACTTTCGTGAACATTATTCATTCATCTCTAGCATTGAACCCATGAAGGTTAAAGAAGCATTGGAAGATCCGGATAGGATAAATGCTATGCATGAAGAGCTACACAACTTTGAGAGAAACCAAGTGTGGACATTGGTCGAGAAGCCCGATAACAACCACAACATCATCAGTACCAAATGGGTGTTTCGCAACAAGCAAGATGAATATGGACAAGTAGTTCGCAACAAAGCACGTCTTGTCCCCCAAGGCTACACTCAAGTCGAAGGTATGGACTATGGTGAGACATATGCCCCTGTGGCTAGACTTGAGTCCGTTCGCATCTTACTTGCCTATGCTAATCACCATGATATCACATTATACCAAATGGACATTAAAAGTGCTTTTCTAAATGGCGAATTTGAGGGGGAAGTTTATGTTAAACAACCTCCCGGCTTTGTTAATCCTAAGAAACCCAATCATGTTTACAAACTTCACAAAGCTCTTTATGGTCTTAAACAAGCTCCTAGAGAGTGGTATAAATGCTTGACCAAGTTCCTTATTGAAAAAGTCTTTGAGATTGGAAAAATTGATTCTACTCTTTTATCTAAAAGGGTTAATGGATAGTTATTTGTGTGCCAAATTTATGTTGATAATATTATATTTGGTTCGACTAACCCTCATTTTAGTGAGAAGTTTGGAAAGCTTATGTTGGAGAAGTTTGAGATGTCTATGATGAGTGAAGTCAAGTTCTTTCTTGGTTTGCAAATCAAGCAAACAAAGGAAGGTACCTTTGTCTCTCAAACGAAGTACACCAAGGACTTATTCAAGAAGTTCAATATGCAAGAATGCAAAGCTATGAGTACACCCATGCCTACTAGTGGACATCTTGACTTGACTAAAGATGGTGAACCCGTTGATCAAAAAGTTTACTGCTCTATGATTGGTTCATTGTTATATCTATGTGCCTCTCGTACCGATATTATGCTAAGTGTGTGCATGTGTGCACGATATCAAGCGGCCCCCAAGGAATGTCATCTTAAGGCTGTGAAAAGGATAGTGAGATACTTAATACATACACCGAATTTTGGCATTTGGTATCCTAAGAGGTCTTCCTTTGATCTTGTTGGCTACTCCGATTCGGACTATGCCGGTGACAAGGTCGATAGAAAGTCCACTTCGGGTACTTGTCAATTTCTTGGTAGATCTCTTGTGTCTTGGTCCTCCAAGAAACAAAACTCGGTATCTTTATCCACCGCTGAAGCGGAATACATTGCTGCTGGTTCATGTTATGCTGAATTACTTTGGATGACCCAAACTCTTAAAGATTATGGGATATATGTGAAACATGTTCCTTTGCTTTGTGATAACAAAAGTGCTATTAAGATTGCTCACAATACCGTGCAACATTCTTGAACTAAGCATATTTAAGTTCGTCATCATTTCATTTGAGATCATGTTGCTAAGGGTGATATTAACCTTAAGCATGTTCATACCGACAAGCAATTGGCGGATATATTCACTAAACCACTTCATGAGAAAGTGTTTTGCAGGTTGAGAGGTGAATTGAACATCATTGATGCTTCAAACTTGGAGTAGGGACTCCATTTGGATACATGCAAGAGATGAGCCTATGACTAATCCTTGATAGTTCTCATATGATGACAATCATATGTCTTGGATATATTTGCACGCTTGCATGTTATCTAACCCTTGTAGGTACTTGGATGAATCTAAATCTATGAGATTGCAACTCACTCACATCTTGAGCAATCTCAACATCACCAAGTCTCTACTTTATGGTGGTTGAAGACAAGGAAGCATGAAACCCTTCAGATATATCCTTTGACAAAATCCTATATCAAATTTCATGATTGTCATTTTGGATATACAAGTGCTATTCCTTGCAGAACTAATTCATGTAGGTAGATGAACTCCAAATGCATATGGTGCTCCAAATGAACTACATCAACCTCGAGCATCCCACACAAGTTCAACTACATGATCAAGATCAACACCACCACCCAAGGTATGTTATTCCATCTTAGAGAAGCTTTACCGCAAGTCATGGGTGAAAGCAGCTCAACAAGATGTGAATACATCAAAATTCTTAAACAAAAAATGGCAACCCAGTTTTGAGCTTAAACGATGAGTATGACCTATGATCAAGTGTCCTCACTTGACTCCTAAGTCAATATACTCTAACATAGGTGACTTTGTTGCCGACCAATTCTAGATGAAGTTCTCTAGTGTTTCTCCTTGTTCTTGCATTTCTCTTTTGCATATATGTTTCCCTTTTCAGAAAAAACTTCATCTAGATCTTTGTTCTTTTTATTTCTATTCTGCATTTCCCTGCATCCAATTCTTGCAAATCCTTCTGTTAATTCCCTGAAAATCCTTGTGAGATCTTATTTGCTTAGTGAGCTGAGGTGACTAGTGTTTTTTCTCTGTGATGAACGCGGACACACCGACTTGCATCTTTCGGTCAAACCGAAACTTTTCAGTGCCACCGAAGGAAACAACTCGGTGTAGCCGATCTCCATGCTGAGAAAACACTCTGTCATTTGCATCCTGCACTTTTTGTTCCAGCTCCACTCGATGATTCTTATCCTCTACCAGCACCTTATTTTTCCCTGCTACTTTTCCATGTGACTCAAGGACCAATCCTATATTGACTCACACTCCATACAAGACCCTTCTTGTAAATTGATGTCAAAGGGGGAGAGAGAGTTCACATCAAAGCTTAATCATATCATAAGGGGGAAAGAGAGACCCCAGTTACTTGGTATTCAAAGAGGAGAGAAGTTGCATGTCTTTAGAGGGGAAAGACATGTTCATGTTGTTTGTGTGTTTGCTTTGCTCTGATCTTCTATTCCCTATCTACTCCCAATATCCCAAATATGATTCAGGGGGAGCAAGACATCTAAGGGAAGGAAATCTTCGAAGTCATTGCATATCTTTATCTTTGGGGACATGTCTACACTCAAATAGAGTACCTAGTACTCACTCTATACATGTCATCCCAATCTTGGTACTCTTGTGGTTTGCTGCTCTTGCTCTGTTTAGTAGATGTTTTTGTGTTGTCTAACCTTGTTTACTCAGGTTCATCTCTTCCAAAGCTAGCTCAAGACTACAAGGTAAGTATATGCATCACACTCATGTGCATGAGGATCTCTTGCTGATGTACATATTGTTTGCAAGGACTCATGAACATGAAGGTATGTTTCTCATATTCACACCATTTGCTCTAATGCATATAGCCAAGATACATGTGACTCATTGCTTGCTCTGTCATGACTATGCACTCACATGATCTTATGTTCCATATTTGCATGACTGCATACATGTAAGGGAGCCTATGCATGTTACATGTCCTTCCAAATCTTTAATTGTCTTTCTCTATATCTTTATTTAAAGCTTTGATGTATGTTGTCATCAATTACCAAAAAGGGGAGATTGAAAGCACAAGTGCTCCCTGGGTGATTTTGGTAATTAATGTCAACATATCTCTTATTGAACTAATACTTTATCTAGTGTATTTCAGATAAGTCCAACAGTGGAGTGGCATGGACAAGAGGATGTGGAACACCTTCAAGATGCTAAGGACAAAGGATTGGGTCAAGCTCAAAGCTCAGGACTCTACATTTTCTATTTTCAGTGATCCAAGATCACATTGAGTCCATAGGAAAGCCAATACTATTAAAAGGGGATGAGGTGTTGCTCAATGGCTTGCTTGCTCAAAGTGCTTAGTTATATGCTCCAAAAACCCTCAATCACTTTCTCATATCCACATATGTCCCAAACCAAAAGTCAAACTCGGCCCCACTAATTTGATCCATCCGGCGCCACCGACTTCATTTGACATAGCCACTGCCAGAAACCCTAGTCTTTTTGGTCTCACCGATAGGGATCTCGGTCTCACCGAGATGGGATTGCAAACTCTCTGTTTCCTTTCGTAACATTTCAGTCCGACCAACATGAGCGATCGGTCCCACCGAGTTCACATTGCAAACTCCCTGTTTCCCTTTCGTAACATTTTGATCCCACCGGAATGAGCGAATCGGTCCCACCCAGTTTGCCTGACCAACTCGCTGGTTAGCTTATTACCAAAGTCGGTCCCACTGAGTTCGTGTAATTGGTCTCACCGAGATTATATTATGCCCTAACCCTAACAAAAATGGTTCCACCGAGTTGACATGTCGGTCCCACCGAAATGCCAAACGGTCACATTATGAACTAAATCAATCTGATCGAGTTTTATGATTCGGTCCCACCGAGTTTGGTAAATTTTCTGTAACGGTTAGATTTTGTGTGGAGGCTATATATACCCCCCCCCCCACCCTCTCCTCATTCATTAGGAAAGCCATCAGAACATGACTACACTTCTAGCATTCATTTTCTGAGAGAGAACCACCTACTCATGTGTTGAGGCCAACATATTCCAATCCAACCATATGAATCTTGATCTCTAGCCATCCCCAAGTTGCTTTCCACTCAAATCTTCTTTCCACCAAATCCAATCCTATGAGAGAGAGTTGAGTCTTGGGGAGACTGTCATTTGAAGCACAAGAGCAAGGAGTTCATCAACAACACACCATCTATTACCTTTTGGAGAGTGGTGTCTCCTATATTGGTTAGGTGTCACTTGGGAGCCTCCGACAAGATTGTGGAGTTGAACCAAGGAGTTTGTACGGGCAAGGAGATCGCCTACTTCGTGAAGATCTACCCTAGTGAGGCAAGTCCTTTGTGGGCGATGGCCATGGTAGGATAGACAAGGTTGCTTCTTCGTGGACCCTTCGTGGGTGGAGCCCTCCGTGGACTCGCGCAACCTTTACCCTTCGTGGGTTGAAGTCTCCATCAACGTGGATGTACGATAGCACCACCTATCAAAACCACGCCAAAAACATCTGTGTCTCCAATTGCGTTTGCACACTCCAATCCCATCCCTTTACTTTCTTGCAAGTTGCATGCTTTAATTTCCGCTGCTCATATACTCTTTGCATGCTTGCTTGATATGTATTGTGAAAGGTTAAACTTGTGCTTAAACTCCACCTCAACTTGAAAAACTTAAAAACTGGCAACTTTGAGTGTTGAGTGTCTATTCACCCCCGTCTAGACACCTCTTCTCGATCCTTTCAGTTTGCACTAATAATAATAGGATATATCTTTTACTCATCAACATAAGCATATTTCAAAGTGTTTGGCAATTGTTTTAATTCAAACACAAGATGACCTTTAGGTGGAGGAGGACCTCCTAGAGTTTCAATAGGCAGATTGTGTTTAAGCAGAGGTTGTTGTTCGAACAAGATTCTATCTATTTCATTTCTTTCATGCATATGCAAATCATTTTCATGGTCTAGCAAATATTGTTCTAAAGGACCAGCAGGAGGCACAGCAATAGAAGCAAGACCAATTATTTCATCCTTACTAGGTAATTCTTTATTATGATGCTTTCTACTCCCTTCGTTCCAAAATAGATGACCCAACTTTGTACTAACTTAATACAAAGTTAGTATAAAGTTGGGTTATCTATTTTGGAACGGAGGGAGTACTAAACTTAGAAAAATTAAACTCATGAGATTCATCACCAAAACTAACACCGGCAGTTTGTTTCTCACAATCTATTTTAGCATTAATGGTGTTCAAGAAAGGTCTACCAAAGATAATGGGATAAAAATCATCTTGTGGGGAACCAAGAACAAGAAAATCAGTAGGGTATTTTATTTTCCCACACAAGACTTCAACATCTCCAACAATCCTAATTGGTGATATAGTACCTCTATTTTATTTTACTGGTTCTTTAATTTCTTCTTTAATTGGTGGGTGATATTTGAACCACTTCTCTTTAGGAAGATCAACATGAGTAGAAAAAGATTCACAAAAGGTAGACACTATCTTAGAGTGAAGTCCATACACTAGTACATGTCGGTGCTATACAAACGATTTTTAACCCCTTTCCGCGACGGCATTTTGAACCATCGCCAAGTGAGTGTGGGCGATAGGGGGGTCCTTCCCACACAACCCAGAAACCGTCGGGGATAGGCCCTCCTGGCACACAGGCTGGGGCAAAATGAGCTCGTGTGCGATCGGGCGAGGCATCGAAACCGAAAAGTTTCCGTTCGTATGTACATCTCACATGGTGAATCCCAGAAAAACATTTCCGTTCGTATGTATATCACACACAATCAATCCAAGGAGTATGTTTCCATTCTTATGTACATACCACATAGTCAATCCAGGGAAAACGTTTCCGTTCGTATGTACATCCCACACAGTCAATCCAGGGAAAACGTTTCCATTTGTATGTACATCCCACATAGTCAATCCAGGGAAAACGTTTCCGTTCGTATGTACATCCCACATAGGTTTATATATAGGCTCGTGTGTGATAGGTGTAACTATCACACATACTCTGCCTTAGTTAACCATTTGCTTTTATCAACTACATCAGACACGATTTGATGAAGAAAACTGTGTGGCATTGGGCTATCCATCACAAGCGCTTTTACTTCTAGAACCATTTGCAAATTCCCATGACCCATTTAGCAGGTTTATTAGTTTACAATTAATAATTTCAGTATTACGCAAATTCACATTTCATATCGAATAGATGTTTGCCAAATTCATATCAGGCACAAAGATATATTTTAACATCGCAATACGATAGCTACCTGAAAACAGCATGGTACAACATATAGCTAGTTCAACTTCATAAGGACAATATTAGAACAATATATTCATTTCCCTAATCGAGATCATCCAGTCTCGCCTTATCCACTTCTACTTTTAGTTCAGTAAGAACCTGCTTTGCACAGGCCAACTGGGAAAGTGCCTCCTCCTTTGCCAGCACCATCTTAGCAAAGTTTGATTGAAAAAATCTGAGCTCATTCTCCACCTTCCTCTTTTTACCCCGCATCTTCAAATATTCTTCAGCGTTGACAACACTTTCTCTAAGCCTACCTCTGTTCTCTTCCTGATACATGCTCCAGAGCTTTGCTAGGCACATCTTCAAAGACTGTGGCCACTCTTGATCAACCCACTCTAAGCAAGAACACTTCCATTCATCCGATAATATTTAAAACTAGATCAGTAACAATTGGGGGAAAATGGATTTCTAGCAACATAGAAAATCACCAATACTTATTTTGAAAAACTGAAGAAACAGGTTAATTATGATATATCTTCTCAAAAAATCAATGTGCAAATGAATTAATTGCTACTAATACAACAACCAAATTCTGAAACATCAGAAGCTATAATTAACTACAACAATGCTACAAGTTCTTACTCATGTACTATAAATAACAAATTGAACATTTTAAGAGGAAGGTAAATATAACTGCAACAGCATAGCGACAGTGTTTGGATGACAGCAAATTGATACTAACAGGTGTGTACATGCACAAATTTAGTAACATAGAACTAATAGCACTAAGGACGTCCACAGTGTATGCCAAAACTAGTGTAAAGAAAACTGGTTCAACATCTCGCACCGGTGCCCTGCACTGGCGAGCCAATGCAGCGGAAAAAATCAGGGACCCAAACTCTAGAGCACCGAGTTGCTCCGATGCCCAGTTCCTTCATGCCATAAAGATTTAGTACTTTACTGCTTGGCTGCTCGGATGTGTGGAAAAGTTGGCTGCACAAACTGCTGAAGCGGTGCCAAATAATTTTCTAATGGCACCACTGATGAGATGGCAACATTTTTAGATACTAGGTACAAACTGTAACACTATCTTAGGATGTGTTTGGTTGAAGGTGTGGTATGAATGGGTTGGGACCGTGACAGTGTCTGAATCACATCTAACAAATGATTTGTAACAACGAAAGAGGGTCTAATCTTCTCTGCACATGCCAGAAACTTCCTCCCACTGTCCACAGATTCAAACACAGCTAGCTTCACGCATGGAGATTGATGGTGACAATGAGGAGACAGATCTGGGCCCGCCATCGCTTCTTCATAGTTCGAAGGTTCGCCGTTGTCTAACAACATGATTTCCAGGACAGGGTTGCCATACCACTCTGGTGTGGAACGTGTCCTTGTGGACCTACGAAGTTTAGTAGCAACTTGATCCTAAGTACCTTGATCATCACCATTAATTTCCTCTCTAGTCGGTGTAGGCACCACAGGAACATTTTCCTGAGCTGCATTACTTTCCGGTTCAAGAGGTAGTACTTCATCGAGTTCTACTTTCCTCCCACTTACTCCTTTCGAGAGAAACTCTTTTTCCAGAAAGGATCCGTTCTTGGCAACAAAGATCTTACCTTCGGATCTAAGATAGAAGGTATAACCAATGGTTTTCTTAGGGTATCCTATGAAGACGCATTTTTCCGACTTGGGTTCGAGCTTTTTTGGTTGTAGTTTCTTGACATAAGCATCGCATCCCAAACTTTTAGAAAACGATAGCTTAGGTTTCTTCCCAAACCATAATTCATACAGTGTCGTCTCAACGGATTTAGACAGAGCCCTATTTAAAGTGAATGTAGCTGTCTCTAGAGTGTATCCCCAAAATGATAGCGGCAAATCGGAAAGAGACATCATAGATCGCACCATATCCAATAGAGTGCGATTACGACGTTCGGACACACCATTACGCTGAGGTGTTCCAGGCGGCGTGAGTTGTGAAACGATTCCACATTTCCTTAAGTGCGTACCAAATTCGTGACTTAAATATTCTCCTCCACGATCTGATCGTAAGAACTTTATTTTTCGGTCACGTTGATTCTCTACTTCATTCTGAAATTCCTTGAACTTTTCAAAGGTATCAGACTTGTGGTTCATCAAGTAGACATACCCATATCTACATAAGTCATCAGTGAGAGTGAGAACATAACGATATCCTCCGCGAGCCTCAACGCTCATTGGACCACACACATCAGTATGTATGATTTCCAATAAGTTGGTTGCTCGCTCCATTGTTTCGGAGAATGGAGTCTTGGTCATTTTGCCCATGAGGCATGGTTCGCATGTGTCAAATGATTCATAATCGAGAGACTCCAAAAGTCCATCAGCATTGAGCTACTTCATGCGCTTGACACCAATGTGACCCAGGCGGCAGTGCCACAACTATGTGGGACTATCGTTATCAACTTTACATCTTTTGGTATTCACACTATGAATATGTGTAACATTACGTTCGAGATTCATTAAGAATAAACCATTGACCATTGGGGCATGACCATAAAACATATCTCTCATATAAATAGAACAACCATTATTCTCGGATTTAAATGAGTAGCCATCTCGTATTAAACGAGATCCAGATACAATGTTCATGCTCAAACTTGGCACTAAATAACAATTATTGAGGTTTAAAACTAATCCCGTAGGTAAATGTAGAGGTAGCGTGCTGACGGTGATCACATCGACCTTGGAACCATTCCCGACGCGCATCGTCACCTCGTCCTTCACCAGTCTCCGCTTATTCCGCAGCTCCTGCTGTGAGTTACAAATATGAGCAACGACACCGGTGTCAAATACCCAGGAGTTACTACGAGTACTGGTAAGGTACACATCAATTACATGTATATCAAATATACCTTTAGTGTTGCCGGCCTTCTTGTCTGCTAAGTATTTGGGGCAATTCCGCTTCTAGTGACCCTTCCCTTTGCAATAAAAGCACTCAGTCTCAGGCTTGGGTCCATTTTTTGACTTCTTCCCGACAACTGGCTTACCGGGCCCGGCAACATCTTTGCCGTCCTTCTTGAAGTTCTTTTTACCCTTGCCCTTCTTGAACTTGGTGGTTTTATTGACCATCAACACTTGATGTTCTTTCTTGATTTCTACCTCTGCCGACTTCAGCTGTGAAAATACTTCAGAAATAGTTTTCTCCATCCCCTGCATATTGTAGTTCATCACAAAGCTCTTGTAGATCGGTGGGAGCGACTGAAGGATTCTGTCAATGACCGCCTCGTCCGGGAGGTTAATGTCTAGCTGGGGCAGGTGGTTGTGCAACCGAGACATTTTGAGTATGTGCTCACTGACAGAACTATTTTCCTCCATCTTACAACTATAGAACTTGTCAGAGACTTCATATCTCTCGACCCGGGCATGAGCTTGGAAAACCATTTTCAGCTCCTCGAACATCTCATATGCTCCGTGTTACTCAAAACGCTTTTGGAGCCCCGGTTCTAAGCTGTAAAGCAAGCCGCACTAAACGAGGGAGTAATCATCAGCACGTGACTGCCAAGTGTTCATAACATCTTGGTTCTCTGGGATGGGTGCTTCACCTAGCGGTCCTTCTAGGACATATGCTTTCTTGGCAGCTATGAGGATGATCCTCAGGTTCTGGACCCAGTCCGTATAGTTGCTGCCATCATCTTTCAGCTTGGTTTTCTCTAGGAACGCGTTGAAGTTCATGTTGACATGAGCGTTGGCCATTTGATCTACAAGACATATTTTGCAAAGATTTTAGACTAAGTTCATGATAATTAAGTTCATCTAATCAAATTATTTAATGAACTCCCACTCAGATTTGACATCCCTCTAGTCATCTAAGTGTTACATGATCTGAGTTGACTAGGCCGTGTCCGGTCATCACGTGAGATGGACTAGTCATCATCGGTGAACATCTCCATGTTGATCGTATCTTCCATACGACTCATGTTCGACCTTTCGCTCTCTATGTTCCGAGGCCATGTCTGTACATGCTAGGCTCGTCAAGTTAACCTAAGTGTTTTTGCAAGTGTAAAACTATCTTACACCCGTTGTATGTGAACGTAGGAATCTATCACACCCGATCATCACGTGGTGCTTCGAAATGACGAACTTTAGCAACGGCGCACAGTTAGGGGGAACACTTTCTTGAAATTATTATGAGGGATCATCTTATTTACTACCGTCGTTCTAAGTAAACAAGATGCATAAACATAATAAACATCACATGCAATTAAATATTAGTGACATGACATGGCCAATATCATATAGCTCCTTTGATCTCCATCTTCGGGGCTCCATGATCATCTTCGTCACCGGCATGACACCATGATCTCCATCATCATGATCTCCATCATCGTGTCTCCATGAAGTTGCTTGCCAACTATTACTTCTACTACTATGGCTAACGGTTTAGCAATAAAGTAAAGTAATTACATGGCGTTAAATCATTGACATGTAGGTCATACAATAATTAAGACAACTCCTATGGCTCCTGCCGGTTGTCATACTCATCGACATGCAAGTCGTGATTCTTATTACAAGAACATGATCTCATACATCACAATGTATCATTCATCATTCATCACAACTTTTGGCCATATCACATCACAAAGCAATTGCTGCAAAAACAAGTTAGACGTCCTCTAATTGTTGTTGCATCTTTTACGTGGCTGCAATTGGGTTCTAGCAAGAACATTTTCTTACCTACGAATAACCACAACGTGATTTTTCAACTTCTATTTACCCTTCATAAGGACCCTTTTCATCGAATCCGCTCCAACTAAAGTGGGAGAGACAGACACCCGCTAGCCACCTTATGCATCTAGTGCATGTCAGTCGGTGGAACCTGTCTCACGTAAGCGTACGTGTCAGGTCGGTCCGGGCCGCTTCATCCCACAATACTGCTGAAGCAAAATAAGACTAGTAGTGGCAAGAAAGTTGACAACATCTACACCCACAACAGATTTGTGTTCTACTCGTGCAATAGAGAACTACGCATAAACCTGGCTCTGATACCACTGTTGGGGGACGTTGCATAAAATAAAAAAATTCCTACGTTCACCAAGATCAATCTATGAGTTCATCTAGCAATGAGAGAGAGGAGTGCATCTACCTACCCTTGTAGATCGCGAGCGGAAGTGTTCAAGAGAATGGGGTTGAGGGAGTCGTACTCGTCGTGATCCAAATCACCGGAGATCCTAGCGCCGAACGGACGGCACATCCGCGTTCAACACACGTACGGTCAGCGTGACGTCTCCTCCTTCTTGATCTAGCAAGGGGGGAGGAGAGCTTGATGAAGATCCAGCAGCACGACGGCGTGGTGGTGGATGCAGCAGGGATCCGGCATGGCTTCGCCAAGCGACTACGGGAGGAAGAGGTGTAGCAAGGGGGGAAGGGAGGCGCCAGGTGTCAGGGTGCCGGCCAAGGGGGGAAACTTGCCCCCCAAGGCAAGTGGAGGCGCCCCCTCCCCTAGGGTTCCCAACCCTAGGCGCAGAGGGGGGGCCCAGGGGGGGCGCACCAGCCCACTAGGGGCTGGTTCCCCTCCCACTTCAGCCCATGGGGCCCTCCGGGATAGGTGGCCCCACCCGATGGACCCCCGGGACCCTTCCGATGGTCCCTGTACAATATCGGTGAACCCCGAAACTTTTCCGATGGCCGAAACTCGACTTCCCATATATAATTCTTTACCTCCGGACCATTCTGGAACTCCTCGTGACGTCCGGGATCTCATCCGGGACTCCAAACAACTTTTCGTTTGCTGCCCTAGCGTCACCGAACCTTAAGTGTGTAGACCCTACGGGTTTAGGAGAAACGCAGACATGACCGAGACTGCTCTCCGGTCAATAACCAACAGTGGGATCTGGATACCCATGTTGGCTCCCACATGCTCCTCAATGATCTCATCGGATGAACCACGATGTCAAGGATTCAAGAAACCCCGTATACAATTCCCTTTGTCAATCGGTACGTTACTTGCCCGAGATTCGATCGTCGGTATCCCACTACCTCGTTCAATCTCATTACCGGCAAGTCACTTTACTCATACCGTAATGCATGATCCCATGACCACACACTTGGTCACTTTGAGCTCATTATGATGATGCATTACCGAGTGGGCCCAGAGATACCTCTCCCTCATATGGAGTGACAAATCCCAGTCTCGATCCGTGTCAACCCAACAGACACTTTCGGAGATACCTGTAGTGCACCTTTATAGTCACCCAGTTACGTTGTGACGTTTGGTACACCCAAAGCACTCCTACGGTATCCGGGAGTTACACGATCTCATGGTCTAAGGAAAAGATACTTAACATTGGAAAAGCTCTAGCAAAACGAACTACACGATCTTGTGCTATGCTTAGGATTGGGTCTTGTCCATCACATCATTCTCCTAATGATGTGATCCCGTTATCAATGACATCCAATGTCCATAGTCAGGAAACCATGACTATATGTTGATCAACGAGCAAGTTAACTAGAGGCTCACTAGGGACATGTTGTGGTCTATGTATTCACACGTGTATTATGATTTGCGGATAATACAATTATAGCATGAATAAAAGAAAATTATCATGAACAAGGAAATATAATAATAATCCTTTTATTATTGCCTCTAGGGCATATTTCCAACAGGTGCCCCCCACATCATATTATTCATACTATGTTGACTGAAAAAAAGATAAATCACCCAAAACAAGATCTTCCCGTTTTTTGTTCCTATGATGTCATGCCGTGCACGTACCTACTAGTTGTATAGTGGTAGTACTAGTTGTATAGTACAAACTTGGTACTAGTAGGAGTAGTACTAGTACAGAATGCTCCTACTCTATCAACGAGCCCCATGTGACACAAAATTTCTGGGCTTCTGTGCTACAGCTAGATCTTCCCCTCGTTTCTGTTTTCCAACCCGGCCGCGGGCGCGGTGCGATTTGCCAATAGTCGGTTTTCTCAACGGCGGTCCCACATGAAAGTGAAAATGCTAGGCAACACGCCTTCCCTAAACTATGTGTCGTGCTGGACGGGCCGTGGAGTACTCCCGATTCCCGGGCGTGTGGGGGTGCGACGCGAACACGGCAGGCCTTTTCCTTTTACTAGCAATGTGCCCGTGCATTGCGACGGATCCAAAGTAGTAGAATAGTAGTACTTGTTCACAAACTTGAAAGAAATCACTCTTGTTTTGATATACTCCTAATATATTACTACCTCCGTTCCTAAATATTTGTCGTTTTAGAAATTTCAAATGGACTATCACATACGGATTATATAGACATATTTTGAAGTGTAGATTGACTCGTTTTGCTCCGTATGTAGTCACTTATTGAAATCTCTAGAAAGAAAAATATTTAGGAACAGAGGGAGTACTTTTCACTCAAAATATATTTCTCAGGTAGTTTTGATGAGGTGAGGGAGGGATGTGGTTGCTTTCAAGATAATAAGGGTTTTTCTGCAAATTGGAGCAGAGAAGTGGGCTATTGTTGCAAAAATGCCACAACTTACCTCACAGCCGTTAGATGCAAATCTAATGGTCAGAAACGACGGATGGCAGACACACCACCATCACCAACTGAGTCTTTTATAGGAGTAGGAGTAGAGAAGCATGTACAAATTGTAAAATTTGGTTCTGCTCCTTGGCACGGTCGATAGATAGAAATAACGATTGGAAGCGCTAGGGAGGGGCTATTTCCGCCAGATAAGCAGGGTACGTTGTAGCTAGGTTGGCGCATCGTTGGTTTGGTCACACGCGGTTCGACATGTTCTAGTGTTTCTAGCAAGATGCCCGCGCGTTGCACGAAGTTGATGGAAAAGGTAAGCACAATTTATAAATTGATGGATGGAGAACTAGTTACAGTGATGCATATAATTAAGCAAAGGGATCGCACATATCGGTATTGACTGGAACGAGAATACAACAGCACAATAAGAATTAAGGCCACAATGATGCGATCGCAGTGGTGGTTACAGAAGGCAAGAAGAAAGATACATCCATCAACGTACGACCTCCTCCTTCTCAACTTAGTGCGCCGGGCCACCGACCGACAGCTAAGGAGCGGCGGCTTTTGTGGCGAGGTTGAGGTGCTTCTCAGCAAAGGCATCCAAGGCTTATAGCCGGTTGAGGAAGGCCAACGTCCTAGCGTCCTCACTGGCCTTGTAGATACCTATGTACACGATTTGCTCATACACATGGATGTGTAGGTCGAAGAATTCTTGCAGGGAGAGGCACCTCGCGGCGAGCGCGACCTTCAGGTGGACATTCTTCATGGCATCGGCGGGCAGTCGCAGGGCCACCAGTGCTTGAAAGAGGTTCCGGCCATGGAGGCCGATTAGGGTGGCAGGCAATGAGGAGCCCGGGCGCATAGGCTGGAGGAGTACGGTGATGTTATCCGTGAGCTTCTTGAGGACGGTGAACTTGTTGCTGGTGGCAACGATCATCTGGTCCAACTGAGAGTCATAGTTGGCATCGACGGCGACCATCCACTAGCCGGTCTCCAACACCGTCTGGAGACGATCCTCGGCGCCATGCCGCTGGCCGGCGTTGTGGACCATCTCGCACAGCCGTTGGTCGCTCGCATGCATCGCCGCCATGGGTCTGGAGTGAGCTCTTTTGCGCTTAGTGTAGGTGCTTAGGCAAATGCTTAGGTGCGTACGATGTGGTAGATGCATTGGAACGGAGGGGCGCCTTTATATGAGGCCAAACTGCGTTGCATTCACATCGTGCAGCCTCTTTTCCCGGTCCTCCCCATTACTTCCCTCGTGCATTTATTGAAGGAGGATGCATTGGTTGTTCAACATTTCGGGAACCGCTACTCCCTCCCTCGTCTGCATTAAAGCCGTATTGGGAGCTGCGCTGCTCGCTGTCAAATCGAATACTCCCTCCGTCTAGATGAGTAAGTCATCTTACATAAACCAAATAGTCCTAAAACACATAGGCGTGGTGCATTAACTCTCATGTTGTTTCTTATTTTTTGACATAAATAGAGGAATCAACCAATAAGAGATGTGGGGCTTGTATGCTTTTAATGACTTGAGACTATCAAACATGACATGAAGTGGTTAGTTTGTTGCATGCAATTATATTAATTAGCAAATAAACATTAAGTTCTCTCGTTTTCCTCTCCACCTTGGTCATGGTGCACAATCTAAGGCTACTCATAGTGGGGAGTATCATGCACTAGTATCATATGCATGATACTAGTGTATGATACTACCTCCATAGTGCATAGTATCATAAAGTAGTATCATAGATGATCATATTTATTGCCATGCATGACATAAAGTAGCATAGCATTTAACATGATATGGTATCTACCTATGTTACTCTAACCCTCTCTCTTCTTTAATTGTGTGCCACATAAGCATGTTTGCTAGTCCCAAGTGCATGTTACCGGTTATGTTACTCCCACTATGGCCAGCCTAAGATGACTTATTCACCTAGACAGAGGGAGTATACTGTACTATTTAAAAGACAAGGGCGGGGCTTTTCCTGCGCGGTAGGCGGGGTAGTTCCACCTAGTCGGTTCGACAGAGACGCGAGAAGATGAGGGAGTAGGCTGCTGCAAACGTAGGGCTATGTGATTTGACAGCGAGTTACTTCTAGACAGGTGGGGCCCGTGATTTGACTTGCCATTATCATTTTAACTGCGGCGCTACGACCGGCGTGAGTCTCCCAATTCCAGACCACCTCCATACAGGTGCCTCTCCCAATGCTCCACCATGTAGAGGCTGGCTCTTGCATGAGAGCTCACTTCTCCACTTTTTCCTAGCCTCTTTCCTCCACATATGCAAAAATGCCATGTAAAGCGGGCTTATAGCCCACTATTGTACTTACTTGCTCCTACAAGTGCTAAGCTTGCCACATAGCCATAAAGTCTAATGTGGCAAGTTAATTAAGAAGAGAGAGACTAGTTTCGTGACCCAAGGAAGAAACGGTGATAAGCGCGTGTACCTAGGTGAAAATACAATTTTGAGTCTATAGCTAATTAAATGAAGCAAACTTAGCAACAAAAAACTAAGCACCGATGCATTGGGGACTTGATTGCTAAGCCATTTAATGCCCTTAGCACCTCATCTAAGCACCATTTCATTGGAAGAGGTCACTCCTTGGCAAATGCAATAAATACTACGAATAAAGAGATAGAGAGAAGTAAAAATACACTTATAGCCAACCTTATAGCTAACCTTGTTGTAGTATGAGTGACTAAGTGATGACTATGTATGGCATGCCAACATCAGATAGCCTAACGCACCATGTTATATCTCCAAGGGTGCGACCGCGCGAGCGACGTGACGGTCGTGGTAGGCGCGACCATGATATGGGCTGCTGGCAGCCCTTGGATCTGAGATCAAACAGTCGCATACTAAGTTGCTGAAAATTTGCAGAATAACCCTCCAGGATAGGATATTCACCCATAGGTCTAGAATCACACCATGCAACCGTTTGATCTCATATCCAAGGGCTCTCGGAAGCCCGTATCATGGGAAAATGGAATGCCACTACCCTATTGTTTGCACGTTGGCAGTTCGCTCCTACTCGTCCCCGCACATCCTTTAATATTACGGCGGTTCGCTCCTAGTCGTCCCGTCCTTTCACATTACAGCAGTTCCACTAATCCTAACCCTCCTCCCAAATCCAGGGCATGCGAAATCTCCATGATCAGTGGTGAGTACAAGGTTAGAACCATCACCGGTGATGAGTTCGATGTCATCTACGCCCGTTCTTCCGCGACGGTGAAAGGATGCCTTGCTCGCTTTAGATGCATGTTTGAAAACTCAGATGATGAGTGGGTCCCTGGGCTAGATGTTGAGTACACCACAATCCTGGGATGAGAGAAGGATCTAAAGGAGGAAGAGAGCAAGCAGCCTGCTGTGATCTAGGTTTGCGTGCATGACTTATGCTTGGTCTACCACATATGCCATGCCGATGTTGAATGCCAGGATTTTAAGAACTTCCTCAAGAGCGACCTAGTCAAATTTGTTACTGTAGACTTTACGAACGATGAAAGAGTCCTGGGTTGGATAGGCCTCATTGTAGGCAACCCCTTTGACCTCCAGAAGAATCGGCTACTGCCCTCCAGTGGTCAGCCTTCAATGCTGACCCTGGCAGGAGCCATGGTTCATCCTTCGTACGGTAAACTGGAGAAACCTCATTACACGTTTCATCATCATGCATGGCAACGGAATGTTCTAGATATAGACCACATCCACTACACTGCAATGGATGGGTACCTTTGTTTCAATATCTACAAGGGTTGGATGAAGAGCAAGAGCCAAGTGTGCGGTTCAAGCAAAGAAGTATCAGCCAAGAGGAAGAGGGACAGGGACGAAGTCGAGGACGTGGATGAGGACTCCGAGTAAGGTGGCAGTGTCGTTGCTCATGGTGGTTCTAATGCAATATCTACCAGATTAGTTGCATAGTTTAATTTCAGGTGTGCTTAATTTAATTTTAGGGGTGTTGTGCTGAGCCCCCAGCTGAACTATGTTATGTTTCTTCTCGTTACTTTAACTCTTCAGTACGTACATACTAGTATTTCTGTAACTCAAACTAAACTTTATTATATATTTTGCATATGATTACAAGGATAGATCACTAAGCAAACTCTCGAAAAGAAAGGATCAAACTAAACTTTTATTCATCTAAAGCAAAAGATAACTATGGGTTGAACTAAGAAAAGTAAAAGCAAAAGATAATGGAGGTGATACGATACTGGGGCACCTCCCCCAAGGTTAGCGAAAGCCAAGGGGAGTGCCCATACCTGATACTCAATTTTCTTTTGGTGATGAAGAAGGAGGTGGTGGTGATGCGGTGGTAGCATCCTTATCCTTTTTCTCTAGCTTGTTTCAGAGGTAAAAAAATTGTATCCTCACCTCATCATTCTCCTCCTCGAGCTTTAGTATCCTCTTGCATAATGCTTCCTTGATTTCCTTCAGGAAACAAGCAGGGACTAACTCATCTTCATCTTCTTCATCGGAAAACCATATGTAGGGATAGGTGTCTTTGAAGATATTTTTATCTAAAGGTTGATGAGAAAATGGGCTCTCCTTCTCGAATTCTTGAGACAACATATTTTCAGATCTGTCGGGAAGAAGCAAGAAAGAAAATAAAAGATTTCTCTGTGATATGGAGGTTAATAGGTTTGGGGGGTATATAAAGATTTTTATCTTGGGAAACAAGCAAACAGAAGAAAAACGGAGTCTAGAAGGTTCCCGTGGTGGGCACAACCCACCTGGGCGCGCCTGGCAAGCCAGGGCACCCCGGTGTCTTGTGCCCACCAGGGTCACCTTCCTGGTAGTTTCTTGCTTTCCTAATTTTCTAAATATTCCAAAACCGACAAAAAATATTTTTGTGGATTGTTCGGAGTCCGTTTACTGGCCCTATCACGTACCTCCTTTTTTCACAATTCTGGAGTGTTCCGGAAGGTTTCTTTTATGTGTTCTTCCGGTATCATAGTTTGTATAACATTGCTATCAACATTAATGGGCGTACCTGAGATATAATATTATATTCATTGCCCATTAACAACCTTCAGGTTAGTACTTTCAGCATTGTTTATTTTGATAGCTCCAGTCGATAAACCTCCTCGATAACATAGGGTCCTTCCCATTTGGAGAGGAGTTTTCCTGCAAAGAATCTAAAACGGGAGTTGTACAAAAGAACATATTCTCCAACTTTGAACTCACGCTTTTGGATTCTTTTATCAGGCCATCTTTTAACTTTTTCTTTAAATAACTTGGCATATTCGTAAGCTTGGGTTCTCCATTCATCTAATGAGCTAATATCAAATAACCTCTTTTCACCAGCAAGTTTGAAATCATAGTTGAGTTCTTTAATTGCCCAATATGTTTTATGTTCTAATTCAAGACGCAGATGACAATCTTTCCCATAAACCATTTTATATGGAGACATACCCATAGGATTTTTATATGTTGTTCTATAAGCCCAAACTGCATCATCTAGTTTCTTAGACCAATTCTTCTGGGACCTGTTGACAGTCTTTTGCAAAATTAATTTTATTTCTCTATTGCTAAGTTCTACTTGACCACTAGACTGAGGATGGTAGGGTGATGCAATTGTATGGTTAACATCATACTTGGCAAGAATTTTACGAAAAGCACCATGAATAAAATGTGAACCACCATCCGTCATTAAATATATAGGGACTCCAAACCTTGGGAAAGTAACTTCCTTAAATATTTTAATAGAGGTGTTGTGATCAGCACTACTAGTTGGAATAGATTCTACCCACTTAGTAACATAATCAACAGCCAAAATATGAGTATACCCATTAGAGGAAGGAAAAGGTCCCATGTAATCAAATCCCCAAACATTAAATGGTTCGATAGCAAGAGAATAATTCATAGGCATTTCTTCATGCTTACCGATATTACATGTTCTTTGACATTCATCACAAGATAAGATGAACTTACGGGCATCCTTGAAGAGGGTAGGCCAATAAAACCCAAATTGCAATACCTTGTGAGTAGTTCTCTCTCCCGCATGATGTCCTCCATAAGCTTCGGAGTGACATTTCCATAGGATTTGTCCCTGTTCATGCTCAGGTACACAACGTCTAATAATACCATCTACTCCATGTTTATAAAGATGTGGGTCATCCCAAAAGTAATGTCTTAAATGATAGAAGAATTTTTTTTTTCTTTTGTTGGTATGTGAAGCTAGGTGGTATGTATTTAGCAACAATATAATTAGCATAGTTAGCATATCAAGGTTTACTGTTAGAAACATTTATTGTTGCTAACTGTTCATTAGGGAAACTATCATTAATAGGTTGTGCGTCATCAAGAATATTTTTAAGCCTAGACAAGTTATCAGCAATGGGTTCTCCACTCCTTTTCTATCAGTGATATGTAAATCAAATCTTGTAGTAGAAGAACCCACCTAGTGAGTCTAGGTTTAACATCTTTATTTTCCATAAGATATTTTATAGCAGCATGATTGTTGTGAACAGTCACTTTGGAATCAACAATGTAGGATCTAAATTTATCTCAAGCAAACAACACTGCTAAGAATTCTTTTTCAATAGTAGCATAATTTCGTTGGGCATTGTCTAGAGTTTTGCTAGCATAGTGGATAGCATTTAGTTTCTTATCAACTCTTTGTCCTAGAACAGCACCAACAGCATAATCACTAGCATCACACATAACTTCAAAAGGCAAGTTCCAATCAGGTGGTTGAACAATAGGTGCAGAAATTAAGACTTTCTTTAGTGTTTCCATGGCTTCCAAACAATTATCATCAAAAACAAAAGGGATATCCTTTTGCAAAAGATTTTTAAGAGGCCTAGAAATTTTAGAAATGTCTTTGATAAATCTCCTATAGAAAACAACATGACCAAGGAAACTACAAATACCTTGGCTTTGTCCACCTCAATACCTCATTTAGAAATATTATGGCCCAAAACAATACCTTCGTTAACCATAAAGTGGCACTTTTCCCAGTTCAAGACAAGATTTGTTTGCTCACATCTCTGCAAAACTCGATTAAGATTGCTTAAACAATCATCAAAATACTTCCCATAAAAAGAAAAGTCATCCATCTTTAAAAGGTAGCAGGTGCATTACATAAACCAAAAGGCATGCATCTGTAAGCATAAGTTCCAAAAGGACAAGTAAAAGTGGTCTTTTCTTGATCAGGTTGAGAAACAGGTATTTGTGACAAACTAGAATATCCATCAAGGAAGCAAAAATGTGTGTGCTTAGATAATCTTTCTAGCATTTGATCAATAAAAGGTAGAGGTAATGATCTTTTCTAGTTGCTTTGTTTAATTTTCTAAAATCAATTATCATTCTATAGCATGTGACAATTCTTTGTAGAATAAGTTCATTCTTATCATTAGGAACAGGACTTACCCATCTACTATCAGCTATAGGATAGATTTGTCTCAAAAAAAGCTATAGGATAGATTATACCTACTTCCAGAAGTTTCAATATTTCTGTTCTTACCACTTCTTTCATCTTCGGATTTAACCGACGTTGGTGATCAACAACGGGTTTAGCATCAGGTTCCATATTAATCTTGTGCTGGCATAGAGTGGGACTAATGCCCTTAAGATCGTCAAGAGTATATCCAATAGTAGCTCGGTGCTTCCTTAGAACTTTCAATAATCTTTCTTCTTCATGTTCTAAAAGGTTAGTGAAACACAAGTGCTCCCTGGGTGATTTTGGTAATTAATGTCAACATATCTCTTGTTCGACTAATACTTTTATCTAGTGTATTTCAGATAAGTCCAACAATGGAGTGGCATGGACAAGAGGATGTGGAACCCCTTCAAGATGCTAAGGACAAAGGATTGGCTCAAGCTCAAAGCTCAAGACTACATTTTCTATTTTCAGTGATCCAAGATCACATTGAGTCCATAGGAAAGCCAATACTATTAAAAGGGGAAGAGGTCTTGCTTAATGGCTTGCTTGCTCAAAGTGCTTAGTGATATGCTCCAAAAACCCTCAACCACTTTCTCATATCCACATATGTCCCAAACAAAAAGTCAAACTCAGCCCCACTGATTTGATCCATCCTGCGCCACCGAGTTCATCTGACATAGCCACTGCCAGAAACCCTAGTCTTTTCGGTCTCACTGATAGGGATCTCGGTCTCACCGAGATGGGGTTGCAAACTCTCTGTTTCCCTTCGTAATATTTCGGTCCCACCAAGTTCACATTGCAAACTCCCTATTTCCCTTTCGTAACATTTTGATCCCACCGAAATGAGCTAATCGGTCGCACCGAGTTTGCCTGACCAACTCTCTGGTTAGCTTATTAACAAAGTCAGTCCCATCGAGTTTGTGTAATCGGTCTCACTGAGATTACGTTATGCCCTAACCCTAACAAAATTGGTTCCACCGAGTTGACATGTCAGTCCCACCGAAATGCCTAACGGTCACATTATGAACTAAATCAGTCTAACCGAGTTTTATGATTTAGTCCCACCGAGTTTAGTAAATTGTGTGTAACGGTTAGATTTTGTGTGGAGGCTATATATACCCCTCCACCCTCTCCTCATTCGTGAGGAAAGCCATAAGAACATGCCTACACTTCTGGCATTCATTTTCTGAGAGAGAACCACCTACTCATGTGTTGAGGCCAAGATATTCCAATCCAACCATATGAATCTTGATCTCTAGCCTTCGCCAAGTTTCTTTCCACTCAAATCTTCTTTCCACCAAATCCAATCCTATGAGAGAGAGTTGAGTGTTGGGGAGACTATCATTTCAAGCACAAGAGCAAGGAGTTCATCAACAACACATCATCTATTACCTTTTGGAGAGTGGTGTCTCCTACATTGGTTAGGTGTCACTTGGGAGCCTCCGACAAGATTGTGGAGTTGAACCAAGGAGTTTGTACGGGCAAGGAGATCGCCTACTACATGAAGATCTACCCTAGTGAGGCAAGTCCTTCATGGGCGATGGCCATGGTGGGATAGACAAGGTTGCTTCTTCGTGGACCCTTCGTGGGTGGAGACCTCCGTGGACTCGTGCAACTGTTACCCTTCATGGGTTGAAGTCTCCATCAACATGGATGTAGGATAGCACCACCTATCGGAATCACGCCAAAAGCATCCATGTCTCCAATTGCATTTGCACACTCCAATCCCATCCCTTTACTTTATTGCAAGTTGCATGATTTACTTTCCGCTGCTCATATACTCTTTGCATGCTTGCTTGATATGTATTGTGAATTGTTAAACTTGTGCTTAAACTCCAACTCAACTTGAAAAACTTAAAAACTGCCAACTTTGAGTGTTGAGTTTCTATTCACCCCCCTCTAGACACCTCTTCTTGATCCTTTCAATTGGTATCAGAGCTTTGGTCTCCCTTGCTTTGGTTTAATAACCATTGGAGGAACATGGGTGAGTCTACGTTGGGGAGTCTTAGACATAGAGTGCCTATTCTTGATGGAGAGTACTTTCATGAGTGGAAAAATGAGATGCTTGTGATTTTCAATAAATATCATTTGAACAAGTACATAACTAGCCCTTGTGCACCTCATGTTGATCCTATGCATCCTTCCTTTGACGAGTCCATTGACTTGATTCGCAATCTTAGAACTGTTAATCTTATCACTAGAGGTTTTCCTAGAAACTTGATTGGTTGCTTGCCTACTCTTGATTGTGCCTACACTATATGGAGATTTCTTGAGGAACGACTTCCAAACTAGTCCTTGCAAAACTTAGATGAAATCCTTCATAAGTCGATTGCCTTGACTAAGATGAATTCCAATGATCCTAAGTTTGGTGATTGTCTATTTGAGCTTACCAATCTTATGTGTGCCAAAGGAGATGTTGGAATTATTAGCAATATTATTTACTAAGCTATTAGAATTTATAAAGATGATTATTGTCATAATCATTTATCTAATGAATCACCCTCTCTAGGAATTGATCCACCACATGGCGATGTTGAACATGGATACTATGATGAGGATGATGATAGTGACTATGATATTGATGGTGCAATGAGACACTTTGATCTTATGGAAAATCTTCGCGGCTGCATGGAAGGAGGAAAGGAATGGTTCCTTGACAGTGCATGTACCGATCACATGACCGGAGATAAAGATATGTTTCATGAGCTTGCTGAAAATGACGTCCCTCAAAAGTATGTCACTTTTGGTGATAACTCAAAGGGTAAGGTGGTTGGCCTTGGTAAGGTGGCCATCTCACATGATAGCTCCATAAAAAATGCCATGCTCGTTGAATCTCTTCGCTATAATCTGCTTTTTGTATCTAGACTAGCTGACTTTGGTTTCAATGTCCTATTTACTAAAGTAGATTGCCAAGTGTTTCGTAGAGATAATCATAAATTGGTCTTTACCGACATACGTAGAGGTGATCTATACATTGTTGATTTCACTAAAAAGGCTCAACCTAGAACTTGCTTAATTGCTAAATCTTCCAAAGGCTGGTTGTGGCATAGACGGTTAGGTCATGTGGGCATGCGAAACCTTGACAAGCTCATTAAAGGTAATCATATCCTTGGTGTTAAAGATGTCATATTTGATAAGGATAGACTTTGCAGCGCTTGCCAACCAGGAAAACAGGTTGGAGGAAGCCACCCCGTGAAGAACATCATGACCACGAGAAGGCCGCTCGAGCTACTTCACATGGATCTCTTCGGTCCCAACGCCTACAAACGTCTCGGTGGAAACTCATTTGGTCTAGTTATAGTTGATGATTTTTCAAGATTTCCATGGGTGTTCTTTCTCGATGATAAATCACAGGTCCAAAAGATCTTCAAGAACTTCGCTAGGAAGGCCCAAAATCAATTTTAAGTGAAGATCAAGAACGTTCGCGGTGATAACGGAACGGAGTTCAAAAATGCAAATGTGGACACTTTTCTTGACAAAGAAGGTATCTCACATGAGTTCTCGGCTACGTACACACCTCAACAAAATGGAGTTGTTGAGAGGATGAACCGGACGCTCATCGAAATGGCAAGAATGATGCTTGATGAATACAAGACACCAAAACACTTTTGGGCAGAAGCGGTCGAGACAGCTTGTCATGCAACAAATCGCTTGTATCTTCACAAGCTACTCGGCAAGACAACATAAGAGCTCCTCACCGGTAAACAAACCCCAAGTTGGATACTTTTGAGTATTCGTCTCAAAGTGCTACATTCTTGATAAGCATAGTTGTTCTAAATTGGCTCCCAAATCTCATGAAGGTTTCTTACTTGGTTATGGCTCAAACTCTCACACTTACCGTGTCTACAACAATTTCACCCGAAAGGTTGAGGAGACGGTAGATGTGAAGTTTGATGAATCTAACAGCTTGCAAGTAGAGCAATTGCCAATTGATGTAAGAAATAAAGACCCTTCGGAAGCAATCCAAGACTTGTCTATTGTCAAGATCCGTCCAATGGAGGTGAAGGAGAGTACCTCGTCCATTCAAGTGGAAGCTTCTACCTCATGACAAGGTGAACCAAGAGTTGATATGGAAGCATCCACAAGTGGGACACACCAAGATGAAGAAAATGAGGAAGTACACCAAGATGAACCTCATCAACCTCTTTCTCCACCACGACAAGAGAACGACAATGTCAACAATGAAGAAGGCCAAGAAGAAGAATGAGATGATGAAGATGTTCCACCCCGACCAAAACAAAAGCTCTCACGAGTTCGAGCAAGAGTCGCTAGAGACCATCCCGTCGAGCAAATCTACAATGATATCCAAACTGGGAGAATCACTCGCTCTAAATCTCGTTTGACTAACTTTCGTGAACATTATTCATTCATCTCTAGCATTGAACCCATGAAGGTTAAAGAAGCATTGGAAGATCCGGATAGGATAAATGCTATGCATGAAGAGCTACACAACTTTGAGAGAAACCAAGTGTGGACATTGGTCGAGAAGCCCGATAACAACCACAACATCATCAGTACCAAATGGGTGTTTCGCAACAAGCAAGATGAATATGGACAAGTAGTTCGCAACAAAGCACGTCTTGTCCCCCAAGGCTACACTCAAGTCGAAGGTATGGACTATGGTGAGACATATGCCCCTGTGGCTAGACTTGAGTCCGTTCGCATCTTACTTGCCTATGCTAATCACCATGATATCACATTATACCAAATGGACATTAAAAGTGCTTTTCTAAATGGCGAATTTGAGGGGGAAGTTTATGTTAAACAACCTCCCGGCTTTGTTAATCCTAAGAAACCCAATCATGTTTACAAACTTCACAAAGCTCTTTATGGTCTTAAACAAGCTCCTAGAGAGTGGTATAAATGCTTGACCAAGTTCCTTATTGAAAAAGTCTTTGAGATTGGAAAAATTGATTCTACTCTTTTATCTAAAAGGGTTAATGGATAGTTATTTGTGTGCCAAATTTATGTTGATAATATTATATTTGGTTCGACTAACCCTCATTTTAGTGAGAAGTTTGGAAAGCTTATGTTGGAGAAGTTTGAGATGTCTATGATGAGTGAAGTCAAGTTCTTTCTTGGTTTGCAAATCAAGCAAACAAAGGAAGGTACCTTTGTCTCTCAAACGAAGTACACCAAGGACTTATTCAAGAAGTTCAATATGCAAGAATGCAAAGCTATGAGTACACCCATGCCTACTAGTGGACATCTTGACTTGACTAAAGATGGTGAACCCGTTGATCAAAAAGTTTACTGCTCTATGATTGGTTCATTGTTATATCTATGTGCCTCTCGTACCGATATTATGCTAAGTGTGTGCATGTGTGCACGATATCAAGCGGCCCCCAAGGAATGTCATCTTAAGGCTGTGAAAAGGATAGTGAGATACTTAATACATACACCGAATTTTGGCATTTGGTATCCTAAGAGGTCTTCCTTTGATCTTGTTGGCTACTCCGATTCGGACTATGCCGGTGACAAGGTCGATAGAAAGTCCACTTCGGGTACTTGTCAATTTCTTGGTAGATCTCTTGTGTCTTGGTCCTCCAAGAAACAAAACTCGGTATCTTTATCCACCGCTGAAGCGGAATACATTGCTGCTGGTTCATGTTATGCTGAATTACTTTGGATGACCCAAACTCTTAAAGATTATGGGATATATGTGAAACATGTTCCTTTGCTTTGTGATAACAAAAGTGCTATTAAGATTGCTCACAATACCGTGCAACATTCTTGAACTAAGCATATTTAAGTTCGTCATCATTTCATTTGAGATCATGTTGCTAAGGGTGATATTAACCTTAAGCATGTTCATACCGACAAGCAATTGGCGGATATATTCACTAAACCACTTCATGAGAAAGTGTTTTGCAGGTTGAGAGGTGAATTGAACATCATTGATGCTTCAAACTTGGAGTAGGGACTCCATTTGGATACATGCAAGAGATGAGCCTATGACTAATCCTTGATAGTTCTCATATGATGACAATCATATGTCTTGGATATATTTGCACGCTTGCATGTTATCTAACCCTTGTAGGTACTTGGATGAATCTAAATCTATGAGATTGCAACTCACTCACATCTTGAGCAATCTCAACATCACCAAGTCTCTACTTTATGGTGGTTGAAGACAAGGAAGCATGAAACCCTTCAGATATATCCTTTGACAAAATCCTATATCAAATTTCATGATTGTCATTTTGGATATACAAGTGCTATTCCTTGCAGAACTAATTCATGTAGGTAGATGAACTCCAAATGCATATGGTGCTCCAAATGAACTACATCAACCTCGAGCATCCCACACAAGTTCAACTACATGATCAAGATCAACACCACCACCCAAGGTATGTTATTCCATCTTAGAGAAGCTTTACCGCAAGTCATGGGTGAAAGCAGCTCAACAAGATGTGAATACATCAAAATTCTTAAACAAAAAATGGCAACCCAGTTTTGAGCTTAAACGATGAGTATGACCTATGATCAAGTGTCCTCACTTGACTCCTAAGTCAATATACTCTAACATAGGTGACTTTGTTGCCGACGAATTCTAGATGAAGTTCTCTAGTGTTTCTCCTTGTTCTTGCATTTCTCTTTTGCATATATGTTTCCCTTTTCAGAAAAAACTTCATCTAGATCTTTGTTCTTTTTATTTCTATTCTGCATTTCCCTGCATCCAATTCTTGCAAATCCTTCTGTTAATTCCCTGAAAATCCTTGTGAGATCTTATTTGCTTAGTGAGCTGAGGTGACTAGTGTTTTTTCTCTGTGATGAACGCGGACACACCGACTTGCATCTTTCGGTCAAACCGAAACTTTTCAGTGCCACCGAAGGAAACAACTCGGTGTAGCCGATCTCCATGCTGAGAAAACACTCTGTCATTTGCATCCTGCACTTTTTGTTCCAGCTCCACTCGATGATTCTTATCCTCTACCAGCACCTTATTTTTCCCTGCTACTTTTCCATGTGACTCAAGGACCAATCCTATATTGACTCACACTCCATACAAGACCCTTCTTGTAAATTGATGTCAAAGGGGGAGAGAGAGTTCACATCAAAGCTTAATCATATCATAAGGGGGAAAGAGAGACCCCAGTTACTTGGTATTCAAAGAGGAGAGAAGTTGCATGTCTTTAGAGGGGAAAGACATGTTCATGTTGTTTGTGTGTTTGCTTTGCTCTGATCTTCTATTCCCTATCTACTCCCAATATCCCAAATATGATTCAGGGGGAGCAAGACATCTAAGGGAAGGAAATCTTCGAAGTCATTGCATATCTTTATCTTTGGGGACATGTCTACACTCAAATAGAGTACCTAGTACTCACTCTATACATGTCATCCCAATCTTGGTACTCTTGTGGTTTGCTGCTCTTGCTCTGTTTAGTAGATGTTTTTGTGTTGTCTAACCTTGTTTACTCAGGTTCATCTCTTCCAAAGCTAGCTCAAGACTACAAGGTAAGTATATGCATCACACTCATGTGCATGAGGATCTCTTGCTGATGTACATATTGTTTGCAAGGACTCATGAACATGAAGGTATGTTTCTCATATTCACACCATTTGCTCTAATGCATATAGCCAAGATACATGTGACTCATTGCTTGCTCTGTCATGACTATGCACTCACATGATCTTATGTTCCATATTTGCATGACTGCATACATGTAAGGGAGCCTATGCATGTTACATGTCCTTCCAAATCTTTAATTGTCTTTCTCTATATCTTTATTTAAAGCTTTGATGTATGTTGTCATCAATTACCAAAAAGGGGAGATTGAAAGCACAAGTGCTCCCTGGGTGATTTTGGTAATTAATGTCAACATATCTCTTATTGAACTAATACTTTATCTAGTGTATTTCAGATAAGTCCAACAGTGGAGTGGCATGGACAAGAGGATGTGGAACACCTTCAAGATGCTAAGGACAAAGGATTGGGTCAAGCTCAAAGCTCAGGACTCTACATTTTCTATTTTCAGTGATCCAAGATCACATTGAGTCCATAGGAAAGCCAATACTATTAAAAGGGGATGAGGTGTTGCTCAATGGCTTGCTTGCTCAAAGTGCTTAGTTATATGCTCCAAAAACCCTCAATCACTTTCTCATATCCACATATGTCCCAAACCAAAAGTCAAACTCGGCCCCACTAATTTGATCCATCCGGCGCCACCGACTTCATTTGACATAGCCACTGCCAGAAACCCTAGTCTTTTTGGTCTCACCGATAGGGATCTCGGTCTCACCGAGATGGGATTGCAAACTCTCTGTTTCCTTTCGTAACATTTCAGTCCGACCAACATGAGCGATCGGTCCCACCGAGTTCACATTGCAAACTCCCTGTTTCCCTTTCGTAACATTTTGATCCCACCGGAATGAGCGAATCGGTCCCACCCAGTTTGCCTGACCAACTCGCTGGTTAGCTTATTACCAAAGTCGGTCCCACTGAGTTCGTGTAATTGGTCTCACCGAGATTATATTATGCCCTAACCCTAACAAAAATGGTTCCACCGAGTTGACATGTCGGTCCCACCGAAATGCCAAACGGTCACATTATGAACTAAATCAATCTGATCGAGTTTTATGATTCGGTCCCACCGAGTTTGGTAAATTTTCTGTAACGGTTAGATTTTGTGTGGAGGCTATATATACCCCCCCACCCTCTCCTCATTCATTAGGAAAGCCATCAGAACATGACTACACTTCTAGCATTCATTTTCTGAGAGAGAACCACCTACTCATGTGTTGAGGCCAACATATTCCAATCCAACCATATGAATCTTGATCTCTAGCCATCCCCAAGTTGCTTTCCACTCAAATCTTCTTTCCACCAAATCCAATCCTATGAGAGAGAGTTGAGTCTTGGGGAGACTGTCATTTGAAGCACAAGAGCAAGGAGTTCATCAACAACACACCATCTATTACCTTTTGGAGAGTGGTGTCTCCTATATTGGTTAGGTGTCACTTGGGAGCCTCCGACAAGATTGTGGAGTTGAACCAAGGAGTTTGTACGGGCAAGGAGATCGCCTACTTCGTGAAGATCTACCCTAGTGAGGCAAGTCCTTTGTGGGCGATGGCCATGGTAGGATAGACAAGGTTGCTTCTTCGTGGACCCTTCGTGGGTGGAGCCCTCCGTGGACTCGCGCAACCTTTACCCTTCGTGGGTTGAAGTCTCCATCAACGTGGATGTACGATAGCACCACCTATCAAAACCACGCCAAAAACATCTGTGTCTCCAATTGCGTTTGCACACTCCAATCCCATCCCTTTACTTTCTTGCAAGTTGCATGCTTTAATTTCCGCTGCTCATATACTCTTTGCATGCTTGCTTGATATGTATTGTGAAAGGTTAAACTTGTGCTTAAACTCCACCTCAACTTGAAAAACTTAAAAACTGGCAACTTTGAGTGTTGAGTGTCTATTCACCCCCGTCTAGACACCTCTTCTCGATCCTTTCAGTTTGCACTAATAATAATAGGATATATCTTTTACTCATCAACATAAGCATATTTCAAAGTGTTTGGCAATTGTTTTAATTCAAACACAAGAGGACCTTTAGGTGGAGGAGGACCTCCTAGAGTTTCAATAGGCAGATTGTGTTTAAGCAGAGGTTGTTGTTCGAACAAGATTCTATCTATTTCATTTCTTTCATGCATATGCAAATCATTTTCATGGTCTAGCAAATATTGTTCTAAAGGACCAGCAGGAGGCACAGCAATAGAAGCAAGACCAATTATTTCATCCTTACTAGGTAATTCTTTATTATGATGCTTTCTACTCCCTTCGTTCCAAAATAGATGACCCAACTTTGTACTAACTTAATACAAAGTTAGTATAAAGTTGGGTTATCTATTTTGGAACGGAGGGAGTACTAAACTTAGAAAAATTAAACTCATGAGATTCATCACCAAAACTAACACCGGCAGTTTGTTTCTCACAATCTATTTTAGCATTAATGGTGTTCAAGAAAGGTCTACCAAAGATAATGGGATAAAAATCATCTTGTGGGGAACCAAGAACAAGAAAATCAGTAGGGTATTTTATTTTCCCACACAAGACTTCAACATCTCCAACAATCCTAATTGGTGATATAGTACCTCTATTTTATTTTACTGGTTCTTTAATTTCTTCTTTAATTGGTGGGTGATATTTGAACCACTTCTCTTTAGGAAGATCAACATGAGTAGAAAAAGATTCACAAAAGGTAGACACTATCTTAGAGTGAAGTCCATACACTAGTACATGTCGGTGCTATACAAACGATTTTTAACCCCTTTCCGCGACGGCATTTTGAACCATCGCCAAGTGAGTGTGGGCGATAGGGGGGTCCTTCCCACACAACCCAGAAACCGTCGGGGATAGGCCCTCCTGGCACACAGGCTGGGGCAAAATGAGCTCGTGTGCGATCGGGCGAGGCATCGAAACCGAAAAGTTTCCGTTCGTATGTACATCTCACATGGTGAATCCCAGAAAAACATTTCCGTTCGTATGTATATCACACACAATCAATCCAAGGAGTATGTTTCCATTCTTATGTACATACCACATAGTCAATCCAGGGAAAACGTTTCCGTTCGTATGTACATCCCACACAGTCAATCCAGGGAAAACGTTTCCATTTGTATGTACATCCCACATAGTCAATCCAGGGAAAACGTTTCCGTTCGTATGTACATCCCACATAGGTTTATATATAGGCTCGTGTGTGATAGGTGTAACTATCACACATACTCTGCCTTAGTTAACCATTTGCTTTTATCAACTACATCAGACACGATTTGATGAAGAAAACTGTGTGGCATTGGGCTATCCATCACAAGCGCTTTTACTTCTAGAACCATTTGCAAATTCCCATGACCCATTTAGCAGGTTTATTAGTTTACAATTAATAATTTCAGTATTACGCAAATTCACATTTCATATCGAATAGATGTTTGCCAAATTCATATCAGGCACAAAGATATATTTTAACATCGCAATACGATAGCTACCTGAAAACAGCATGGTACAACATATAGCTAGTTCAACTTCATAAGGACAATATTAGAACAATATATTCATTTCCCTAATCGAGATCATCCAGTCTCGCCTTATCCACTTCTACTTTTAGTTCAGTAAGAACCTGCTTTGCACAGGCCAACTGGGAAAGTGCCTCCTCCTTTGCCAGCACCATCTTAGCAAAGTTTGATTGAAAAAATCTGAGCTCATTCTCCACCTTCCTCTTTTTACCCCGCATCTTCAAATATTCTTCAGCGTTGACAACACTTTCTCTAAGCCTACCTCTGTTCTCTTCCTGATACATGCTCCAGAGCTTTGCTAGGCACATCTTCAAAGACTGTGGCCACTCTTGATCAACCCACTCTAAGCAAGAACACTTCCATTCATCCGATAATATTTAAAACTAGATCAGTAACAATTGGGGGAAAATGGATTTCTAGCAACATAGAAAATCACCAATACTTATTTTGAAAAACTGAAGAAACAGGTTAATTATGATATATCTTCTCAAAAAATCAATGTGCAAATGAATTAATTGCTACTAATACAACAACCAAATTCTGAAACATCAGAAGCTATAATTAACTACAACAATGCTACAAGTTCTTACTCATGTACTATAAATAACAAATTGAACATTTTAAGAGCAAGGTAAATATAACTGCAACAGCATAGCGACAGTGTTTGGATGACAGCAAATTGATACTAACAGGTGTGTACATGCACAAATTTAGTAACATAGAACTAATAGCACTAAGGACGTCCACAGTGTATGCCAAAACTAGTGTAAAGAAAACTGGTTCAACATCTCGCACCGGTGCCCTGCACTGGCGAGCCAATGCAGCGGAAAAAATCAGGGACCCAAACTCTAGAGCACCGAGTTGCTCCGATGCCCAGTTCCTTCGTGCCATAAAGATTTAGTACTTTACTGCTTGGCTGCTCGGATGTGTGGAAAAGTTGGCTGCACAAACTGCTGAAGCGGTGCCAAATAATTTTCTAATGGCACCACTGATGAGATGGCAACATTTTTAGATACTAGGTACAAACTGTAACACTATCTTAGGATGTGTTTGGTTGAAGGTGTGGTATGAATGGGTTGGGACCGTGACAGTGTCTGAATCACATCTAACAAATGATTTGTAACAACGAAAGAGGGTCTAATCTTCTCTGCACATGCCAGAAACTTCCTCCCACTGTCCACAGATTCAAACACAGCTAGCTTCACGCATGGAGATTGATGGTGACAATGAGGAGACAGATCTTCAACCACCCTGATCCATTCGTTGCAACTAATGGTCCTAGGGAACTACAAGAGGAAGAACTGATGGTCCTTCATTCCAAGTCGTAGCTCGAGTGAGAGAAGCGAGGCATACCCGTGTGGTGAAGGAGTCGTCGGAGGAGGAGGAACCGCTGGAGAGGTCTTTGAAGAAGACCATGGCGACCCCATCGGTAGGGTGCGAGACAGTGAGAGCGAGGAAGCAAGAGAGGAAGCGGCTATAGCTTAGGAAGGAAGGAAGGAAGGAAGGGGGAAACAGGGGAAATATGACTTGTGGTCGGGGAGAAAAGCGGGTGGGGAAGGGGGTAGATATTTCGGCGGTAGGCCAAAAATTTCAAAATGTGGAGGGAAACTTTGCGCACGGTGCCGCCGGACACCATTCACTTTGAACGATAGTGTGCATCACAAACGATTCTTCTGCTTTACATGCATGGGATGAGTTTGATAATTCAAATTTTGGTGGAAATTTCCCCGGGTACGTCATTGCATAATTTAACATTCCTTGCTAATTTGGGCACACAAAAGAGCATACAACACACAGACCAGACTTACTGAATCGAGCAATTTTAGTATTTAAACAGAGATAGTTGACCTAAACATTGCTCTAACAAAAGACTAGCATTAAAAACAAAGCCTAAGTACGCATAATTTTAACAAATCTGCCGTCGTGCCGGCCTATGCATCATCGGTGTGAGATGAGACGCCGATGACTTGTCCTGGCGACATGCCGCCGTTGGTGGAATCCACGTCTCCCTGCTGAAGTCGACCGTGTCCTCATCATCGTCCCCATCCTCGGTGCCGCCCTCAAGGTTGTAGTACTTGTAGTAGTGGTTGCGCCAGAGCTCGCTTTGGTACTCCACCGCTGACTCCTCAACAGACAAACTCTTCTCTACCTCGACTTGGGCCACACACAACTCCTCCTCCCGGTGCTCCTCGATCTTCGCTGCCTCCTTCATCTCCAGCTCCCACTCGGAGACCTCATGAGGAAGCAGGTGCTCCATGGCCACCACCGCCTTTTCGGACGTGTGTTGCATGCTGCATTCTGAGGTGGCCTGGAATATCTTGGTGTGGATGGCCTCGACTCGGGCCAGGGAGACATCGGTGGCAAGGCCGGCAGCTCGAGTGCTCTCGGCGTTTGTAGCCGCCATCGCAGTAGCAACTGCGGCTGTCTCGGCTACTGCAGCTGCCCTGTCGGCTAGGCTGTCGTAGATGCCCTCTCGGCGAAAGCGGCCGCGCTCAATGTGGATGCAGTGGCACTCTTGGCGTAGGCGGTCGCACTCTAAGCGCAGACGGCCGCGCTCGGGGGGAGGGGGGCGGCCATCGTACGAGCCTTCACGAAGCGTTTCCATGGCATCACCTTTGCAAGAAGGGGGTGCGGGAACGAGGATCGGGATTTGTGGATTCAGGGTTTGCCGGCACTGGAGTAGATGAGCCGGCAAAGCTTAAGGAGGAAGACTTAAATAGACCCAGAAATTTTCATCGCAAACGATGCCTACAAAACAACTATGTGTGATGTTGTAGATATTTTTTTTAGCAGTGAAAGACGAATTTGGTGTAAAGTGGCAACGAATTGTGTCTTAAATGTATGAGAAAATTTGTAGTACTAATACAACTGTCATGTCAAATTTTGGAAAATTTCAGGGGTCATTTGACCTTTTAAGACATTTAAGTGTTTTTCTAACCATTTAATGATCGTAATTGAAATTTGAACTACATGTACATGCAACAGCTAACCATAACGGTTTGAAAAGTCATATTTTGTGTACTTGTGTGCGATTTAATTCCATGTGTAGTAAATTGGAAGGAATTTTCAAACATATTGGTCTAACGGCTATGCCACATTTAAGCATGGAGTGCCATGGCATTTAAATTCCAAAAAATAAAAAAATATCAGAAACACATGAAACCTTGGTTGATGTAATGTCATGTCACCAAGACGGTGTGGTAAACAATTTGGCTTGTTTGACGAACGTTTGGACACACACCCCTCACAAACCGGAGCAACTCACTAGAAGGCTCATGGTTCCGAGAGGGAACAATGCATGTTTGATGACGAATGGGAGATAGCTTCCTCTTGCGGCCTTCAAATTTTCACTATGTGTAACATGCACTAATACAACTGTCATGTGAGAATTTGGAAAATTCAGGGGTCATTTGACCTTTTGAAGACACTTAAGTGATTTTCTAGCCATTTAATGACCGTAATTAAAATTTGAACTACAGGTACATGCAACGGCTAACTATAACGGTTTGAAAATCATATTTGTGTACTTGTGTGCGAGTTAATTCCATGTGTAGTAAATTAGAAGGAATTTTTAAGCATATTGGTCTCACGGCATGGACCCTTGCATGGAACGTCATGGCATTTTAATTCCAAAAAATTAAAAAATGATCAGGAAAACATGAAACTTTGCTTGATGTAATGTCATGCCACCAAGATGATGTGGTACAAAATTTGGCCTGTTTGACGAAAGTTTGGACACACACCCCTCACAAACCGGAGCAACTCACTAGAAGGCTCGTGGTTCCGAGAAGGGAACAATGCATGTTTGATGACGAACAACAGATAGCTTCCTCTTACGGCCTTCAAAAATTTTCTATGTGTAATGTGCACTGATACTAACTGTCATGTGAAAATTTGGAAAATTTCAGGGGTCATTTGACCTTTTGAAGACATTTAAGTGATTTCCTAGCCATTTAATGACCATAATTCAAATTTGAACTGGACGTACATGCAACGGCTAACCATAACGGTTTGAAAAATCATATTTGTGTACTTGTGTGCGAGTTAATTCCATGTGCAGTAAATTAGAAGGAATTTTCAAACATATTGGTCTCACGACATGGACATGCATAGAGTGCCATGGCATTTTAATTCCAAAAATTAAAAAATGACCAGGAAAAAATGAAACCTTGCTTGATGTAATGTCATGCCACCAAGATGATGTGGTACAAAAAATGGCATGTTTGACGAAAGTTCGGGCACACACCCCTCACAAACCGGAGCAACTCATTAGAAAGCTCGTGGTTCCGAGAGGGAACAATGCATGTTTGATGATGAAAGGGAGATAGCTTCCTCTTACGGCCTTCATTTTTTTCTACGTGTAACATGCACTAATACAACTGTCATGTGAAAAAATGGAAAATTTCAGGGGTCATTGGACCTTTTGAAGACATTTAAGTGATTTTCTAGCCATTTAGTGACCGTAATTCAAATTTGAACTACATCTACATGCAATGGCTAACCATAACGGTTTGAAAATCATATTTGTGTACTTGTGTGCGAGTTAATTCCATGTGTAGTAAATTAGAAGGAATTTTCAAACATATTGGTCTCACGGCATGGACACATGCATGGAGTGCCATGGCATTTTAAGTCCAAAAAATTTAAAAAACATCATAGACACATGAAACCTTTGTCGATGTAATGTCGTGCCACCAAGATGATGTGGTCAAAAATTTGGCATGTTTGACGAAAGTTTGCACACACACACACACCCCTCACAAACCGGAGCAACTCACTAGAAGGCTCGTGGTTCCGAGAGGGAACAATGCATGTTTGATGATGAACGGGAGATAGCTTCCTCTTGCGGCCTTCAAACAATTTCTATGTGTAACATGCACTAATACAACTGTCATGTGAAAATTTGCAGAATTTCAGGGGTCATTTGACCTTTTGAAGACATTTACGTGACTTTCTAGCCATTTAATGTTCGTAATTCAAATTTGAACTACATCTACATGCAACGGCTAACCTTAACGGTTTGAAAAATCATATTTCACTACAAGAAAAGACACATCCGTGACATTTTGGGCCGAACGAAATTTTTTCTGTCATACATATGACACTTCTATGACGATAATTGTGACAGAACCCGGCATCATCATAGATGTGGTGGGCTCCTACTTCTATGACAAAAATCATGATAGAAAATGGGCTTTTCGTCCTGGGCGGGCCGAAGACGCAGCTGCACGACATTCTTTGGGCCGTCCATGACGGAAAAAACCGTGGTAGAAGAGAGGGCTAGGAAAATTTCGGGGAGTTGCCGGTATACAGTGGGAGGTCGGGGGCCGAGCGATGCGAGTTTCTCTCGTACACGTATGCGCGTGTGTGCGAGGCGTTGGCTCTAACTAAACCCGAGCGAGGCATTGGGCTCTAACTGAACCCGAGCGATTGCACTGCAGGCTACGCGTTACTGAACCCAAGCGATTGATCGATGGCTGTTAACTGAACCCAATGTAGCGATTCCTTCTCTACTGCTACTAACTGAAGCCGATCGATTGGATGAAGAGTGAGCGTTGCGGGGGGGGGGGGGGGGGGTTGGATGAATAGTGAGCGGTGGCGTTGCCTCTGGATGAACAGGACCCCGTGGTGTGGAGGGCTAGATGAACAGTAGACGATGGAGGGGTGGCTGTGGAGGGGTGGTTGAACAGGACCCCGTGGTGTGGAGGGCTAGATGAACATTTAGACGGTGGAGGGGTGCCCGTGGAGGGGTGGTTGAACAGTAGCCAATGGAGTAGCGCGCGGTGGAGGCTGGATGAACAGGAGCCCGTGGAGGCTGGAGGAGGTCGACGGTAGCCCGTGGAGGCTGGAGGAAGTCGACGATGGAGATGAACAGTATCCCGTGGAGTCCCGTTTTGCGGTACGCCACACCCCTCCCGATGAACAGGACCCCCGTTTTGACCGTAGGAGGTCTGTTTTGTCCGTTTTGCGGTACGCCCCAACCCTCCCGATCAACAGGACCCCCGTTTCGACCGTAGGAGGTCCGTTTCGTCCATTTTGCGGTATGCCACACCCCTCCCGATCAATAGGACCCCCGTTTCGACCGTAGGAGGTCCGCTTCGTCCGTTTTGCGGTACGCCAGGCCCCTCCCGATCAACAGGATCCCGTTTCGAACGTGGTCGGTCGAACACAAGGCCGTTTCCTCTGTTGTGCGGTACGCCAGGCCTCATTTCCATCGCTTGTTCCATTCAAGCCCTCCCGATGAACACGACCACACATTCCGTTCCGACCCAGCCGGTTGGCTCCCCATGAACATGACGATGATGCTGCTTCTCCGTTCCGACCCAGCCATGTACGTATGTGCGGTAGGCGTTCGAGACCCTGCCCGTATGTATGTACGTGGCCGTATATTCTTTCTTGCACCCTCGCCGCTGTACGTACGTGTACATGCTACGTGCGCGCCTCTACTACGACATGTGCGTGCCTCTACTACGACACGTGTGCGCCTCTACATCGACCAGTATGTACGTACACATTCGCGACTAGAATGACAACGCTACATACGCTTCGACCAGGTGGGTCTTGACTGTCAGGCACTTCTTTGCCTGCGAAGATGTAGATGGTGGGTCCCAGCAGTCAGGGGGGCGAATCATTTTGTTTTTTTTGCTCGGACGCACTTCCTTGCGTGCGAAGATGTAGCTGGTTGGTCCCAGCAGTCAGGGGGTGAATCATTTTTTTTGCCCGGACGCACTTCCTTGCGTGTGAAGGTGTAGCTGGTGGGTCCCAGCAGTCAGGGGGGAAACATTTTTTTGCGAAATACGGTGGCCCGTCCGATGGGTCCCTGCTGTCAGGTGGAGGAATAATTATTTTGCGCGTAATAAGGAGGCACTTCCTTGCTGCGGCTGTGGACCCAGCTGTCAGCGTCTCCATGCACAGTACTCTTCCGATGGAAGTCGGTCATTGACCACATTGACCACACCGCGCCGAGAGCACCACAGCGGTGGACGACGGCGAGGCCTAGGAAGGGGACGACACGGAGGCAGGGAAGACTCGACAGTTGTTTCCCACACGGAGGGGAGTATGACTGTACGAGGGTTTAATGGTTCGTCTGCCGTCGCCGGAGAATAATAGCAGGTGCGGGTGAGTAGAGGGATGGATAGGCCAGCGATGGGAGTACGGTGGGGCGGTGAGGCCTGCACGGCAGCACAGTCGGCCGTGGGGAGGAGGGAGCAGGCAGTCCCGCCGGCGCTTGTTTGAGCGGCTGGAGCAGGAAGAGCAGAGATTGAAGAAGCACGACGGCCGTTGGATGGACATCCAACAGTCACTGCTTGTGTGTCAACCTTTTTTTTAGGAAAGCCTCAAATCTGTGAAAAACAGCATACAACCCATCTGCCATTATTTCTAATAATTTATAGCCCATTTGCTAATTCTTAAGAATTTTTTGAAATCTTGAAATGAAAAAAAAGATATTTGAAACTAATTGACAGTTTGATGTGTTTTAAAAATGTACAACCCATTTCTCATTACTGATGGGCCATTTTCTCGGCCAGCCGAATGAAAGCTCTCCTCGTCTTGAAAGATTTGCAGCCCAACATGCCTGACAAAGCGACTTACTTGGCAAATCACAAAAAAAACTGGGTTGTGGCCGTGGACCCAGCTGTCAGCCTCTCCACGTACAGTACTCTTCTGATGGAAGTCGTTCCTTGACCATGTTGACCACGCCGCGCGGAGAGCACCACGGCGGTGGACGACGGCGAGGCCTAGGAAGGGGACGACGCGGAGCCGGGGAAGACGTGGCAGTGGAAGCCTGCGTGGAGAGGAGTATGAGGGTTCACTGGTTCGGCTGCGGTGTGAGGCTGCCATCACCGCAGTGCCTGGCCAGCGGTGGGAATAGTAGGGGGCGGTGAGGCCTCCACGGCAGCACAGCCGGCCACGGGAGGCAGGAGCATGCGGCACGACCGGCGCTGCTTTGGGCGGCTGGAGCAAGAAGACCAAAGGTTGAAGAAGCACTACGGCCGTTGGATGGACATCGTACGGTCACTGGAGCTAGAATCGTTCATATTGACTAAGTTGACAAAGCCCTTCGTCCCCGTCAACTTAGTAGGCCCACAAGACAGCCTCCCACCAATGTGGGTCCTAGCTAGCCGGGGGAGTATTCATTTTTTTGTGCGTAATAAGGAGGCACTTCCGGTGGGTCCGAGCTAACATTGGGGGGAACGTTTTTTTCATGAAATACGGTGGCCCGTCCGGTGGGTCCCAGCAGTAATGGGGAAACAATTTTTTCGCAAAATACTGGTGGCCCGTCCGGTGGGTCCCAGCTGTCAGGTGGAGGAATAATTATTTTCCACGTAATAAGGAGGCACTTCCTTGCGGCTGCCGTGGACCCAGCTGTCAGCCTCTCCACATATAGTCTCTTCCGATGGAAGTCGGTCGTTGACCACATTGACTATGCCGCACCGGGAGCACCACGGCGGTGGATGACGGCGAGGCCTAGGAAGGGGACGACGCGGAGCTGGGCCATGGGAGGCAGGAGCAGGTAGTAGCACAACCGGCCACGGGAGGCAGGAGCAGGCGGCACGACCGGCGCTGCTTTGGGCGGCTGGAGCAAGAAGACCAGAGGTTGAAGAAGCACTATGGCCATTGGATGGACATCATACGGTCGCTGGAGTATTGACTAAGTTGACAAAGCCCTCCGTCCCCGTCAACTTAGTAGGCCCACAAGTCAGCCCAACAATATGGTGGGTCCCAGCTAGCAGGGGGTATTCATTTTTTTTGGGCGTAATAAGGAGACACTTCCTTGCGTGCGAAGATATAGCTGGTGGGTCCGACCTGTCAGCGGGGGGGGACGTTTTTTCGCGAAATACAGAGGCCCTTCCTATGGGTCCTAGCTGTCAGGTGGAGGAATCATTATTTTGCACGTAATAAGGAGGCATTTCCTTGTGTGCGGCCATGGACCCAGCTATCAGCCTCTCCACGTACAGTCCACTTCCGATGGATGTCGTTCATTGACCACGTTGACCAGGCCGCACCGAGAGCACCAGGGCGGTGGACGACGGCGAGGCCTAGGAAGGGAATGACACGGAGCTAGGGAATACTCGGCAGTTGTTTCCCATGCGGAGGAGTACAAGGGTTTACTAGTTCGTGTGCCATTGCCGGAGAATAACAACATATGTGGGTGAGTAGAGGGATGGCTAGGCAAGCGATGGGAGTATGGTGGGGCCGTGAGGCCTGCGCGGCAGCATAGCCGGTCGCGGGAGGAGGGAGCAGGCAGTCCCGCCGGCGCTTGTTTGAGTGGCTGGAGCATGAAGAGCAGAGATTGAAGAAGCACGACAACCGTTCGATGGACATCCAACAGTCACTGCTCTCGTGTGTTGACTAAATTGACAGGGCGTTGCGTGTGCGTCAACCTTTTTTTATGAAAGCATACGCGTCAACCTGTAGTAGGCGCACAAGTCAGCCTCAAATCTGTGGAAAACAGCATACATCCCATCTGCCATTATTTCTAATAATGTACAGCCCATTTGCTAATTCTTAATATTTTTTTGGAGCCCATCTTATTTTTGTTAGCATTACACCCATATTGTGGCCATGGTTAACAAGTATAAGAAATTTTGCATATTTTGGTGCGGTCAACTGTTTTTAATCCAGAAATATCGATTCACATTCAAACTATTTTGAAAAATAATTTATATAAATATAAAATCCAAATAATTGTCCACGCATAAAAATCAATGGAATTTAAGATCTTGCAATGAAAAAAAAATTGAAACTAATTCCCGGTTTGATGTGTTTTAAAAATGTACATGCCATTTCTGGGCAAACCGAATGAAACTCTCCTCGTCTTGAAAGATTTGCAGCCCAGCAGGGCCGATAAAGCAAGTAGGCCTTATTTGGGTATTTATTTAAAAAAAAAGAACTGGGCTAGCCATTTTCAGCAAGAAAAAAACACAATTGGGCTCATGATGTGGTAAACATAAATAAAACCCTGGCTAGACGGGCCACAGCCCCCGCACAACCCCGTTGTTACCCTGATCCGTCGCTAAAACTAGTATAAATAACAACTTCTTGTTCCTCAAAAAAAACTGCGCGACTTGCTGGCTCCCTGGTGTCAGCCGCTCGTAGTGTAATTCTCTCGTTTATTGAGTACATTAACAATGGCGTGAGCCCCTGATGTCCAACCATTAGGAGGAACCATATATTTGGGCTTGTACTATAGAGGCACTTGCTTGCGTACTGCCATGACGCTGGTGGGTCCCTACTGTCATCCTCTCCACGTACACTCATCTCCTTGGTCCTCTCGGTTGTTGAGGAAGTTGACAATGCAAGAGGGCGGCGCACCGCGCACGGCGAGCGAAGGAAGGCCGCAAGGCGGAGGACGACGGCGAGGCCTCGGACGGAACGAACAGGAGCCGTTCAAGATGCACCGGTCCAGTCACAGGCGGAGGGGAGTACGAGGGTTGACTGGTTCTGGCGCGGGTGCGTGTTGGGGCTGACGTCGCCAGAGAATAACAGGACGTGTGGGGGAATAGAGGGAGGGACTGGCCAATGTTGGAGGGTACGTACGGTAGGGCGGCAAAGGCGCAGCCAGCCATAGGAGGTGGGAGCAGGCGGAGCTGATGGGGTGGTTTGGTTTGGGCGGCTGGAGGAAGAAGAAGACAAGAGATAGAAGATACACGACAGATGTTGGATGTCAATCCAACGGCTAGTAGGCAGAATCGTTTGTTGACTAGCTAGTAAGTCAACACCACCTTGGATAGGCTATTTCCTCGCGGGTCCCAAATGTTAGAATCCAAATCTGTCACGGTCATGCAGCCTTTCCTATGAAAATTTATAGCCCATTTGATGTGCTAGTTCGAAATAAGTTTGTGGGTGCTGGTGGGGGCTAATCACTTGGCTTCTGTAATGCACAGTGAGCTCAAGCAGTCGGTGAGAGTGATGTTATTTCCCTTGGTTGGGATTTGTTACAATATTTCACTCTAAATTAAACGAATGGCAAGCCATTTGCGTTGTTTCAAAGAAAATATGACAATCACAGTCGAGTTGAAAAGGGCAGGAACATCTAACTCCAGCTTACAAACTATACAAAAGCACGAGGGTTAATTGTTCATCAGGTTTACAAAAAAACCAGATTGAAAAGGGCAACAACATCCAGCTCCAGCACTGTTTTCGGCAGTCACAGTCAAATGGATCGGCCAGGTCCATAGAATGAACATCCTGGGTCGTAAAATTTACTGGATTATGACCACAATATGTTGTAAATAGAAGCCCGGCACGTTCAAAAGCTCTTTTGCCCACCTGAAACTCCTTTTTTTGCTCTTCGACATACCCATCCGTCAAAACCATGCTGCTGATAAACTTAAGCCTGATGGACAATAGTAACCTCGCATTCAGCAGGAAGAATGTGACAAATCTTGTTTTTGCACGGTTGGCTACATATTGTTCTAGCATTATTGTCTTCAATCGAATCTCATGAGAAGTGAGAAAATCCCAATGCTTACGAATCCACCGATTGGTTATAACTTTCTTACCCCGTCCTGTTGCCTAAATAGACATGAAGATTGAAAACAGTTAAGGTCTAAAAGAAGAGTGTTGAAAGAGCAACAACTGAACGGTTAATTCCAGTACACTATATGCGGGATTCCAATGTGCGTGAAATTATCACATTTATATACAACTTCTCCAGACATGGAAAGCATTACAGCAAGCCAATAATCTTGTTCAGATCAAAACTATTCATTTCGATATATAAGATCTTGGCAGAATCCAGCACCATTGATAGGCCATCCATGGAGAAACTCTTCATTGAGCATAGAACATAATATTGGTACAAAATGTGTACTCCAAGATGATATATAAATTATGCACAAAAATTTAAAATGCAGCTTATGGTTACAAGTGTAGATGATAATATAAAGTACCTGAAGAACTGTGAAGCCAAACACCATATTGAAATGAGCACAAAGATCATGTATTACACCCAAGGTCTCCAGTTTAGGCGCAGAGAGGATGGTTATTTGCAACGGTGAATAACTAGAATCAAGGATCAACCTTTGAAGTGAAGGGGCATCTTGGATGATGAGCTGCCTTCCGTCAAAAGAAATTCCAATTCTTACAAGGTTAGGCGGCTTTATTTGGAGACAACCGATTCTAACTGTGAAAACAAGCACCAAGCACTCCGGCGTAGGGAAACTGGAGTGGATGATGCTGTGCAATGAGGCCTCCAATATACGAACCCGCACAAGTGAAAGTTTCTTGAGAAATGGGAGTCGAAGGTTTAGTACCAAATTGTCTGGTAGGTAACACAGCGCAAAGATGGTGGTGTGGAGAGAGGAGGAAAATCATGAGATGGACATCGGTGTTGAGGGCACAAGTTCATGGCGTTCGGTATGTGGTATGTGATTTCCAGGGGAATAGTAGAACTCAAGCAGCTGTAGTTCTGTGAATTCATGGGATTTCAGCCAGGCGTCCACCGTGCAGGGCATGGTATGCTTGCTCAGGTAGCATGACGGGATGCAGAGGCTTTGAACGGAATCCTGGTGGGAGGAGATGATGGCTCTGGGGATTTCAAAATCATTGAAGAGAGATAGCTGACGACAGTCGAGATTAAGGGGCACGATGTGCCATAGAGGGCCCAACCTAATTGAGAGGACTTGGGTGCGGCAGCAATCCTTGGTGGGAGAAGCGAGATGATCTCCCCAAGGACGGTGTCCGGGAGATCGCTGATGCGGTCCACCCGAGATTCTACGGGTTCCTGGGATCCACTGGGGGCGGGGTCGCCGCTTCTCCCTGCGCTGCCAGGTGCGGGATCTACAACAGGCATCGCCGCTGGCAGGAGCCTCATCTTCTTGGCGTTGGGGTCAGCCGACTCCATTTTCCTCGAGGGCGTCGCGCCGCGCTCATGGATTTGAGCAGAGTAACGAATGACGAGCCTAGTTGTAGTGCGAGCGAAGAAGAAGGGGAATTGGGGGTTTTCTGTAGGAGTGAGGAAGAAGGGGAGCTTGGGTTTTCTGTAGGAGTGAGGTGGGGAATTTGGGGGTACGAGTGGAGCGAGCTGACGTGAGGTGGGTGGGAGCGAGGAGGAAGAAGAGCACCCAGGTTTTTGGGGGGTGTGCTGGGTGTGGGTAGCACCTTTTGAATTGATTTTACTATTTACTAGTGTGGATTGGCTGTTTTGTCTTGGGCCCAGAGAAACAATTACTACTAGTACAGTGGAGACACTCTACAGCTACCCAGAAAAACAATTACTACTAGTACAGTGGAGACACTCTACCGCTTCTGGCTCCTCCTAGGTCATTGAAACGTCTCTCTCTACTGAATGCCGTTATACTTTTGTTCACCAACATGCGAGCCATGCAGCGCGTGGGCCCAAATGCCATCCACCAAATTAGAAGGCAGTATGTAGGCGGAGAGTCACCCCGGTCGTAGCGCGGCAGTAACGAGCCGTCGTATCACAAAACCCCACCTCCCCGCAGTCTAAGTTTGACGGACGAAGCAACCATCATTTCACTCTTCGCTGAATCCCCTTCTCCCTCACCGTCTTCAAGAAAGTCAATACTCGCATCTGCCAATGTTCTTCTCTCCCAACGAAGGTAAGGTAAGCGGATCCGTGATGTTGGTAAGCAGATCCGTGATTGTGTTTTCCTTTCAGTGGTCTCCTAGTATTCATCAGTTTCATGACGGACCAAGGAGAACCAGGCAAAGATCTGCCAATATTGGAGCAGATGCGGGAGGCTGATCCCCACGAGACAGAGAGCTCTAAGAAGATGGAGGCAACCACCGAGCCAACCCCAGATACGATCACGGCCACTACTGAGATGGTCAACGCCCCGTTTGAGGTTACAGCCCCCGTGGCACTACAGGAGCAGTTTTCCCCCTTCGAGGATGTGTCCCCCCCCCGCTGAGCTGCCCAAGGTGATTTCCTTCTTTGCCGATCTCGATTGTGGTTTTTCATCTAAGTATGTGGTGATTTTTTTACAAAAGGAAGTATGTGGTGATTAATGACGCAAAATTTTATTAGCTTCGATGCCATGCTATACATAGTGGTTTAAATAACTTGTATTTCCTATACTAAAAAGTAATTCAGAATTTGTTTCTGTTTCAGTTAGAGCCCTCATGCAGACAAGGATTGTGTGGTTGTGCATGTCACTCGCTATGAGGCGGACGACCTGAATATATGCATGCACTGGGAAAACAGAGTTCTTAGGCTGTTGGATCCTGGAAGCCATTTGCGGTTATACCAATGAAGAGTTGTATTCCAGCCTCACTATTGTTAGGCGTGTTGTCCAGGGTGTACTGAAGCACAAGAAGTTCAAAGCTACTCCTTTGTTTGTGAGGCATACTATTCTTGTCAAGCTTACGCAGGAAGACAAACAAGTTTATCAGTGGCAAGGCCACACGGTTGTCTTCATGAAGGTTCACAGGATTGAGCTGCTGCGGGACGTCCTCGATGATGTTCATGGCAAGGTTCGTCTTGTGTCCAGCCCAAATTAGATCGAGGCATGAAATAGTTGCCCCAGCTAGTGTTTAATAGTAGTTTGGATTGTGTCTAATTATCCGAACCTTGCCTGTTATCGACCCCTCTGGGGCTAGTACTCTGTTTGAATCCGTCTATGGTAACTGCTGCTACTTTTGTGTGCCCATGAATCATGTGAGAACCATCATAATTGTTGCTGAAACAGATGTGTCCTCACTAGTTTTTTCATGAATATGGCATGGTAAGACATAAGTTGTCACGGTTTATCATACGAGCAGTGTGTGTTTTGATGAAATAGAGCACTCGCTCGAGAACCGTGCGCTGACATATACATAAGTACTTGTAAACATTGTTGGTGCTACCCCACTTGTAAGCAGTTGTGCAAAACATGGCACATTGGCTCAGCTCGCTTCAACACTAGGCTATCAACCAGCTAACAATCAACAATCTGTTGTCTGACATATAAGCAACTGTGTATCTTGTTATAGTGGTTCATGCAGTTAATTGAGGCCACAATGTAATAAATTCCAAACGTTCACATGCTAGTCCAGCGCTCATGTGGAACACTCACATTAAACTCGTCTTCATAAAAATCTTGAAAAGCATAAGTTAAGCAATTTTATACATCTCAATGATTCATAGAACATAACAAACATATACTTGTTCACAGCAAAAGACAAAGTTGTGAGAAGGTTTACAAATCAGGAAAAAACAAGCAAGGCTTCTCTGAGCAAAGGGCCTCCCGGTAGGCTTAAATTTCCTGGAGTTCACTCTGGTTTTTTCTTGTTGCCACCATCCAGGGTTAGGTTCTCTAATTCCAGAATAACCAATTATAATTGTGGTCTCAGCTGGAATGCTAAACTGAACCATGCAGTGTACTGACCAGCTGAAATGCTTGTGCATTCCACTAAATTTAAGTACCGCTGTTTGCAGAAATAAGCAGACCAGAATGCCTCTTGTCTGCGCACCTTTCCAAAAAACTGCCGTGCAGCCGTGCCAGCTAGTCCTCGGTCCATGGATGAACTGGTAGAATGTGCATTCCGGACTAGGATGCAGTTGTTTTCGCTCGTCCCTGCACTACAATCAGGAAGTAAAACGTACGAATCATCTTCTTTTAGATTGTGTTGGTCATTCTACCTTAGTTACTACCAATGTAGGGATACCTTGAAGACGGGAGGTTAGACGACGACAACGAGGGATAGCCATCTCATTTTGCGCAGTTGTACTAAAACTAAGGTGTGTGTTTTTGATTGCGTGGATAGGAACAATATGGAGACAGACATCCCGAAACGATATGGAGACAGACATCCTTGTTTGTGCAAATATGAAATACGGTTATTTAAACAGTGACAAATATTACTACTTTCCCCCGTTTCCTCTTAGAACCAAGTCCTAGATTCATGCTACACCTTTCCCACTTCCTTCCCTGTTCGAACCAACGCTTTGAGTCGACTGTATGAACTAGCTTTACTTCTAATAATAGTAGAAGTCTAGGTGGCTTTGGAACAGCGGACGGAAGTAGAAAAGGATCCACACAAAGGGGGAAGAGCTGGGGCAGTAGAGCAAGGTGGGTTTCGAAGGAATATATACCTGAGGGTCGTCGGCATGTGGCAAAGACGGCGTCGGGAGGCCGCATCTTGGCCACAATACCGCAGGGAGGAAGAAGGGGTCGGAGACCCTCCCGAGCCGGAGCTCTCTCGGAGAGAACGGCACGGCCGCCGATCGGGACGCGCGGGCAGCCGTTGGTCTCCTCCCTCGCCGCCGACGACAGCGTGAATGATGCACCTACACCTCTGCCCCGGTCGAGGTTGTCCGGCCGGATTTGTGACCAGCCGTGAGCTGAGAGAGAGAGAGTGTGGCCACCTATGTCTTGCTTAGATCTGGAGAGGATGAGAGAGTGAGGAACCCTAGTAAAGCAAGCGCTAAGGCTCCTACTTTTATATATAGTGGAGTGATTTTGTTGTACCAGCTTCAAAAAAATGCGCTCCTACGTGTACCCACGAGTGGGTGTCAGAGAACTAGTGCGTGCGTGCACCGCTTCTCTTTGTGAGAGTACAATATACTATGCCCAAAGAACGTTCGCCGCAAGAGTATAGTATAAGTGTGTGACGTGTGAGCTAAAATAAAATGTGCGCGCCGTCTTTTGTTTTTTAGAAGTTCTGAGGGTAGGGTGTGAAGAGCACATATGTGCGTGACGTCTACCTGCAGATAGACGGTGGGTGCGACGTGCGAGTTTGCGAGAGGACTCGGGAGAGTCGTGACTTGTGAGGATGCGTGTGCATGAGAGAGAGGGGGCACGTATCAATGCAATGCATGTGTCCATAAATCATTATCCGACAAACGTTCGCCACAAGCCTTTTCCTGACGAATGCCGTAAGAACCGTTAGATCGGCATCCGACAGTGTCAGTTTTGCCATGTCATTTAACAGAACAGCCACTCCTCCTACACATAAATCTTCCACATGAGTGTTAGCAACTGTCGTATGCTCCCTCCGTTCCGAAATGTAGTGCATATGGCTTTATTGAAAATTCAAACCTCGCAAACTTTTACCGACTTTTCGTGTACCAAATTGCACATGTAGAATACCCTGTATATATCATTTCATTCATCTTCGAGAGGTAACTATAAATATGGGTGAGGAGTCTACAAAGAAAGACCATCGTATCACCCGCAGCAATTTCAACCATCCTTTAGTGTCGAGGAATATCATAGGAAATCTATATGATATGATTTTTATTGGATTTTTTCCCTTTAGAGCCAATTGGTTCATAGGAATAGATTCATATACTCTACATTTCAAAGGAAATAAACATGATATCATTTCTATAGCTTTAGAGCCACTTGGTTCTTATGAATGGATTCCTATACTCCCTTAATTTCGAAGGAAAATAAACATTAGCGTATATTCAATAGAAAAGTTCCTATGATATGAACCAAATTACATCTCTTTACTAATCCCTCCTCATAGGAATTGAGATACATGTCATATCTAGATTCAATAGAAAAGTTCCTATGATGTGAACCAAATGACATCTCTTTTCCAATCCCTACTCATAGGAATTGAGATGCTCCATGTCATCTCTTTCCCTACAACTTCCATGTATACATCTTCTATTCCTAAATAGATAGTACAACCCACTAGTAGCTTTTTTCCAAAACATGCAACTATGGCACAAGAACTATATAGTGTGCCAATAACTTTGAAAGATGGTCGCTGGATGAAGCTAACCCGACAGTGTAGAGATGGGAAAATCCGAGCACTACTGGCCGTTGGATATCATCAACATTCCACCAGATCTGCCACATGTACAATTTAGAAGACTCCATGGTTGAACTTAAGCATAATGCACAAACCTCAAAACACAAGCACTTCTCCTTTGTTCTAGAATCTTCTGTATCATAATTGATTTTTTTTTCTAAATGAATTGCCATTATTTGTTTTTTACTTTATGATTTACAATGCACAACCCCATGAATCTTAACATTTTTATAAAACTAATTGATTTTGAATAAGATGAACTATAAGAACTAAACGAACATCTACATCATGCATATATGACTCAAAGCTTTACATGCTATACTGTGTATTTATTCATAATTTGGTTTCGAAATCTCATGCATTCAATACATGTGTACCTTACTAGTTTTGAGTAGAGTAGCAAATTTCACGTGGCCCGGGGTATCTCAAAATGCAGGGCCCATGCATCATTGCCTTTCGGTCGAACCTACGTCTAGAATTTTTTGTACGTACTATATCTCCACTGGTCCCCGAACCCAAAATGTTGCCTCGTTCCCGTAAAACCAAGCGGCCCACACATATTTAAGGCGTAGACTCGAACCCGTTTACTACGACGTGGCCCCGCACGCTGTAGTACTCCTACAAACCCTACCGCCGCACTCATCATCGGTTTTCTTCAAGAGGACGAGGGAGAAGCCAATTTGTAGTGGAGGCGCTTTCAAAAAAAAGGATCTGTAGTGGAGACCCCTACCCTAGGGTGCCCTAGGTAGCTGCCGCACGCATCATTGTTTTCTCTTTTTTCTTTATGCTCTTGCGCGCTAGAGTGAAATGATGGTTGCTTCGTCCGTCCAGCTTAATGCGGGAAAGGTGGGGCTTTGTGATTTGACCCCTCATCGCTCATTTTCTACTACTGCGGCGCTATGACCGGGGTGCCTCCAATTCCAACCGCTGATCCAAACTGTAATTTGGTGCATCGCACGTGGAACAAGATGGTGGATGAGCCAGATGTCTGCCAAAGGGGTCCTGTTAAGTGTGTCGCCATTTCGTGTGCGGACTGACCCTGCTTGAGTTGCTACGCGAACACGAAAGGAGCAGCCTACCACTTGGTTTTGCTCCTTGGTGAATCCCGACTATATTGATCTAAAAAGATATGTGTTGAACTACCCTCTTTGTCTCAGTTTTTTATTTGTAGGCGTACGGGAATTCAGAAATATTCTGAATTTCTTGAAGACCAAAAGCAGAATGAACCTTCAAAATGAGCGAATCGTAATAAAAAGATGTTGGGGGGCGAGGGTAGTAGTTACGAATCCAGGGCAATCAACCACTATCTAAAAACCCAGGTCTCGGTTTATAGGGTCTGCATGTAGTTCTAGGTCATCCATTTGACTAACTAAATATGAGTTACTATATCACAAAAAGTATATCATTGGATTCTTATTGGTTGATATGTGAAGAAACAAGAAACGAGGTAGAAGTTAATGCACTGCGCCTTAGTATTTTGGGATTATTTGGTTTTCGTAAGATGACTTACTCACCTAGACGAAGGGAGTAGTTGTATTTAAAGGTCGAGGGCGGGGCTTTTCCTGCGTGGTAGGTGGCAGGGCAGGCTGCTACAAGGGTTGTGTGAAGACGAGGGAGTAGGCTGCTACAAACGTAGGGCTATGTGATTTGACAGCGAGTTACTGCTGGATAGGTGGGGCCCCGTGATTTGACTTGCCATTATCATTTTAACTGCGGCGCTATGACCGGCGTGGGTCTCTCGATTCCTGACCACCTCCATACAGGTGCCTCTCCCAATGCTCCACCATGTAGTAGAGGATGGCTCTTGCATGAGAGCCCACTTCTCCACTTTTTCCTTGCCTCTCTTTCCTCCACATATGCAAAACTGCCATGTAAAGCGCACTATTGTACTTACTTGCTCCTACAGGTGCTTAAGCTTGCCACATAGGCATAAAGTCTGATGTGGCTAGTTAATCAAGAAGAGAGAGAGACTAGTTTGGTGACCCAAGGAAGAAACAGTGCTAAGCGTGTGTACCTAGGTGAAAAGACAATTTTGAGCCTATAGCTAATTAAATGAAGCAAACTTAGCAACACCATTTCATTGGAAGAGGTCACTCCTTGGCAAATGCAATAAATACTAGTACTCCATGTGTCCCATTATATAAGAACGTTTTTGACACTACACTAGTGTCAAAAATGTTCTTATATTATGGGACGGAGGGAGTACGAAGAAAGAGATAGAGAGGAGTAAAAAAATACACTTATAGCCAACCTTATAGTCAACCTTGTTGTAGTATGAGTGACTAAGTGATGACTATATGTGACATGCCAACATCAGATAGCCTAACGCACCGTGTTAAATCTCCAAGGGCGCGACCGTGCGAGCGACGCGACGGTCGTGGTAGGCGCGACCAAGATACGGGCTGCTGGCAGCCCTTGGATCTGAGATCAAACCTTCGCATGCTAAGTTGCTGAAAATTTGCAGAATAACCCTCCAGGATAGGATATTCCCCCATAGGTCTAGAATCACGCCATGCAACCGTTCGATCTCAGATCCAAGGGCTCTCGGAAGCCCGTATCATGGGAGAATGGAAAGCCACTACCCTGTCGTTTGCACGCTGGCAGTTCGCTCCTACTCGTCCCCGCACGTCCTTTAATACTACGGCGGTTCGCTCCTAGTCGTCCCGTCCATTCACATTACGGCAGTTCCACTAATCCTAACCCTCCTCCCAAATCCATGGCGTCCCAAATCTCCCCAATCGACGGTGAGTACAAGGTTAGAACCATCACCGGCGATGAGTTCGACATCATCTACACCCGTACTTCTGTGACGGTGAAAGGATGCCTTTCTCGCTTCAGATGCATGTTCGAAAACTCAGATGATGAGTGGGTCAATGGGCTAGATGTTAAGTACACCACAGTCGTGGGACGAGAGAAGGATCTAAAGGACGAAGAGAGGAAGAAGCCCGCCATGATCCAGGTTTGCGTACATAACGTTTGCTTGGTCTACCACATATGCCATGCCAACATTGAGTGCCAGGATTTTAAGAACTTCCTCGAGGACAAAAAGTGAAATTCGTTACTGTAGACTTTAAGAACGACAAAGAAGTCCTGGGTCAGATAGGCCATGTTGTAGGCAATCCCTTCGACCTCCAGAAGAATCGGCTGGTGCCCTCTCGTCAGCCCTCAATGCTGACCCTGGCAGGAGCCATGGTTCATCCTTCGTACCATAAACTGAAGAAACCTCATTACACGTTTCATCGTCATGCATGGCAGCGGAATGTACTAGATATAGACCACATCCACTATGCTGCAATGGATGGCTACCTTTGTTTCAGTATCTACAAGGGTTGGATGAAGAGCAACAGCCAAGTTGGCAGTTCAAGCAAAGAAGTATCGGCCAAGAGGAAGACGGACAAGGACGAAGTCGAGGACGTGGATGAGGACTCCGAGTAAGGTGGCAGTGTCGTTGCTTATGGTGGTTCTAAACTTCTAATGCAGTGTCCACCGGATTAGTTGCATAGTTTAATTTCAGGTATGCTTAGTTTAATCTGAGGGGTGTGTTGTGCTGAGCCCCCAGCGGAATATGTTATGTTTCTTCTCGTTAGTTTAACTCTTCAGTATGTACATACTACTCCCTCCTTTCCGGTTTATAGGGCTTATCTCAAAATTTTAGTTTTCCCATTTTATAAGTCTCAATTTGGTTGTTCCCCATCACATGTTCAGATTTCAAGGTGCAATAAATCATTACATGCAAGTATTAAGAGAAAATTGACCAATGCATGTACTTTATGCATGCATGCATTGCAATTAATGCATTCGTAAACACAATTTTTGAGGAAAACAAGCGCATTAATTGAGTGGTTTTGCAAACTACAACAATTGTTCCACCACTCACCATCTACCTTGGTTGGTGAGATTTTTGAATTGAGCCCTATAAACCGGAAAGGAGGTAGTACTAGTATTTCTTTAATAGAATTTAGCACCCCAATTAAGCACGTACTAGCTTTTTTAATAGTACTATATGCATAATTTGGCAACGAGCGCTCTCTATATGTACCACCTTTTTTTAAAATTTCAATTTTTGCTCCATGGCGCAATCCATCGATAGTACTACTGTACAAAAGAATACATTTTTTAAAAAGCTAGCATACTGTTCATCACATATATATATAGCCAGTTAAATGTCAACCTAGAACGACGTGCATGCCATGTAGTAAACCGATACGGAGGAAGTATAGTAAAAATGAGGTGATTTTACCAAGCGATCGGCGGGGGAGCATGGCATGTCATGCGGTCCCACATGCCATGATGTACCAAGGCGATGCGCGTGTCCCTCTTGAGGCAGAAGCAATACTAGTACGTGGTTTGAGATGATGTCGAACCAAAGTGTGAAATAATGGTTGCTTCGTCCGTCTGGGAAGGTGCGGCATTGTGATTTGACGTCTCATTGCTCATTACTACTACTGGGCCGGACGAGTGGGGTGCGCCCCCCCCTGCTGTCCTGCACTGTTATTTGGTGCTTGACACGTCGACCCAGTTGCTATATGTCCCACATGTCGGCGACAGGAAGTATAGAAATCATGAAAGGGAGCATCGACGGAGGAGTATACTACAGAATTCATGAAAGGGAGCGACTTAGTTTTGGAAAAAACTGTTTTTACGGAGTACGTACCCACTAGGGTTTATAGGGCTCGTCTAAAAAACATTCGTTTTTCCGTTGATAAGTCTCAATTCTACTCTACTAGTAGTAGTACCATTACATGTTGGATTTCGAGGTGCGTTAGATCACCCGATGCAAGCAGTGTCAAGAGGAAACTAACCAATGCATGTACAAGTTCACGGAAATTTAGTGGTCATTCATGCATTCGTTCTAATTAATGCCTTGGTAAAATTAACTTCTTGAGGAAAACGAGCGTACTATGCAAACTACGAAATTAATTCGACCACTCACCATCTACCTTGGTTGGAGAGATTTTGAAATTGAGCCATAAACTGGAAAGGAGGGAGTAGTAACTTTTGTCTCGATTACTATTTGTGGCCTTGTATAGATACAAAATGTAATTTTTTTATAGTGGCCTTGTATAAGTAAATGGAGGGAGTACTAACCAAAGTACGTACGTAGTAGGGACGAGGAGTAAATGGAGGGAGTAGTAAAATTTTCTCCTCGTGCTGCGAGCCACCGCGCGCGTGGGCGAGGGAGCGGGCGTAAAGGCGTACAGTAGTAGTAAGCTTCACCTCATCCTGCGAGCCACCGCGCCCGTGGGCAGGGGAGACGGTGTACTAAGCAAGCGTCTCCTCGTTCTGTGAGTTGACGGGACACATCAAAAGTACTCCAGTGTATAGAGCCTTGCCTCTAAGGTAGGCCCCACATGGTTTGCCTCTTTTTTTAGTTTAACGTAACGCGTCAAGTCACAATTTGTTTGTTCACCCGTGGTAGACGATCCTCCCTCCACCAAGTGGACAACCAGTACACGTGCCAAATTACCATGTGGGCTGCCTTTTTCATACAGAAATGAGCTCCACCGTGTACCCGTGCGGGTGTGGTTGGGAAAGAGACGGGAGTACGTGCGCCGTGCGTGCACCTCTTCTCTTCGTGCACGTCCCCCACCTACGTGGGTGTGTGTGAGAGAGATACAAACCTAGACATAATGCATCGTCCATCCCCATGCCTCCGCCCAGTCCGACCACCAGTCATCACCACGGCACCACGCCCCACTCCTCCTCACCTTATCTCTCATATTTCTCCCTCCATTTTTATATACAAGGGGCCACTATCAAAATTACAATTCGCAGATATACAAGGCCACTAACACTAATCGATGCAATATTAATGGTGTTTGCCTCGTGGTACTAGCAAAGGAGGACATTAATTATCCCTTGCATGCATGCGGGAGTTTGTAAAAAAATGCATCTTGATGTTCCGTGCAATGCACGGGCATCTTGCTAGTCCATGAAAACAACACATGGCAAAATTCCACGGCGAACGAGGGATTTGAATCTGTTGGGAGGGGCTGTTTGGATCTTGCCCAGGGTAGCCAAAATATTGGCGACCCTTTTGTCCACCAGTGCCTTTGCCACCGATGAACGAGGAACGGCTCATGTGCTCATGATGTCATGCATCCTCCAGCGCGCACGTTGGAGACGAGGTCGCACGAGCTGTGTTTTTTTGTCCCACAACACCGCCCGAGCCGCCCGCAGACTGACCGGCGACCCGCAAATTACACCATACAACTGTAACCGCACACATTATGACAGGAACTCAACCAACCGGACAAAATTCACGCAAACACATAGACAAACTGATATTTCATATAAACAACGACGGAAATCATATAAAATACCGGATTTTCACACAAACATGACGGATTTCATTACATTCAAATGAACTACGCGGTGCTACTTCTGGACAGCACATGTATATAATACCTGGCCTAAATGGTCGCCCACCGATCGATTTGTGTTCCTCATATTCGGCAGCATGATCACCGGACTGCCGGGAGCCCCGGAGGTATATGCTTCAGTGCAAAGGATGGCTCGCTTCCCCACTGCCCAACTGATATCATTGGCCGGTGCCGAAGATGATGGTGGCCGGCACCGGGTTCAAGTTCATCACCGGCCACTACTTCGCCATGGCCGGCACCGGCTCGAGTTCATCCTAACATTCCCCTCTTCCGTGGAGCCCATGTGGGGTCGAAGAAGGTCCTCGCAACAAAAGGATCCAGCAAGACACCTGATGTGTACGCCGGCGTCGCCTCCGTGGTGGCCTTCATGGGACCCAAGCGGCGGCGGCCTCCCGTGTTCTACTTCTCCTTGATGATGGCAGCGGACGCGGAGGCGCTGGCCATCGACTCGTCGCTCTCCGCGCACCCGGCTTCTGTCGCTGCTTGCATGGCGCGGTCGTCGGCATGGGAGTCTCAGCCACAGAAACGGGAGACGCGGTACGAGGCGGCGGCGTGGACGGCAGCAACGACGCCCGTGTGCAGCTCCTTGTCGAGCTGGACTTGAGCGGCGAGTTGCTGAACCGCGCGCCGACTTGGGGCGGCAACTGGCTCCGTCGGGCAAGGGGAGGGAGGTGGGTCAGCGAGCTGCATAGCTCGTATCCGGCGGGCTACCCAGCCGGCTTGGATGCGGAATAACTACTCTTCGTAAGCCATTGTAAGAGTGTACAAAATGGTGGAGCAGATAGGGGAGCGTCGGAGGTGTGCAATTCTTGGCCGGCGTTTGGCCTTGTTTAAATAGAAGATTAAATAGACGGCGGACGGGAGGAGCTCGGCCGGTGTTGCGTTTAACGCCAGCCCGGTCATGAACGGACGTGTGTCCAGAGTGGGTTTCTCGGCATCCACACGGGCGGGTTTCATGGAGGCGTTTGAATGTGGCACGGAGGCGTGTTCAGTCGAGCGTGTGATATGTCTCCAATGTATCTATAATTTTTGATTGTTCCATGCTATTATATTACCCCTTTTGGATGTTTATGGGCTTTATTTTACACATTTATATCATTTTTGGGACTAACCTGCTAACCGGAGGCCCAGCCCATATTGCTGTTTTTTTGCCTATTTCAGTATTTCGAAGAAAAGGAATATCAAAAGGAGTCCAAACGGAATGAAACCTTCCGGAGCGTTATTTTTGGAACAAATCTGATCTGGAGAGCTTGGAGTGCAAGTCAAGAAGCCTCCGAGGGCCCCACGAGATAGGAGGGCGTCCCCCCTGTAGGGCGCACCCCCCTGTCTCATGGGCCCCTCGGGTGGCCATCGACGCACCTCTTCCTCCTATATATACCTACGTACCCCGAAAACATCCAGGAGCACCACGAAACACAATTTCCATCGCCGTAACCTTCTGTATCCATGAGATCCCATCTTGGAGCCTTCGCCAGCACTCTGCCGGAGGGGGAATCAACCATGGAGGGCCTCTACATCAACATCCTTGCCCCTCCGATGAGTTGTGAGTAGTTTACCATAGACCTATGGGTCCATAGTTATTAGCTAGATGGCTTCTTCTCTCTTTTTGGATCTCAATACAATGTTCTCCCCCTCTCTTGTGGAGATCTATTCGATGTGAACTCTTTTTGCGGTGTGTTTGTCGAGATCCGATGAATTGTGGGTTTATGATCAAGTTTATCTATGAATAATATTTGAATCTTCTCTGAATTCTTTTATGTATGATTGAGTTATCTTTGCAAGTCTCTTCGAATTATCAGTTTGGTTTGGCCTACTAGATTGGTCTTTCTTGCCATGGGAGAAGTGCTTAGCTTTGGGTTCAACGTTGCGGTGTTCTTACCCAGTGACAGAAAGGGTTGCAAGACACGTATTGTATTGTTACCATCGAGGATAACAAGATGGGGTTTATATCATATTGCATGTGTTTATCCCTCTACATCATGTCATCTTGCTTAATGCGTTACTTTGTTTTTATGAACTTAATACTCTAGATGCAGGCAGGAGTCGGTCGATGTGTGGAGTAATAGTAGTAGATGCAGGCAGGAGTCGGTCTACTTGTTATGGACGTGATGCCTATATACATGATCATGCCTAGATAATCTTATAACTATGCACTTTTCTATCAATTGCTCGACAGTAATTTGTTCACCCACCGTAATACTTATGCTATCTTGAGAGAAGCCTCTAGTGAAACCTATGGCCCCCGGGTCTATCTCTTGTCATATTTGCTTTCAATCTACCTTTATTTGCATCTTTATTTTTTGCATCTATCTTATCAAATACCAAAAATATATTTATCTTATCATACTATCTTTATTAGATCTCACTTTCGCAAGTGGCCGTGAAGGGATTGACAACCCCTTTATTGCGTTGGTTGGGAGTTCTCAGTTTGTTTGTGTAGGTGCGTGGGACTTTTGAGGAGCCTCCTACTGGATTGATACCTTGGTTCTCAAAACTGAGGGAAATACTTATGCTACACTTTGCTGCATCACCCTCTCCTCTTCGAGGAAAACCAACGCAAGCTCAAGACGTAGCAGCGTGCCGCGAGTGGCGCCCTCGACTCTGACCTAGGACGCCGTGCCGTTCTTCCACTGACGTGTGGGCTCTTTGGGTGCATGGCATGCATGTCAGTGACCCAACGCAGGCAGTGCATAGCAGAGGAACCTTTGGTGGGCCAAGGCGGTCAGGTGCGGGCATTTCATAAACCGATGATTGTTCATTGAGTGTGACATCATCTTTTTCATGTAGTTAAGCCTACTATGTTGATAGCCCGTTCGATACATTGTGATTCATGAAGACCGCTGCAAACATCAATATTCTGCTTATCACAGATAAGATTGATTAATACCCGTAACAATCCATGTCCTTAACAAAGGGTGCATGCACGTATAGGTTGAGCATGTGTCTTGCGTCGTGTGTTGTGTGCATGCAGGCGTGCGAGTGTTGCGTGCGTGCAAGGGTGCGTTTCAGTGTTGCATGCATGGGTGCATACGTGCATGTGTTCGTGAGTGCATGTGTACGTGTCAGTGTTGCACGCCAGCATGCGTGCGTGTGTACGTTATGTGTACGTGTCAGTGTTGCATGCCTACATGCGTGCGTGTCTTGCGTGCGTGCATGTGTATGTGCGGGGTGAGGCTACACGTCAGTCGACTGACTTTTTCATCTCTGGTCATTAGATTTTCCAGTCGTTGGATACGAAATCAAGGGCCTCCAGTTTATCATCAAACTCCACCCCCCCCTTGAGCCGCCAGCCACCACCGGCCGAACCGCCCACCCCCGCCACCTGTGGCCGGCCCGCCCTCCCCGAAACCACTCCCCACCGCCGGTCTGCCGCCGCACCGGCCATCCCTCTAGGACCCCCCCCCCCCCGCGTCGAGCTTTTTCTCTGGGGATCCCCACCCCACCGCCCAATGAATTCCCCCCCAACCGCTGGTGACTGCCAACCAGAGGTCTCACGACTTCGAATACCCACCGACCACTAGTTTATTGCCATTTCTGTCCTTCATACATGCGCTGATGGGTGGGCCCTATGCTAATGTGCGTTTGACTGGTCAATTGATCGTGTTATCAACAAATTATGGAGCTGTATGGTGAGCCAGTGACCGTATGATCACCCTAAAATGTACTCCTATTTTATTAACACAGTACAGACTCAAACTACCATTTCTTTCTTTCATATACGGGCTGACAGGTGGGCCCCACGGTTACGTGCCCTGATGGTGCAACACTAGTTGTGATGTTTGACTGGTCAATTGATTGTGTCATCAACAAAATACGGAGTTGTACGGGTGAGCCAGTGACCATATAATCATGACATGTATTTGTTTAACACAGTACAAACGCAAGGGCTCATATATACGCGCAAGCACTCACCGCTATAAGCGCACACACGCGAACCCTACCCCTATGAGCACCTTCGAGAGAGTGGGCCAGCATATATGATCTTGAGATTTTACGAAGTCACCATAGGTGCCTCGTAGTCGAGTGGAACGTCTCCTCCCACTGAACATACATCGCCAGAAAATACTGAAATTATCACAAGATAAATGCGAGCACTGGGACTTAACCTTGGTGGGCTCGAGAAACCACTGTCCTCTAACCATCCAACCACATGTTGGTTAGCACGACAAAATGTATGTGGTGACCGTGATGAGCTTATTTTGAAGTCCAGTGACCATATCGTGCTTTCGCTTCAAATACAATGACCATAAGTGTCGTCAACAAAATACGGAGCACACATCAAATGCAAAGTCCGTCAGTGTCATCAACAAAATATGGAGACGCATCGTGAGCCAGATACCATTATACTATTGTATATGCTTATTATCTTAGTGGTCGATTGCGTGCGTGGTGCGGTGGGCACATCATTTCTAGTTGTGGTGGGTTAACATGAATACTCATGGGTCGGTTCCATCCTGCGCCACATATAGGTTGGACCGAGACGTGTTATACGAAGACCCATGTGGAGGACTCAGCGTACAACATGAAGCTACCAGAGTCATGGAGGACTCTATCCCCACTGGTGATAAGCCGACTATATATGATTTGTAACCCTAGGCCCTTAGTATGTTATACAAGCTTGGGGGCTAGTTCGTCGATAGTATACACACACGCACAATGCCTGGTATTCACGTGTACTTTATACACACCCCTATCATTAATATACAGTACCAGGAGTAGGCTCTTTCTTCAACTGCAAAGGGTCCAATCCGAACTAGGGTAAAACTTTGCCTCGTATTACCATCCAGCCTAACAGCCAGGGATATCCTACCGAATGATATGATGAAATCATATCTGCCAACTACTATTAGAGAGGTGTGTCGGGGGGGCAATGTGTGCGAGAGAGGCCTAAAGATAATGTGCGTGCGTGAGACACGTAGGCACATATATGTGCGTATAGAGGGATAGTAGAGACCGTGCATGTGTATATATGCATGTGAGAGAAATAGTGTTTTCCAACTGAGATTAGTGAAAAGAGTGGTACATAGTAGTCAGAAAGAGAGAGAGAGAGAGAGAGAGAAACAGAGAGAGCATGTGCGTGAGACAACCCGACACCCTGAGAGAGATTGTGAGCATGTGTGGAAGAGAAATGCCGATGCATATAAAGTGTGTGCACTTATGCGTTAGATAGAGAGATATATAACGTGTTTGTGAGAACGAGGCGAGGCATAGTGCATCTACGTGTAAAAGGCGGTTCTACGCATTAAATTAAAATATAAATGGCATTATTATTTTTGGATGAGATCATGAATTTTGCAAAATTGTGTATGGACGAAAATCAGTCTATCAGACACCCATACTCTATTGAATTCTAGCATGTGCATGTGTTTATTTCATATTATCGATCCATAGAGTGAGAGCGGTTTGAAATACAGGCAATGGATGCTTTTGCAATTCATATATAAACATTAATTGGCGCACTCCATGTTGTTAGTGTGAAGCACTTTATACATTTGTCACTTGCATGGATACATTCCAAATTGCTAGCTACGAAATAAAATACATGTCGAATTCAACATAAAGGGGGTTTCGAAGATTCGAATTCATAGGAAGTGCATTCATCTATTTGAACCCGAGATAATGGCATTTGTAAATCAGATGTAGAAGGGGGCATCAATCTTTGTTGTGAGTTTGAACATGATATATATATATATATTCATACGCATATCTAACTTTTTTTTGCAACCAAGGAGATTATATCTGGAACCATGCATGAACTGAGGTAAGTTGCATATTTTCTAATATATACTCGTGTACAATGTATATTAAAATGTACCCCCTCCATTCCAAAATAATCGTAGCTTTAGGATTTTCAAGAGTAAAGATTTGTGAAGTTTGACAAATCCTGAAAGTTCAATTCAAGAGAACCGAAAATGTTAATGCTTCTGCTCCCAAATATTGAACGAAGCGCCAAATAGGCCTCTGGTCACCTGAAACTGCATGAGACTAATGTTTTGGTGGTAGGAAATTATTGTCCTGACTCTGGCCCGTGTAGCCTATCGGCCCGATGTCCAAAGGTCTAAACAGGGGTAGGTTTGTAGCATCACCAAGACACCAGTCTCAACCTCCTCCGAGAAGCATTCATACGCTGGCGCCTAAACACCCATGCGCTCGGCAGAAATCTATCCCGCCCACATTTGGGACACCGGACATGACTGTCCTACCCCCAACCCGCAATACGTCCGAAATTTTAGATGGGGCCAAAGTTTGTAACTTCCCCCACATTTCAAACAAGCGCGTCTCAAACCAAAACATTGTTCCCCCTTAGTTCCCCGCCTCCCTCCGTTTCCCCATTCATACTCTGTGGGCGCGAAAACACACTCTCCACCAGCCGCGAAACCCCAGCCTCCTCCGTCCACCACCCCATAGCGGCCAATCCACCGCCTCCCTCCTCCATCACACCGGAGCCGGTACCCCGACGTCGTCGTCCAACGCAACCGCAACTGCAACACCCTCAAGGAATTAGCAGCTGAAGCCGAGGCAGAGCTGCCTCCACGATGCCAACGCCGACGTGTGCCGTACCAGAACCACTCCGACCATGCCGTCCTGCGCCTCACTCCTGTGGCTCCACTGTCGCAACCGTCCACCGCACCAGAGCTGTTCCCGCTACGCCGTTGTTCGCCGCCTCGGATCTGCTTCCCTGCCGCCGACAGATGGCCACCGCACCACACTCAACAACTTGGCCATGGGTTCGTCCAAGGTTGCACCGTCCTCCACAACTTCTGGTTTCCAGCGAACAACAAGATCGTCGGAAAAACAGAAGGAGGACACAGCACTGCCAGCAGAAAGAGGTACTCCTCTTCCCTTATTCGTGCAAATCTTACGTCTCCGCTCACACCGTATTCATCCCACAAAAGAAACAAGTTGAGCGCTTCTTACTGCTTCTTCTTCGTGATACTAAATGCACAAGGTTTCCTCCCTTTTACTATTTCACCTTTGCTAGAGGTCAATAGCCCGCCTGGATTTCAATTCAGGGTCCGTCAAACCGCAATTAAAAGAAACAGCACCCACTTAGGCGCGCAGAGCACCTAGTCCGCCTGTTCCCTGGGGAAGCAGCGCATCAGTGTCTATCATAGGGGTGTGGGGCGCAGGAGCTGCTTGCGCCCGATCTGGAGGTCGGCGGGGCTTGAATGGATGGCCGGGGGGGCGGTGCCAAGCATGGCGGTGCGGTGAGGCCGAGGGGAGGCTACAGGCAGGGGAGGAATACTGGGCCGGTGGTCGCTCGTGTTTCAAGGAAGATCGTCAACACTGACTGGCTGGAGGTAGATGAAGGCGATCTGCCCGTTCTTTGTACATCGGACGGTGCAGAAAAAATGGACTGACCTATTTGCTTTCAGTCGACTGTTATTTGAGTGTGCCATGCATGTTGTAGAGCTATCTGAAGGAAATATGCCCTAGAGGCAATAATAAAGTTATTATTTATTTCCTCATATCATGATAAATGTTTATTATTCATGCAGAATTGTATTTACCGGAAACATGATACATGTGTGAATACATAGACAAACATATAGTCACTAGTATGCCTCTACTTGACTAGCTCATTAATCAAAGATGGTTATGTTTCCTAACCATAGACATGTGTTGTCATTTGATTAATGGGATCACATCATTAGAAGAATGATGTGATTGACATGACCCATTTCGTTAGCCTAGCACTTGATCGTTTAGTATGCTGCTATTGCTTTCTTCATGACTTATACATGTTCCTGTAACTATGAGAAATATGCAACTCCCGTTTACCGGAGGAACACTTTGGGTACTACCAAACGTCACAACATAACTGGGTGATTATAAAGGAGTACTACAGGTGTCTCCAAAGGTACATGTTGAGTTGGCGTATTTCGAGATTAGGTTTTGTCACTCCGATTGTCGGAGAGGTATCTCTGGGCCCTCTCGGTAATGCACATCATTATAAGCCTTGTAAGCAATGTGACCAAATGAGTTGGTTACGGGATGATGCATTACGGAACGAGTAAAGAGACTTACCGGTAATGAGATTGAACTGGGTATTGGATACCGACGATCAAATCTCGGGTAAGTAACATACCGATGACAAAGGGAACAACGTATGTTGTTATGCGGTTTGACCGATAAAGATCTTCGTAGAATATGTAGGAACTAGTATGGGCATCCAGGTCCCGCTATTGGTTATTGACCGAGAATGGTTCTAGGTCATGTCTACATAGTTCTCGAACCCGTAGGGTCCGCACGCTTAACGTTACGATGACAGCTTTATTATGAGTTTATAAGTTTTGATGTACCAAAGTTTGTTCGGAGTCCCGGATGTGATCACGGACATGACGAGGAGTCTCGAAATGGTCGAGACATAAAGATTGATATATTGGACGACTATATTCGGACACCGGAAGTGTTCCGGGTGATTTCGGAGAAAACCGGAGTGCCGGAGGGTTACCGGAACCCCCCCCCCCCCCCCCCGGAGAGTTAGTGGGCCACATGGGCCTTGATGGGAAGAAAGAGGGGCGGCCAGGAAGGGCCGCGCGCCCCCTCTCCCTCTGGTCCAAATTGGACTAGGAGGGGGGCGGCGCCCCCCTCTTTCCTTCCCCTCCTCTCCCCCTTCCTTCCCCTCCTAGTAGGAGTAGGAAAGGAGGAGTCCTACTCCTACTAGGAGGAGGACTCCTCCTCCTGGCGCGCCCAACAAGGTCCGGCCGGCCTCCCACCTCCCTCCTTTATATACGGGGGCAGGGGGCACCCCATAGACACACAAGTTGATCTACGGATCGTTCCTTAGCCGTGTGCGGTGCCCCCCTCCACCATATTCCACCTCGGTCATATCATCGTAGAGTTTAGGCGAAGCCCTACGCCGGTGGAGCATCATCATCGTCACCACGCCGTCGTGCTGACTGAACTCATCCCCGAAGCTTTGCTGGATCGGAGCCCGGGGATCGTCATCGAGTTGAACGTGTGCTGAACTCGGAGGTGCCGTACGTTCGGTGCTTGGATCGGTCGGATCGTGAAGACGTACGACCACATCAACCGCGTTGTCATAACGCTTCCGCTTACGGTCTACGAGGGTACGTGGACAACACTCTCCCCTCTCGTTGCTATACCATCACCATGATCTTGCGTGTACGTAGGAAATTTTTTGAAATTACTACGTTCCCCAACAGTGGCATCAGAGCCTGGTTTTATGCGTTGATGTTATATGCAAGAGTAGAACACAAGTGAGTTGTGGGCGATATAAGTCATACTGCTTACCAGCATGTCATACTTTGGTTCAGCGGCATTGTGAGATGAAGCGGCCCGAACCGACATTACGCGTACGCTTACGCGAGACTGGTTTCACCGCTACGAGCACTCGTTGCTTAAAGCTGACCGGCGGGTGTTTGTCTCTCTCACTTTAGTTGAACCGAGTGTGGCTACGCCCGGTCCTTGCGAAGGTTAAAACAGCACCAACTTGACAAACTATCGTTGTGGTTTTGATGCGTAGGTAAGAACGGTTCTTGCTAAGCCCATAGCAGCCACGTAAAAAATTGCAACAACAAAGTAGAGGACGTCTAACTTGTTTTTGCAGGGCATGTTGTGATGTGATATGGTCAAGACGTGATGCTATATTTTATTGTATGAGATGATCATGTTTTGTAACCGAAGTTATCGGCAACTGGCAGGAGCCATATGGTTGTCGCTTTATTGTATGAAATGCAAACGCCCTGTAATTGCTTTACTTTATCACTAAGCGGTAGCGATAGTCGTAGAAGAAATAGATGGCGTAACGACAACGATGCTACGATGGAGATCAAGGTGTCGCGCCGGTGACGATGGTGATCATGATGGTGCTTTGAAGATGGAGATCACAAGCACAAGATGATGATGGCCATATCATATCACTTATATTGATTGCATGTGATGTTTATCCTTTATGCATCTTATCTTGCTTTGATTGATGGTAGAATTTTAAGATGATCTCTCACTTAATAATCAAGAAGTGTTCTCCCTGAGTATGCACCGTTGCGAAAGTTCTTCGTGCTGAGACACCACGTGATGATCGGGTGTGATAGGCTCTACGTTCAAATACAATGGGTGCAAAACAGTTGCACACGCGGAATACTCAGGTCATACTTGACGAGCCTAGCATATACAGATATGGCCTCGGAACACGGAGACCGAAAGGTCGAACGTGAATCATATAGTAGATATGATCAACATAGTGATGTTCACCATTGAAACTACTCCATCTCATGTGATGATCGGACATGGTTTAGTTGATTTGGATCACGTGATCACTTAGATGACTAGAGAGATGTCTGTCTAAGTGGGAGTTCTTAAGTAATATGATTAATTGAACTTAAATTTATCATGAACTTAGTACCTAATAGTATTTTGCTTGTCTATGTTTGTTTGTAGATAGATGGCTCGTGCTGTTGTTCCGTTAAATTTTAATGCGTTCCTTGAGAAAGCAAAGTTGAAAGATGATGGTAGCAATTACACGGACTGGGTCCGTAACCTGAGGATTATCCTCATTGCTGCACCGAAAAGTTACGTCCTGGAAGCACCGCTGGGTGCCAGGCCTGCTGCTGATGCAACTGACGACGTTAAGAACGTCTGGCAGAGCAAAGCTGATGACTACTCGATAGTTCAGTGTGCCATGCTTTACGGCTTAGAACCGGGTCTTCAATGACGTTTTGAATGTCATGGAGCATATGAGATGTTTCAGGAGTTGAAGTTAATATTTCAAGCAAATGCCCGGATTGAGAGATATGAAGTCTCCAATAAGTTCTATAGCTGCAAGATGGAGGAGAATAGTTCTGTCAGTGAACACATACTCAAAATGTCTGGGTATAATAATCACTTGATTCAACTGGGAGTTAATCTTCCTGATGATAATGTCATTGACAGAATTCTCCAATCACTGCCACCAAGCGACAAGAGCTTCGTGATGAACTATAATATGCAAGGGATGAACAAGACTATTCCCGAGCTCTTCGCAATGCTAAAAGCTGCGGAGGTAGAAATCAAAAAGGAGCATCAAGTGTTGATGGTTAACAAGACCACCAGTTTCAAGAAAAAGGGCAAAGGGAAGAAGAAGGGGAACTTTAAAAAGAACAGCAAGCAAGTTGCTGCTCAAGAGAAGAAACCCAAGTCTGGACCTAAGCCTGAAACTGAGTGCTTCTACTGCAAGCAGACTGGACACTGGAAGCGGAACTGCCCCAAGTATTTGGCGGATAAGAAGGATGGCAAAGGGAACAAAGGTATATGTGATATACATGTTATTGATGTGTAACTTACTAATGCTCGCAGTAGCACCTGGGTATTTGATACTGGTTCTGTTGCTAATATTTGGAACTCGAAACAGGGACTACGAATTAAGCAAAGATTGGCTAAGGACGAGGTGACGATGCGCGTGGGAAATGGTTCCAAAGTCGATGTGATCGCGGTCGGCACGCTACCTCTACATCTACCATCAGGATTAGTTTTAGAACTAAATAATTGTTATTTGGTGCCAGCGTTGAGCATGAACATTATATCTGGATCTTGTTTGATGTGAGACGGTTATTCATTTAAATCAGAGAATAATGGTTGTTCTATTTATATGAGTAATATCTTTTATGGTCATGCACCCTTGAAGAGTGGTCTATTTTTATTGAATCTCGATAGTAGTGATACACATATTCATAGTGTTGAAACCAAAAGATGCAGACTTGATAACGATAGTGCAACTTATTTGTGGCACTGCCGTTTAGGTCATATCGGTGTAAAGCGCATGAAGAAACTCCATACTGATGGGCTTTTGGAATCACTTGATTATGAATCACTTGGTACTTGCGAACCGTGCCTCATGGGCAAGATGACTAAAACGTTGTTCTCCGGAACTATGGAGCGAGCAACTGATTTGTTGGAGATCATACATACTGATGTTTGTGGTCCAATGAATGTTGAGGCTCGCGGCGGGTATCGTTATTTTCTCACCTTCACAGATGATTTGAGCAGATATGGGTATATCTACTTAATGAAACATAAGTCTAAAACATTTGAAAAGTTCAAAGAATTTCAGAGTGAAGTGGAAAATCATCATAACAAGAAAATAAAGTTTCTACGATCTGATCGTGGAGGAGAATATTTGAGTTACGAGTTTGGTCTACACTTGAAACAATGCGGAATAGTTTCGCAACTCACGCCACCCGGAACACCACAACGAAATGGTGTGCCCGAACGTCGTAATCGTACTTTATTAGATATGGTGCGATCCATGATGTCTCTTACTGATTTACCGCTATCATTTTGGGGTTATGCTTTAGAGACGACCGCATTCACGTTAAATAGGGCACCATCAAAATCCTTTGAGACGACGCCTTATGAACTGTGGTTTGGCAAGAAACCAAAGTTGTCATTTCTTAAAGTTTGGGGCTGCGATGCTTATGTGAAGAAACTTCAACCAGATAAGCTCGAACCCAAATCGGAGAAATGTGTCTTCATAGGATACCCAAAAGAGACTATTGGGTACACCTTCTATCACAGATCTGAGGGCAAGATTTTCGTTGCTAAAATCGGATCCTTTCTAGAGAAGGAGTTTCTCTCGAAAGAAGTGAGTGGGAGGAAAGTAGAACTTGATGAGATAACTGTATCTACTCCCTTGTTGGAAAATAGTTCATCACAAGAACCGGTTCCTGTGACAACTACACCAACTAGTGAGGAAGCTAATGATATTGATCATGAAACTTCAGATCAAGTTTCTATTGAACCTCGTAGGTCTACCAGAGTAAAATCCGCACCAGAGTGGTACGGTAATCCTATTCTGGAAGTCATGTTACTTGACCATGATGAACCTACGAACTATGAGGAAGCAATGATGAGCCCAGATTCCGCAAAATGGCTAGAGGCCATGAAATCTGAGATGGGATCCATGTATGAAAACAAAGTATGGACTTTGGTTGACTTGCCCGATGATCGGCAAGCCATTGAGAATAAATGGATCCTTAAGAAGAAGACTGACGCTGATGGTAATATAACTGTCTATAAAGGTCGACTTGTTGCGAAAGGTTTTCGACAAGTTCAAGGGGTTGACTATGATGAGACTTTCTCACCCGTAGCGATGCTTAAGTCTGTCCGACTCATGTTAGCTATTGCTGCATTTCATGATTATGAAATTTGGCAAATGGATGTCAAAACTGCATTCTTGAATGGATTTCTGGAAGAAGAGTTGTATATGATGCAACCAGAAGGTTTTGTTGATCCAAAAGGTGCTAACAAAGTGTGCAAGCTCCAGCGATCCATTTATGGACTGGTGCAAGCATCTTGGAGTTGGAATAAACGTTTTGATAGTGTGATCAAAGCATATGGTTTTATACAGACTTTTGGAGAAGCCTGTATTTACAAGAAAGTGAGTGGGAGCTCTGTAGCATTTCTGATTTTATATGTAGATGACATATTATTAATTGGAAATGATATAGAATTTCTGGATAGCATAAAGGGATACTTGAATAAAAGTTTTTCAATGAAAGACCTCGGTGAAGCTGCTTACATATTGGGCATCAAGATCTATAGAGATAGATCAAGACGCTTAATAGGACTTTCACAAAGCACATACCTTGACAAAATTTTGAAAAAGTTCAAAATGGATCAGGCAAAGAAAGGTTTCTTGCCTGTGCTACAAGGTGTGAAGTTGAGTCAAACTCAATGCCCGACCACAGCAGAAGATAGAGAGAAAATGAAAGATGTTCCCTATGCTTCAGCCATAGGCTCTATCATGTATGCAATGCTGTGTACCAGACCTGACGTATGCTTAGCAATAAGCTTGGCAGGAAGGTACCAAAGTAATCCAGGAGTGGATCACTGGACAGCGGTCAAGAACATCCTGAAATACTTGAAAAGGACTAAGGATATGTTTCTCATATATGGAGGTGACAAAGAGCTAGTCGTAAATGGTTACGTTGATGCAAGCTTTGACACTGATCTGGACGATTCTAAATCGCAAACTGGATACGTGTTTTTGTTAAACGGTGGAGCTGTAAGTTGGTGCAGTTCTAAACAAAGCGTCGTGGCGGGATCTACATGTGAAGCGGAGTACATAGCTGCTTCTGAAGCAGCAAATGAAGGAGTCTGGATGAAGGAGTTCATTACCGATCTAGGTGTCATACCTAGTGCATCGAGACCAATGAAGATCTTCTGTGACAATACTGGTGCAATTGCCTTGGCAAAGGAATCCAGATTTCACAAGAGGACCAAGCACATCAAGAGATGCTTCAATTCCATTCGAGACCAAGTCCAAGTGGGGGACATAGAGATTTGCAAAATACATACGGATCTGAATGTTGCAGACCCATTGACTAAGCCTCTCTCACGAGCAAAACATGATCAACACCAAGACTCCATGGGTGTTAGAATCGTTACTATGTAATCTATATTATTGACTCTAGTGCAAGTGGGAGACTGAAGGAAATATGCCCTAGAGGCAATAATAAAGTTATTATTTATTTCCTCATATCATGATAAATGTTTATTATTCACGCTAGAATTGTATTTACCGGAAACATGATACATGTGTGAATACATAGACAAACATATAGTCACTAGTATGCCTCTACTTGACTAGCTCATTAATCAAAGATGGTTATGTTTCCTAACCATAGACATGTGTTGTCATTTGATTAATGGGATCACATCATTAGAAGAATGATGTGATTGACATGACCCATTTCGTTAGCCTAGCACTTGATCGTTTAGTATGCTGCTATTGCTTTCTTCATGACTTATACATGTTCCTGTAACTATGAGAAATATGCAACTCCCATTTACCGGAGGAACACTTTGGGTACTACCAAACGTCACAACGTAACTGGGTGATTATAAAGGAGTACTACAGGTGTCTCCAAAGGTACATGTTGAGTTGGCGTATTTCGAGATTAGGTTTTGTCACTCTGATTGTCGGAGAGGTATCTCTGGGCCCTCTCGGTAATGCACATCATTATAAGCCTTGCAAGCAATGTGACCAAATGAGTTGGTTACGGGATGATGCATTACGGAATGAGTAAAGAGACTTACCGGTAACGATATTGAACTAGGTATTGGATACCGACGATCAAATCTCGGGCAAGTAACATACCGATGACAAAGGGAACAACGTATGTTGTTATGCGGTTTGACCGATAAAGATCTTCATAGAATATGTAGGAACTAGTATGGGCATCCAGGTCCTGCTATTGGTTATTGACCAAGAATGGTTCTAGGTCATGTCTACATAGTTCTCGAACCCGTAGGGTCCGCACGCTTAACGTTACGATGACAGTTTTATTATGAGTTTATAAGTTTTGATGTGCCGAAGTTTGTTCGGAGTCCTGGATGTGATCACGGACATGACGAGGAGTCTCGAAATGGTCGAGACATAAAGATTGATATATTGGACGACTATATTCGGACACCGGAAGTGTTCCGGGTGATTTCGGAGAAAACCGGAGTGCCGGAGGGTTACCGGAACCCCCCCCCCCGGAGAATTAATGGGCCACATGGGACTTGGCGGGAAGAAAGAGGGGCGGCCAGGAAGGGCCACGCGCCCCCTCTCCGTCTGGTCCGAATTGGACTAGGAGGGGGGCGCCCCCCTCTTTCCTTCCCCTCCTCTCCCCCTTCCTTCCCCTCCTAGTAGGAGTAGGAAAGGAGGAGTCCTACTCCTACTAGGAGGAGGACTCCTCCTCCTGGCGCGCCCAACAAGGGCCGGCCGGCCTCCCACCTCCCTCCTTTATATACGGGGGTAGGGGGCACCCCATAGACACACAAGTTGATCTACGGATTGTTCCTTAGCCGTGTGCAGTGCCCCCCTCCACCATATTCCACCTCGGTCATATCGTCGCAGAGTTTAGGCGAAGCCCTACGCCGGTGGAGCATCATCATCGTCACCACGCCGTCGTGCTGACGGAACTCATCCCCCCAGCTTTGCTGGATCGGAGCCCGGGGATCGTCATCGAGCTGAACGTGTGCTGAACTCGGAGGTGCCGTACGTTCGGTGCTTGGATCGGTCGAATCGTGAAGACGTACGACTACATCAATCGCGTTGTCATAACGCTTCCGCTTATGGTCTACGAGGGTACATGGACAACACTCTCCCCTCTCGTTGCTATACCATCACCATGATCTTGCGTGTACGTAGGAAAATTTTTGAAATTACTACGTTCCCCAACACTATCATATGTCTCCCGTCATTTATTTCTTTCCGACCTGCTATCTGCTACCTTTACACTGTACTAATGTGCACTCACGTCACGCATACTCAGACTATTGTTTTTTATGCATGGGTATTTCAGACTCTGACGCAGTGTTGATGAATGCAGAAAAGAAAAGACAGAAGTCGCTCCAGTGTAATTCGAAGATAAGCACTAAGCGTTTCAGCACTCTAATGGGTGCAGTGTCAGCAGTTGGAGACAGTAAACGTAGCTCTGTAGTTTATGATCTCAATTGCCACACACAACCATCCCAGGTGCTTGCTTTAACTTCGCGCTGTCAAATGTGGTTGCATGTTGCATATGGTGTCTAGCTTGTATTGCTTCCAATTTGGTTAAATTGCATCTGCTTACTTTACACATTATACCTTTGATAATGACATGCCTTCCTGTTTTTGATACATACTACATATGTCTATTAACCATGTTCGTACATCAAACTAATGCTCTTTTGTATCCCTCGTCAATCACTTATGATGAGACAGTCACCCGGATGGGTTACTGTGAGACGCCCTACTCGTTTAAAGAGTGCAGTGTCATCCTCCCCACATGATTCTCAAGAAACAGCAAGGCTAAATGAAGATAGTCAACGTAGCTCTCTAGTTGATCACCGCAATTCCCGCACACCACCATCGTAGGTGCTTGCTCTTACTTGGCAGTGTGATATGTGGTTGCATGTTGCATATGGTGTCCACCTTGTAGTGCTTCTAATTAGGGTAAATTGCATCTGCTTAGTTAACACATTATACCTGTGAATATGACATGCCTTCCTGTTTTTGGTACATACTACGTCTTTCTATTAACCATGTTCTTACATCAAACTACTTTTCTTGTGTATCCCTCATCAATGCTCCTAATTTGTTAAATTGCATCTTCTTAGCTTACACATTATACATGTGAATATGACACACCTTCCTGTTTTTGGTACATACTACATCTGCCTATCACACCATGTTCTTACATCAAACTACTGTTCTTGTGTATCCTGCGTCTATCGCTTATGATGAGACAGTCACGCGCGTGGGTTAATATGAGACGCAATACTCTTATAAAGAATGAAATTTCATCCTCTCCACATGATTCTCAAGAAACAGCAAGCCTAAATGAAGATATTGAACATTGCTCTGTACCTGAAGACCGCACTTCCCCTACACCACCATCACAGGTGCTTGCTCCAACTTCGCAGTGTGATATGTGGTTGCATGTTGCATACAGTGTCTAGCTTGTAATGCTTCTAATTAGGGTAAATTGCATATGCTTAGTTTACACACTATACCTGTGAATATGACATGCCTTCCTATTTTTGGTACACACTACATCTATGTGTTAACCTTGTTCTTACATGAAACTACCTCTCTTCTGTATCCTGCATCAATCACTTACGATGAGTCACCTTTATTCGTTGCATATTGCATATTATTTCTAGCCTGTTGCCATGTATTGCTTCTAATTTGGTCAAATACATTTGTTAGGGCACCCTTTTAATTTGGCAGAGTGATATTGGTTTCATCTTTCATATGGTTTCTAGCTAGCATCGATTCTAACAAGTTCAAGCACCTTGTTCTTAGTTTACACTTTATACATCATACATGTCAATATGGCATGCGTCCTGTTTTTCATACATATTCCATCCTCCTATCATGCGGCTGCCTTACATGAAAGTAGTGTTCGTCGGTATCATGCATCAATAAGTTCTGAAGAGCAAATTTTATTCCTTTTTCGTGTGGGTTTGACTTGACAAGGCAAAATCAAGAAAGAGGAAGGAAAAGAGTAAGGAAGGCGATGATGGTGGTCCTCTGCAGCAATGTAAACGGAGCATCTGTACCGATTCTCCTTGTACTGATAGTGCATTACAAGGTCCAAGTCTCCGCTCCCCTACTCCAGCATCCAAGGTGCTTGCTCTAACTTGGCAGTGTGATATCTGGTTGCATGTTGCATATGGTGTCTAGCTCGTATCGCTCCTAATTTGTGTAAACTGCATCTGCTTAGCTTACACATGATACATGTGAATATGACACGCTTTCCTGTTTTTGGTACATACTACATCTGTCTGTCACACCATGTTCTTACATGAAACTACTCTTCTTATGTATCCTGCATCAGTCACTTATGATGGGACACCTTTAAGTTGGCAGTGTGATATTGGTTTGCGTCTTGAGTATGATTTCTAGCATGTATTGCTTCTAGTTTGATGAACGCCACCTATGACGAGACAGTTTTAACTTGGCAGAGTGACATTGATTGCACCTTCCATATGGTGTCTTCCAGTGTTTCTAATTTGTTGAAGTGCCTTCTGCTTAGTTACCACATCATAGGTGTGAATATGTCAAGCCGTCCATTTTTTCGTACATATTCCATCCTCGTATCATGACTTTTCCTTTCATCAGAGTAATGTTCGTCAGTATCATGCATGAATGAGTTCTGAAGAGCGAATGATATTCCTTTTTCTTGTTGGTATGACCTCACAATGCAAAATCAATAAAGCTGAAGGAAATTGGCAAGGCATTGGATGATGGTGGTCCTTCTGAGCAACTGAAATGGAGGTTCTCTACAGATTCTACTCCGCCATCCTCCCAACAAGATTCGCAAGACAACGCAAGGCTACACAGTCAACGTAGCTGTGTAGATGATGAGCACATCTCCCCTACTCAACCATCACAGGTGCTTGCTCTAACTTGGCACTATTATATGTGGTTGCATGTTGCGTATGATGTCTAGCATGTATTGCTTCTAACTTTGTTGAATTGCATCTGCTTACTTTACACATAATGCCTATGAATATGACATGTGTTCCTGTTTCTACATCAGACTACTATTCTTGCATATCTTGCATCAGTCACTTATGATAAGGCACCTTTAAGTCGCCACTGTGATATTGGTTGTGTCTTGCATATGATTTCTAGCATGTACTGCTTCTAATTTGTTGAAACGCCATACAGTTTGAACTTGGCAAAGTGATATTGGTTGCATCTTTCATATGGTGTCTAGCTTGCAGTGCTTCTAATTTGTTGAAATGCCTTCTGCTTAGTTACCACATCATAGGTGTGAATATGTCACACCATCCTGTTTTTCATACATATTCCATCCATACATCATGTTTTTGTCTTTCATCCGAGTAGTGTTCGTCAGTATCATGCATGAATGAGTTCTGAAGAGCGAATTTTATTCCTTTTTCTTATCGGTTTGACTTCACAATGCAAAATCATTACAGCTAAAGGAAATTAGTCCGGCAGTGGATGATGGTGGTCCTTCGGAGCAGCTCAAACAGGGGGTCTCTACAGATTCTACTCCGCCATCCTCCCAACAAGATTCGCAAGACAACACAAGGCTGGACAGTCAACGTAGTTGTGTAGATGATGAGCACATCTCCCCTACTCCACCATCACAGGTGCTTGCTCTAACTTGACACTATTATATGTGGTTGCATGTTGCGTATGATGTCTAGCTTGTATTGCTTCCAACTTGAATTGCATCTGCTTACTTTACACATAATGCCTGTGAATATGACACGTGTTCCTGTTTCTAGAACATACGTGTACATGATGAGCACATCTCCCCTACTCCACCATCACAGGTGCTTGCTCTTACTTGGAACTGTTATACATGGTTGCGTTTTCCGTATGATGTCTAGTTTGTATTGCTTCTGATTATGTAGAATTGCATCTGCGTAGCTTACAACTTATAGCTGCAACGATCACTTACCCATAAGACACATTTAACTTGGGACTGTGATGTAGGTTGCATCTTGCATTGTCTTCTAGCTTGTACTTCTTCTAATTTCTTGAAATGGCACTTACGATGAGACACTTTTTACCTGATAGAGTGATATTGGTTGCATGTTCATATGGTGCCTAGCTTTCATTTCTCTAATTTTGTTGAAATGTCTTCCGCTTACTGTTTTTTCATACATATTCCATCCTCCTATCGTACGTGTGAATATGAAATGCTGTCTTTTTTTGTATATATTCCATCCTCCTGTGCTTGCCTTACATCAAAGTAGTGTTCGTCTGTATCATGCATCAACCAGTTATGCAGAGCTAATTTTATTCATCTTCTTGTGGTTTTGACTTCATAAGGCAATATCAGAAAATAGGAAGGAAAAGAGTAAGTTAGGGGATGTTGGTGGTACTCCGCACCGACACAAACAGAGACTCTCTAGATTTACCACTACTACTGCTAATGAAGTTGAAGTCCCAAGTCTACATGATGAGTTCATCTCCCGCACTCCACCATCGCAGGTGCTTGCTCTAAGTTGATAGTGTGATAATTGGTTTCATGTTGCATATGTTGTCTAGCATGTATTTCTTCTATTTTGATTAAATTGCACCTCCTGAGTTTATACGTTATACATGTGCATATGACATGGCTTTCTGTGTCTAGAATACACTACATCTATCTATCATACCATGTTCTTACATCAAAGTACTGTTGTTGCGTATCCCGCATCAGTAACTCATGATTGGACGCTTTTAACATGGCAGTTTGATAGTGGTTGCATCTTGCATTGATTTCTACGTTGTACTGCTTCTAATTTTTCGAATTGCCACTTATGACAAGACACTTTTAACTTGGCAGAGTAATATTGGTTGCATCTTTCATATGGTGTCTAGCTTGCATTACTTCTATTTTCTTGAAAATCCTTCTGCTTAGTTTGTACATCGTAGCTGTGAATATGTCATGCTGTCCTTTTTTTCTTACATATTCCATCCTCATATGGTTGTCTTACATCAAAGTATTGCTTGTTTGTATCATGCATCAATGAGTTCTGAAGAGTGATTTTATTCTTTTGTGTTGTGGGTACAGCTTGAAATGATAAAGTCAAAAAAGACCAAGGAAAATAATATAGTAGGGAGTGTTGTTACTCGTCAGGTGAAATGGAAAAGGTTTTGCCGTCGAGATTCTGCTAGTACTTATAGTGCAGTAGAAGGTCCAAGTCCACCGGCTAAATCTACAAACACAGTATCACCTGCTCCACCAGCTGCATCATCCGCTTCAACTGTACCAGCATCTCAACCAGTTACTCGTTCGTTTGCTTCAGAACTGGCCAGTTCCCAAGCTGCCTTCACACCTAACACTACTTCTGAAGCACTACTGACACAACAGGACTTGTCAAGATCAGATGAACCTCATGAGCATCAACACCAAGACGGTACCTGACCGAGTCAAGTTGCAGTTGCATGCTCCTTTATATGTACTCTCACAGTTTGATGTAGACTAACACTTTCCATATTCGTTGTTGAACTAGCACCACGGCGCAAGCGGAAACAGACATCAGGGATAATGCTTGACAGATTAACAAAATCTAAAGGAGGAAGAATGGAGATCCATTTTGAGGCAGGTTTAAAAAGGCCACGTGATGCTACAGAGTCTGCCAAGTTAGTATCAGAGGCAGCCGTTGCCGTTAGGTGTCATGCGCGTATCCTCCCAACGTGGATCCAGTACAGGAATGAGAAAGACAATACCTAGTTTAACACCTTCCTTGACCATTTATCCGTAAGTAATGTTATTCATCGCAATTAGTAATATTGTCTTGCTCTGTCCCATACTTTCTATCTTCCTCCTAATAAGACTCACATTCTTTTTTCAACAGATGAGGTTCAAGTTGGATCCGAAAGATGATGCAACTAAACAAGAATGCACTCATGTTTTTCAGTCTGCTCTGTGACAGTATCGGTACCACCTTAGAAAATCTCACTTTGAAGGCAAGGCTAACAATGAAATCGCCCAAACATCTCCAGTGGAATATATTACAGATGAAGACTGGACAGCCCTCGTTAAACACTGGTCTGATCCAAAGTATCAGGTAGGCTATATGTATTTGATCAGACCACATATTGAACTTGTATTTATCTATGTGCCTTACAAGTGTATCTTCTTCTAGGCTAATTGTTTGAAGAACAAAACCAACCGTTCTAAAGTGAAATTCCAACAGACAACAGGATCTCGTAGCTATATTGCACACTACGAGGCTCTTGTAAATAGCTGCTACTTCCTTCTTTTTTGTGCCATATTATCGTATCTATATTGACTTGTTCCAAATACAGAGGAAAGCCCGTGCGGACCAAAAAGAACCTGAACCGAATGCAGTGCAAATCTTTAAGGATTGCCACACCAGCAAGATGAAGGGCATGAGCACACTAGTTCAAGCCGCTGTTGTAAGTCCTTACTCCTCCTGCCTTGAACTGATTGGTATTGTGATGTGTTCATTTAACTACTTGGTTTGCAGCCAATGTCAGTTACTATGTTCACTTTTATACACAGTTGTCTTAACGTATCATTTCACCTTACATGGTTTAAAAGAGATGAAGGATATTCTTTTGGTCTTGATCTGTAATCTAGTTGTTATGTTCACGTGTGCACACAATGATAAAATAGCCTGTTTGTTTTATATCTGTTTGCCCATGATATGAATGATGTCATACTATGTTCATCCTACTTTAAACCATGTCTCTTTATCCTTAGATGTCAAGGAATGTGAGGAAATAGACAATACAGTAGGCATGCTACATGGACATATGTTCCGAAAGTGATTTTATTATGTAGTTGGCACTACAATACATGCTAATGTATTACAGTAGTTCACCAAAATAAGTTATGTATAAACGTTTAACCTACTTTGTTTGTTTTTGTCTCATTAGTAACTTATCTGGTACACTAATCTACAAGTTCAAACTTTCAGGAAGCTATGGAACAAATGATTGAACAACCACAACCACCTGAAGGTGACGAGGCTACTACAGGCACAATGTCACCTCTTGCTGCAGTGCGTCAGTATCTCTCCACTAACAGTGCAAAAAGCACCTTCCTGCGTAATTCTGGGTTGGTTGTCAAGGTAACCTCGTCCAAATCGCCTACTGAACAAAATCTTCCTGCTAGACAGAGTGATATATCTGTGCTCCAGACACAAGTCCAATCCCTAATGGACGTTGTTTCGGAAACAAGAATAGTGGTTGAGAAATGTCGTCAAGATATGAATGGTTTTGAAACCAGACTATCAGACATTCGCTTCGTTGTTCAAGAGCAATGGCGGAAAAAAGGTGGAGATCGTGCTGCTCCATCAGATTCTACAGCCTGAAACATTAGCACTCAGGTCAAATGATCTGTGCTTCTATACATCTGATGGTGCTTTTATCTGGAAGGACTGTAAACTTTATGCCAACAGGCCTTTTGTTGCATGGTTGGAATTTATTTTGTTGTGATACAACATTTATGATGTTGCCACAGGCTGTAGTAATTAGGATGCTATTTTTGTATAGTGTAGGTTTATCTTAGTAATGTATTCGGCCGAAAGCTTCGTAGGAGCCCAACATGCCAACATTCGTCGGACCCATTCCAATTGGGCTAAAAACGATTACGCCCCGAAATTGGCATGTAGCACACTAAAAATATCTGGGCTTAAATCTGCATAAGCTTTCATATTTTTCTGGTAGGCCTGTGCCCATAGTGGGCCTTTAATAGGCCTAAACATAATTTGGGCCCTCAGTAAAAATAGGCCGTTTACAGGTGTAAATATCTCGAGCCCATAAAAAACATGGGCCTTTAATAGACCGAAAGTGAGATTGGGCCCTGATTGTGCCAAATAACCCACTGGACTTAGCAGGCCGAAATGGTGGCCCATTTACGATGCAGATATTTGACAGGCCGAAATTCGTACGGGCCGTAAATGCGTCGACCTAATACACGGTCCTTTAACAGGCCGGAACTTCAATCGGACTAGATTATCGTCATTTTTATATGGGCCGTTAATGGGCCCGATATGACGTTGGGCCACATATGGCCCATGGTTTACGTCCGGCGTTAACAGGCCGAAAATGACAACAGGCCGAAAGTGGCCCAAATCTATAGTGGGCCTCTAACAGGCCGAATGTCAGACATGGCCGAATATGACCCAAATCCTTCAAGGTCGTTTATGGGACAAAAGTTTTGATGGCCTGTAAATGGGCCCAAATGAAGTCGGACCTTTAACAGGTCGGAAATACACTGGGCCGTAATTTGGCCCAATTACTTAGCGGACTGTTAACGGGCCAGAAGTGACCATGGGCCGCATTGATGACAAGTTTAGGACAGGCCGTTGACGGGCCGATTTGACAGAGAATGTTGGGCCTTTAGCTGGGCCGGCCCATTATGGTCTGCAGAATCTTGTGGGCCTTTAGCTGGGCCGGCACATTGTGGTCCGCAAAATCTTGTGGGCCTTTAGCTGGGCCGGCCCATTATGGTCTGCAAAATCGTGTGGGCCTTTAGCTGGGCCAGCCCATTATGGTCCGCTAAATTTTGTGGGCCTTTAGCTGGGCCGGCCCATTATGGTCCGCTAAATCTTATGGGCCTTCGGTTGGGCCGGCCCATTTAAACTTTGTGGGCCACTTTTGGGCCGGTCCACGTGTCAACATATCATAGGCCCATCTCGACCGTTGGATGAGTGACACCTATGCCAACGCGGAGCTGACACGTGGATCCGTCAGCCAATGAGAATTTTACACGTGGAAAATCGGCATTGGTCGTGGCTGTTAACGGGTTATCGGATCCAAAATCCGACCCGATAGCTTAACGGTGTTTCGTTACGGTGGATGCCACGTGTCGGTCACCCTTGATGAAAGCACTTCTGTGACGCGCGATTTATCGTCATGGAAGTGGACACTTCCGTGATGATAATTTTGGTAATGTCATGGAACACTTCTACGGCACCACAGGTATGACTATCTTGATTCTATCATAAATTTGTCATGGATGTACATGCATGACAAAAAACGCGACCTACTGTGACAAACACGTATCATCACGGAAGTGTATTTTTTTGCAGTGTTTGTGTACTTGTGTGCGAGTTAATTCCATGTGCTATAAATTAGAAGGAATTGTCAACCCTATTGGTCTCACGGCATGGACACATGCATGGAGTGCCATGGCATTTTAATGCCAAAAAATAAAAAAATGATCAGAAAAACATAAAACCTTGCATGATGTAATGTCATGCCACCAAGATGATGTGGTAAAAAAAATTGGCATGTTTGACGGAAGTTTGGACACACACCCCTCACAAACCGGAGCAACTCACTAGAAGGCTCGTGGTTCCGAGAGGGAACAATGCATGTTTGATGACGAACGGGAGATAGCTTCCTCTTACGGCCTTCAATTGTTTTCTACGTGTAACATGCACTAATACAGTTGTCATGTGAAAATTTGGAAAATTTCAGGGTTCATTTGACCTTTTGATGACATTTAAGTGATTTTCGAGCCATTTAATGACCATAATTCAAATTTGAACTACATCTACATGCAACGGCTAACCATAATGGTTTGAAAAATCATATTTGTGTACTTGTGTGTGAGTTAAAAAATCATCGGATGACGTAAATATCTGGTGTTCAAAAAACAAAATGTAAAATCTAGCGAGACAACCGGCCCCCACATTATTGGCACTCTATTTCGCGCCTCAAGGTTTGGAAGGTGAGTGGCGGGTGTTATTAATCAGACACAGTTCTATATTGGGAACCGTCAGCTATTATGTTCACACATGGATTTTGTTGTGGGAATCGTGTGTTATTCAAACTACAGTACTCGTAAATTTCAGCGACCGGCGTGTGTACTGATACGTCTCCAACATATCTATATTTTTTTATTGTTCCATGCTATTATATTATCCATCTTGGATGTTTTATATGCATTTATATGTATATGATTTTTGGGACTAACCTATTAACCTAGAACCCAGTGCCAACTTCTGTTTTTCCTTGTTTTTGAGTTTTACAGAAAAGGAATATCAAACGGAGTCCAATTGACCTGGAAATTTATGGAGATTATTTTTGGACCAGAAGAAGCCCACGGAGCATCGGAGGTGGTCCAGAAGAGTCCCGAGTCAACCACAAGGGTGGAGGGCGCGCCTTCCCCCCTAGGCGCTCCCCCTAGATCCTGGTTGACTCGGGGACCCCCTAACTTGTTCCCGACGCCAACACCTCTCATATATTCCCAAACTTCCAGAACAGAACCTAGATCGGGAGTTCCACCGCTACAAGCCTCTGTAGCCACCAAAAACCAATCGAGACCCTGTTCTGGCACCCTACCGGAGGGGACATCCATCACCAGTGGCCATCTTCATCATCCCGGCGTTCTCCATGACGAGGAGGGAGTAGTTCACCCTCCGGGTTGAGGGTATATACCAGTAGTTATGTGTTTGATCTCTCTCTCTCGTGTTCTTTATTTGGTACGATCTTGATGTACCGCGAGCTTTGCTATTATAGTTGGATCTTATGATGCTTCTCCCCGTCTACCTTCTTGTAATGGATTGAGTTTTCCCTTTGAAGTTATCTTATCGGAATGAGTCTTTAAGGATTTGACAACACTTGACGTATGTCTTGCATGTGCTTATCTGTGGTGACAATGGGATATTCACGTGATCCACTTGATGTATGTTTTGGTGATCAACTTACGGGTTCTCTGACCTTGTGAACTTATGCATAGGGGTTGGCACATGTTTTCATCTTGACTCTCAGGTAGAAACTTTGGGGAACTCTTTGAAGTTCTTTGTGTTGGTTTCAATAGATGAATCTGAGATTGTGTGATGCATATCGTATAATCAAAGCCGTGGATACTTGTGATGACATTGGAGTATCTAGGTGACATTACGGTTTTGGTTGATGTGTGTCTTAAGGTGTTATTTTACTACGAACTCTAGGGCTATTTGTGACACTTATAGGAATAGCCCAATGGATTGATCGGAAAGAATAACTTTGAGGTGGTTTCATACCCTACAATAATCTTTTCATTTGTTCTCCACTATTAGTGACTTTGGAGTGACTTTTTGTTGCACGTTGAGGGACAGTTATATGATCTAATTATGTTATCATTGTTGAGAGAACTTGCACTAGTGAAAGTATGAACCCTAGGCCTTGTTTCCAAGCATTGCAATACCGTTTCCGCTCACTTTTGTTACTAGTTACCTTGCTTTTTCTATAATTTCATATTACAAAAACCTATATCTACCATCCATATTGCACTTGTATCAGCATCTCTTTGCCGAACTAGTACACCTATACAATTTACCATTGTATTGGGTGTGTTGGGACACAAGAGACTCTTTGTTATTTGGTTGCGGGGTTGTTTGAGAGAGACCATATTCATCCTACGCCTCCCATGGATTGATAAACCTTAGGTCATCCACTTGAGGGAAATTTGCTACTGTCCTACAAACCTCTGCACTTGGAAGCCCAACAATGTCTACAAGAAGAAGGTTGCATAGTAGAAATCATGTACTGTTCCCATCAATCTAGATTCTGGCCGCCAATAAATACTAATTTGCTCATGTCGTCCCGTCTGCATTCTCATCTACATCCTCCCCTTGCTCGCCGTCTCTCTCTCTCTCAAATCTCTGCCATGGCGTCGCCAGTCTGCCCATGAGCCAACGAGGAGTCGTCGCCCCCCAAGGATGCTCACTCGAAGAGCGGTGACGAGGACCCCTACGCGCCGCCAGATGAGGTTGCGCCGGACCCCCCCAACTTTGGATTCATTTTGGGGCCAGTATGATCTTTGTCTTTGGAAGTTGCTGCCGCTGGCTGAGAAAGCCAAGGCAAGTGGCTTTCAAGAAGGAGATGGCAGAGGAGGATGCCAGGTACCAGGCCGCCTGTGAAGCCCGTGATGACACCTGGAAAAAGGAGGCAGTGGAGCTTTAGGGGCGGGCATGTTGTTGTGCGGAGGAGGTGTATGAAGACGGGTACTTTGCAAGGAAGGCCAAAGGCTCTAGGCGCCTCATTGCTGCATGGAGGTGGGCCGATAAGCTCTAGCATCCCATCGACGAGGAGCTCCGGTGGGCGCCCAACAAAATGGTAAGATCGTTCGCGGCGGAGGAGGCGGAGTATTGCCTCCACGCTGGAATACGCCGCGCACTAGGGAGCTGCTCGCGAGGGGCTGTCGGAATACTAGCCCCAGGAGGGATTATTAGTTTTAGTATTGTTCGTTTTGTATTTTATGCATTGTACCTAGTAGTTAAGTATCATCGCGTATATTCTTCTTATATGTATATATATTCTGTGACGAACTAATGAACAATTTATATATATATATATATATATATATATAATGAATTCCATTTTCTATCTGTTTTTGTATACTAATTTGAATCTAGTTGTTATCATCCACATATACAGAATGGAAAGCGTATAAACACACATTGAAACAGAACATATAAGAACGGAAAATAGAGTACACACATTGAAACAGAGTAGTAAACAGAGAAATACTATGATTGCTATGAATACATAGCTATCCACGTCGAAACGACTCAACAAAATAAAATGCGTCCATGAGACCATGACCAGAAGCCCACGGTAGCTATTGGCTCTGCCTGAACTAATGCAGGCGTTCGTCCAAGCGGTCAACATGCTCGCAGTACATCTGGAGCGCGATCTCAAGCTCCAAGTTGGCTATTTCATCGGAGATCGCCACCTCGAGGATGCGACGGCCATGGTCCTCTACTGCGCCCAGGTGGACACCTGGGCCAAGGAGGCGGTCAAGCCTACCGACCAGCGCGTTGGCATCGAGCGGGCCGTGGACAAGGCAAACGGAACGACCCATGCGAACGGCGCGGCGGGCGTCCGGTGCAAGTACGGCGCAGCCGGCCTCTGGTGCAAGTACGGCGTAGAGGGCCTATGCCCACTCCTGGTGAGGAATGGGGGTACTTACGGGACGTGTACCCAGCTGTGATGCCCTGTCGGTAGCAGGAAAGCGCCGATGGATCCGCTCTTGCCGTGCGGCACGCCGCGCCTCTCGCTCTGCGGCGCTCCAACGGTCTCGCATGCGGTGAGCCGCAGCCTATCGGCGCAGACGCGCCTAGCTTGCTCTGCGGTGCGCCATCGATCATGTTGTGCGGTGAGCTGCAGCCTCTTGGCGATGACATGCCTATCTTGATCTGCGGCGCTGAAGCGCCATGTGCCAAGGGTCTGCTCAAACCTGGCGATGACGCGCATCACGGCATCGTCCATTGTGTTGCTGGGGAGCGCTGCAGCCTTGATGGGCCGTGGTGCCTTCTGGTTTTCCATGTTGATGAGGTTGATGGCAGAGGCGGCACTTTGGTGGGTTGGCATGCTTGGAAAAGGTGGATGTGCTACATGCTGCGCTTGTTGCCTCCGTGCGTCACGTTGTGCCTAGGTTTATGCGCAATAACGCTGGGTGGCGGGAAACAGGTGAGGAAATGGCGGGAAACAGTGACGTGTTGATACGTCTCCAATGTATCTACTTTTCCAAACACTTTTTCCCTTGTTTTGGACTCTAACTTGCATGATTTGAATGAAACTAACCCGGACTGGCGCTGTTTTCAGCAGAACTGCCATGATGTTGTTTTATGTGTAGAAAAGAAAAGTTCTCGGAATGACCTGAAAATCCATGGAGGCACTTTTTGGAATTAATAAGAATTTCTGGGCGAAAGAAATACACCAGGGGGGCCCAGGGCCTGTCCACGAGACAGGGGGGCGCCCCCCTGTAGAGCGCGCCCCCTATCTCGTGGGCCCCCTGGACCTCCACCGACCTCAACTCCAACTCCATATATTCACGTTCGGGGAGAAAAAAATCAGAGAGAAAGTTTCATCGCGTTTTACAACACGGAGCCGCCGCCAAGCCCTAATCTCTCTCGGGAGGGCTGATCTGGAGTCCGTTCGAGGCTCCGGAGAGGGGGATTCGTCGCCGTCGTCATCATCAACCATCCTCCATCACCAATTTCATGATGCTCAATGTCGTGCGTGAGTAATTCCATCGTAGGCTTGCTGGACGGTGATGGGTTGGATGAGATTTACCATGTAATCAAGTTATTTTTGTTAGGGTTTGATCCCTAGTATCCACTATGTTCTGAGGTTGATGCTGCTATGACTTTGTTATGCTTAATGCTTGTCACTAGGGCCCGAGTGCCATGATTTCAGATCTGAACCTATTATGTTTTCATGAATATATGTGTGTTCTTGATCCTATCTTGCAAGTCTATAGTCACCTATTATGTGTTATGATCCGACAACCCCGAAGTGAAAATAATCGGGATACTTCTCGGTGATGACCATAGTTTGAGGAGTTCATGTATTCACTATGTGCTATTGCTTTGTTCCAGTTCTCTATTAAAAGGAGGCCTTAATATCCCTTAGTTTCCGCTAGGACCCCGCTTCCACGGGAGGGTAGGACAAAAGATGGCATGCAAGTTCTTTTCCATAAGCACGTATGACTATTTACGAAATACATGCCTACATTACATTGATGAATTGGAGCTAGTTCTATATCACCCTATGTTATAGCTATTACATGAGGAATCGCATCCGGCATAATTATCCATCAATGATACGAGCTTTTCATATATTGTTCTTCGCTTATTTACTTTTCCGTTGTTGTTGTTACAACTACTACAAAAACCCAAAAGCATTTATCTTTACTTTTGCTTTCGTTACCTTTATTATAATACCACTTTTGCTACTAAATACTTTGCTGCAGATACTAAGTTATCCAGGTGTGGTTGAATTGACAACTCAACTGCTAGTACTCAAGAATATTCTTTGGCTCCCCTTGTGTCAAATCAATAACTTTGGGTTGAACACTTTACCCTCGAAAGCTGTTGCGATCCCCTACACTTGTGGGTTATCACGTGTTCATAAAACGCCATCAACTAATGGAAACTTAGCATATAAGGAACATCGAGCTAGCACAAGAAGTAGATGATGATGAGATGAACACGGACCACACTAGAGAACCCGTCGGTGATGAATTCATCAATCGCAAACGGTTGTACACTAGCAAGCGTTTGCCCACAACACACACGGCTTATTCCATCACAAATAGGTCGGATGGATCAACTGTATGCCAAGTATCGCACATTATCAAAAAGTAATGCAGTAGACCTTCTTTAACATGTGTTAAAAATAAATAATAAATAAATAAACAAGGACCTCAAGGTTAAATTAACTCATGGGATGGGTCATATCAGTCATTTAATTTGACAGATATGACCCATCCTATCAGTTAATTTAACATCAACACAACTTCCCATCCATTCACCCATCTGATGGCTGCTCTAGCCTCAGCACACTTAACTTGAGAGCTCTCTTACATGAGCTACTGGTGGAACATCTAGTCATTGCTGATATAGGATGCCTCTTCGCATCCTTAAGGTGTATCTGGATGACTGCTCGTCCCCCAATGGCCAATAAATGTTGTGTAGACAGAGCATATCACATATGTCTTATTAGAAGCAATCATCTGTGTTATTATCGGTCTTCGCACACATTTCTAATTATAGACATGTTTGCCGCGTATCACACACATCTTCTTATATTGAACCATTTCTGCTCTCTTGTCTCAATGCAAACAGTTCATCCGAGTGAACCGCATGCCGTATATCGCACACACCTTGATCTGGATGACCGTTTTTTGTGTTGCCTAATCACAAACAGTTCATTCGAGTGAAGCGTATGCTGCATATCGCACACACCGTCATCTGGAAGCCCATTTCTTTTGTTCCTCCTCATCACAAATAGTTAATTTAACTGAACCGTATGCCCTGCATCGCACACGCAACCAAAATCTGAACCGTGTTTGATGCATCCGTCATCGCAAACGTTTTGCACCTTTTTTGACGGGTTTTTTACACCACCGTTTGTGATTATTACATCGCACACAGTTTCGTCGAAGGGTCTCTGATCGTAGTGTCACGTTAGCAGCATCCTGCAGTAGTGATATTTAGTGCTAAACTTTTGAAAATCATCGGTATTCATAAAAGATTTAACACAATCAAATTTAAGCTCAATACCTGACTCTTTACCTTCGTCGAGTTCCCAATCTTCAGAGTTGCATTTAATTCTTTCTATAAGATCCCACCGGAATTCAATAGTCTTCTTCATGAAAGAACCAGTACAAGAAGTATCGAGCATGAATTGATCATTACGAGAAAGTCGAGCATAAAAATTCTGAATAATAATTTCTCTTGAGAGCTCATGATTGGGGCATGAATATAACATTGACTTAAGCCTCCCCCAAGATAGAGCGATACTTTCTCCTTCACGAGGCCAAAAATTACATATATAATTCCGATCATGATGAACTAGATGCATAGGATATTTTTTTGATGGAATTCCAATTTCAATCGATTCCAGTTCCAAGATCCAATGTCATCCCATAGCCTATACCATGTCAATGCCTTTCCCTTCAAAGATAAAGGGAAAACCTTCTTCTTAGCTTCATCCCGGGTAAACCAGCAAGCTTAAACAATCCACAAATTTCATCTACATATATCAAGTGCTTATCAGGATGTTCGGTTCCATCTCCTGCATAAGGATTAGCTAGCAGTTGTTCTACCATACCCGAAGAAATTTCATATTCAATATTTTCAGTAGGTGCAGTAGGTTGAGGGGTAACTAATTGTGGTTCCGGTAGAGGTGAAGATACCCCAAAAAAACCTCAAAGGATTGTTTTCCATAGTAACAACTGAAAATAAATTTCAGCACGTAGTAATAATTTTTTCCTTAACAATTTCCACTTACCAAGAGTGCTTCACTCCCTGGCAGTGGTGCCAGAAAATAGCCTTGATGACCCACAAGTATATGGGGTAAATTGTAGCCCTTTCGATAAGTAAGAGTGTCGAACCCAACGAGGAGCAGAAGGAAATGACAAGTGGTTTTCAGCAAGGTGATGTCTGCAAGTGCTGAAATTGTAAGTAATAGAGTAGCTTGATAGCAAGATAATTTGTAATGAGCAAGTAACGGTAGTAGTAACAAAAGTGCAGCAAGGTAGCCCAATTCTTTTGAGGCAAAGGACAGGCCAAAACGGTCTCTTATGATAAGCAAAGTGTTCCTGAGGGTACACAGGAATTTCATCTAGTCACTTTCATCCTGTTGGTTCAATTCGTATTCATTACTTTGATAATTTGGTATAAGGGTGGACAGGTGCTTAGGTGATGTTATTACTTGAACAAACTTCCTACTTATGATTAACCCCCTCGCAAGCATCCGCAACTACGAGAAAAGTATTAAGAATAAATTCTAACCATAGCATTAAACTTTTGGATCCAATCGGTCCCTTATGGAATAGCGCATAACTAGGGTTTAAGCTTCTGTCACTCTCGCAACCCATCATCTAATAACTACTCCACAATGTATGTTGTGATTCCCTTAGGCCCAAATATGGTGAAGTGTCATGTAGTCGACGTTCACATGACACCACTAAGGGAAGCACAACATACATATCATCAAAATATCGAACACATGTCAAGTTCACATGATTACTTGCAACATGATTTCCCCCGTACCTCAAGAACAAAAGTGACTACTCAAAAATGATTATCATTCTCAAGATCAGAGGGGTATTAAATAGAATAATGGATCTGAACATATAATCTTCCACCAAATAAACCATATAGTAATCAACTACAAGATGTAATCAACACTACTAGTCACCCACAAGCACCAATCTATAGTTCCGGTACAAAGATTGAACACAAAAGATGAACTAGGGTTTGAGAGGAGATGGTGCTGTTGAAGATGTTGATGGAGATTGCACTCCCCAAGATGGGAGAGTTGTTGGTGATGATGATGACAATGATTTCCCCCTCCGGCAGGGAAGTTCCCTAGCGGAATCGCTCGGCTGGAGGGCAAAAGTGCTCCTGCCCAAGTTCCGCCTCGAGACGGCGGTGCTTCGTCCCGAAAGTCCTCTCCTTATTTTTTTAGGTCAAAATGACTTATATACCAGAAGAGGGGCACCGGAGGTGGGCCGAGGGGAGCACAACCCACCAGGGCGCGCCTGGGCTCCCTGGCGCGCCCTGGTGGGTTGTGGCCACCTGGTGGGCCCCCTCTAGTACTTATTTGCTCCAATAATTCTCATTTATTCCATAAAATATCCTTGTGAAGTTTTAGCTCATTTGGAGTTGTGCAGAATAGGTAGCCTAATGTAGCTTTTTCATGTCCAAATTTCCAACTGCCGAAATTCTCCCTCTTTGTGTGAACCTTGCATATTATGAGAGAAAAGGCATTAGAATTACTCCAAAAAGCATTATTATGCAATAAAACAACATAAATAACAGTAGGTAAACATGATGCAATATGGACGTATCACGGACAAAGAGGTCCCCGGAGCTAATGCCTTCTCCAATGATTGGGCGAGCCATTGATCCTTATGGCAACCCAACAGTGGAACTATCAACGAAAGTACCAATATCGGTGTCAAAACCGGCGGATCTCGGGTAGGGTGTCCCGAGTTGTGGATCTAGGATCGATGGGAAGAAAGGGACGATGAACATGGTATTTACCCAGGTTTGGGCCCTCTCGAAGAGGTAAAACCTTATGTCCTGCTTGATTGTATTTGATGTATGGTATGGTTACATAGTAGATCTATCTCAAGATCAAGCAAGCTAAACCCTAAGGTATGAGGTGATGAATGTAGCTCTAGCCCTAAAGCCCCTAAACCCTCTGGTTTATATAGACACCAGTAGGGTTACAGTTACAAGTGATTGGTTACAACGAAAGAAAGATCATGCTAATCCTGACTTGGAGGGCACACCACGACTCCTAAGATCTCATGTCCGGTCACGGGTCCATGCTCCGGCTTGGCCCCATAGCGGCCCATTAGTCCAGCCCATTTCCGAAGGGTCGACGGCTCAAGGACCCCTTAGTCTAGGACTCCTACAACCAGGGTCCATAGTTTTCACCAAAGGCTTCTCTCTTGAAAGAAAGCATATGGTGGGTAAACAAATTACTATTGAGCAATCGATAGAAAAGCGAATAATCATGATGATATCCAAGGCAATGATCATGTATCTAGGAATCACGTCCGTGACAAGTAAACTGACTCCTGCCTGCATCTACTACTATTACTCCACACAACGACTGCTATCCAGCATGCATCTAGTGTATTAAGTTAACAAGAACGGAGTAACGCGTTAAGAAAGATGACATGATGTAGAGGAATTGATCCAATCAATATGAATAAACCCCATCTTTTTATCCTTAATGGAGACAATACAAATACGTGTCATGTCCCTTTCTATCATTAGGATTGAGCACCGCAAAATTTGAACCCATTACAAAGAACTTCTCCCATTGCAAGAAAAATCAATATAGTTGGCCAAACCAAATCAGTAGATCAGATAGAAATACAAAGCTATAGAAATTATGCATAAAAGAGTTCAGAGAATACTCAAATAATATTCATAGATAATCTGATCATAAACCCACAATTCATTGGATCTCAGCAAACACACCGCAAAAGAAGATTACATTGAATAGATCTCCAAGAACATCGAGGAGAACGTTGTATTGAAGAACGAAGAGAGAGAAGAAGCCATCTAGCTACTAGCTATGGACCCGTAGGTCTGTGGTAAACTACTCACATATCAGCGGAAGGACAGAAAGGTGTAGAAGCCCTCCATGATCGAATCCCCTCCGACGGAGTGCAGAAAAAGGCCCCGAGATGGGATCTCACGAGAACAGAAGCTTGTGGCAGCAGAAAAGTATTTTTGGTGTGCCCTCTGGTCTTCGGGGAATATTTCGGTACTTAGAGAAGAAAGGTTAGGGTTAGAAGAGACACGGGGGGCCCACAAGCTTGGAGGGCGCGCCCCCTGAGCTTGTGGCCATCTCGTGGCCCTTCTGGCCTCCTCCCAAAGCTTCCAAGGTGTATTGTGGTCCAAGAAAAATCACCAAAAAGTTTTGTTCCATTTGGACTCCATTTGGTATTGATTTTCTGTAAGGCAAAAACGAGGAAAAAACTCCAACTAACACTGTGCACCAGGTTAATAGGTTAGTCCCAAAATCATGTAAAATAGCATAATAATGCATATAAAACATCCAAGATGGATAATATAATCGCATGGAACAATAAAAATTATAGATACATTGGAGATGTATCAAACATCTCTAACAATCCCATGGGGTGAAATAGTGTCTCTATTCGCAAGTTTAATAGTAACATCAATGTCTTGTATCTCAGCAGGTGCAATATCATTCATAATTTCTTGATATAGAGTAAAAATATTAGCATTGACACTAGCACCCAAATCACATAAGCCATGATAACAATGATCTCCTATTCTAATAGATAAAACAGGCATGCCAACAACATGTCTATTCTTATCTTTATCATCGGGTTTAGAAATTCTAGTAGCTCATCGCAGAAATAAATAACACGCCCATCTATATTTTCAACCAAGCAATCTTTAATCATAGCAACATTACGTTCAAATTTAATTTGTTTAGAGGGTGCAGGTGTTCTTATATAACTTTTGTTAACCACAGTTGAAACCCTAGAGTGTTCTTTTATCCTAACGATGAAAGGTGGCTTTTCAATATAAGCGGTAGACACAACTGGATCAACATTATAAGTAATAACTTCTTATTTAGCTTTAGTGGGTTCTTGTACTTTTACTTTAGTAGGGGTGATACTTAAACCACTTCTCCTTAGGGAGATCAACAAAAATAAAGCAAACTTGAACCGTTCAAAGATAAAGGGAATTCCTTCTTCTTGACTTCATCTCTGGGTAAACCTGCATGCTTAAATAATCCACAAACTTCATCCACAAAGATTAGGTGCATATCAGGATGTAATGTTCCATCTCCTGCATAAGGATTAGCTAGCAGTTTCTCTATCATACCCGAAGGAATTTCATAATAATTATTTTTAGTAGGTGCAGTAGCTTGATGAGCAACTCTTTGTGCTTCCGGTCGAGGTGAAGATACCCCGAACAAGCCCCTGAAAGGATTATTTTCCATAGTGACAACTGATAGTAAATTTTAGCACGTAATATAAATTTTTCCTTACAAAATTCCACTCACCAAATGCACTTCATATCCCCGGTAACGGCAACTGAAAAGAGTCTTGATGACCCACAAGTATAGGGGATCAATCGTAGTCCTTTCGATAAGTAAGGGTGTCGAACCCAACGAGGAGCAGAAGGAAATGACAAACGGTTTTTAGCAAGGTATTTTCTGCAAGCACTGAAATTATCGGTAACAGATAGTTTGGTAGCAAGATAATTCGTAATGGGTAACAAGTAACAAGTGTAAAAAAAGTGCAACAAGGTATCCCAATCCTTTTTATAGCAAAGGACGAGCCTGAACAAACGCCTATATAAAGCAAAGCGCTCTCGAGGACACATGGAAATTATCGTCAAGTCAGTTTTCATCATGCTCATATGATTCGTGTTCGCTACTTTTATAATTTAGTATGTGGGTGGACCGGTGCTTGGGTGTTGTACTTACTTGGACAAGCCTCCCACTTATGATTAACCCCCCTCGCAAGCATCCGCAACTATGTGAAGAGAATTAAGATAAATCTAACCATAGCATTAAACATGTGGATCCAAATCAGCCCCTTACGAAGCAACGCATAAACTACGGTTTAAGTTTTTGTCACTCTCGCAACCCATCATCTACTTGCTACTTCCCAATGCCTTCCCCTAGGCCCAAATATGGTAAAGTATCATGTAGTCGACATTCACATAACACCACTAGAGGAAACACAACATACATCTCACCAAAATATCGAACGAATATAAAATTCACATGATTACTTATAACAAGACTTCTCACATGTCCTCAGGAACAAAAGTAACTACTCACAAAGCATGTTCATGTTCATGATCAGAGGGGTATTAAATATCATTAAGGATATGAAAATATGGTCTTTCACCAAATAAACCAACTAGCATCAACTACAAGGAGTAATCAACACTGCTAGCAACCCACAGGTACCAATCTGAGGTTTTGAGACAAAGATTGAATACAAGAGATGAACTAGGGTTTAAGATGAGATGGTGCTGGTGAATATGTTGATGAATATTGGTCCTCCATGATGAGAGAATCATTGGTGATGACGATGGCTTCGATTTCCCCCTCCCGGAGGGAAGTTTCCCTGATGGAATCGCTCTACGGGAGAGCAAAAGTGCTCCTACCCAGGTTCCGCCTCGAGATGGCGGTGCTTCATCTCAAAAGCATTTCTTGATTTTTTTTCTTCTAGGTCAAAACCCTTCATATAGTAGAAGATGGGCACCGGGCGCAGGCTAGGGGGCTGACAAGCTCAGGGGCGCGCCCTGGAGGGTACGGAACGCCCCCCAGGCTTGTGGCCACCTGGTGGGTCCCCTCCTGGTACTTCTTCCCCAATATTTTTATATATTCCAAAAAAGTTCTCCCTAAAGTTTCAGGACATTTAGAGTTTTGCAGAATAGGAATCTCAAATTTGCTCCTTTCTGGTCCAGAATTCCAGCTGTCAGCATTCTCCCTCTTTATGTGAATCTTGCAAAATAAGAGAGGAAAGGCATAAGAATTGCATCATAAAGTATAATAACAGTCCATGATGCAATAAATATCAACATAAAAACATGATGCAAAATGGATGAATCGGCATTCTACAAATAATGGTTTTCCATATGTAGAGAAACAGGCAATCCAAACTTCAAATGATATAAGTGAAGCACGTGAAGCATTCTATAAAGCCATACTCAAAAGATATAAGTGAAGTGCATAGAGAATTCTATAAATGAAGGACTATCTCATAACAGCATGGTGCATTACTAAATAAAAATAAAAAGCACACAATGCTCCAAGATTTATGCATATCATGAGAACAAAACAAAAACCGAGACATACCGATACTTGTTGAAGAAAGATGGGATGCCTTCCGGGGCATCCCCAAGCTTAGACGCTTGAGTCTCCTTGAATATTTACTTGAGGTGCCTTGGTCATCCCAAAGCTTGAACTCTTGCCTCTCCTCACTACCCTCATATCGAGACCTCCTTGATCTTCGAACATTTCATCCACACAAAACTTAATAAAACCTCCATGAGATCCGTTAGCATAGTAAAAAAATCACTACTTTAAGTACCGTTGCAAACCCATTTATATTTTATTTTTGCATTATACCTACTATATTATAACTTCTCCATGGCTTATACCCACCAATACAATCCATAGTTCCATCAAAACAAGCAAAATAATGCATCAAAAATAGAATCTGTCCAAAACAGAATAGTCTGTAGCAGTCTGAATACTGACTATACTTCTGTATCTCCAAAAATTCAGAAAAAAGACAAAATAAACAATTTCATAATTTTGCATGTTCCAGTAAAAACTGTAAATTCACGCACTACAGCAAAAGTTTCTTTTTTTTGCACCACACATACCAAACAAGCAATCTAATCATCCTAAAGGCAAATCTTGGCACACTATTTATATAATACGACAGATTTGTAGAAGGGTGTAACTATTTTTGTGAGAAACTTCCATGAAAAGTTCTACATTGTTTCCATGAGCATGAACACAAGTGTTCAAGGTCGACCCTCACTTCTCCAATGCATAACCTTCCAATCACTTCTCTTTTTGAAAAAATAAATAAATTTGCCTCTATATTTTTTGTTTTAAACTTTATAAAAGCACACAACAGAATAAAATGACTCTCTAAAACTTCGGGGTTGTCTCCTTGGCAGCGCTTTCTCTAAAGCCATTAAGCTAGGCATAAAGTGTTCAAGTAATCGATCCACCCGGATCCCAAGGTATATCAAAGCCAATTTTAATCAACAATGATTGTAATTTAGTAGTGATCATAAAGCAATATATATCATGCAATGATGAAGTCTAACTCTCTTCCTATGCATCGACATGTCATAAAAGAACAATTCACGCACATCAAGTAAGGGCCAATCATAGCATAAGTAATTTCTTGCAATTTTATTGTATTGGAAACATAGAGAGGTGAAGATGTGGTTCCTCTCTTATAATAACTGCAAGTAGTAGCAGCAAGCACATGCATATTATATTCATCAAAATCATCATGTGTAATGGTAAAACGCAACCCATCTATATAATCCTTAAGAAGCGCAAATTTCTCCGATATAGTGTAGTTGGGAGAATTCAAAAAGACAATAGGGCTATCATGTGTGGGTGAAATAGCAACAATTTCATGTTTAACATAAGGAACTATAGCAAGTTCATCTCCATAAGCATCATTCATATTGGCATCTTGGCCACAAGCATAGCAAGCATCAAGTTCATCAAAAAGGGATATTTCAAATGAATCAATGGGATCATAGCAATCATCATAGCATTCATCCTTCGGTAAGCATGAAGGTGGGCACAAGTAGATAATTCGCTCTCATTAGAAGGTGGGCATGGGTAGCTAATCTGCTCTTCCTCCTTTTGTTCTTCGCTCTCCTCATCATCTATTTCATCTAATGAGCTCACAGTGTCATCAATTTCTTCTTCCATAGATTCGTGCAAAATATTAGTCTCCTCTTGGACAGCGGAGGAGTCCTCAATATATGGCTTAACATAAGCATTATAAGCATAGTTTTCATAACAATACTTAAGTATGGCAAAAATTTCAGATTTGTGAAGATTAATATCATACTTTTCAATTAAAGAAGCAATTTCATAGGCACCCTTAAAAGCAACTAATTCTTCAATTTGTTCAGTATCATAGTAATTATAAACACCCTTGGCATAAGAAGATAAGATTCCATTATCCTTAAACTCACATTGGAAAGAAAGGTGTTTTTAGGGTCTTCTGAACAACAAGTAAAATCATCTATTTCACATAAATTCAAAGCATAGCAATACAAATTATTAATATGATGACATAAAAGTTTCCCACTTTGAGATAAGCGGTGTTGCAAAAATAAGCATGCTCATTTAATGATTTTCCTTCAAGTAAACAATTCGGGTTTTCAACACGAGCACATAGGGATCGAAGATGATCCAAGTAGAAAGCTTCAGCAGTGTGATAGATTTTGGGTGTACTTCAACCATTGGTTTAGTAGGTACAACTAATTTTTTGGTATTTTACATTTCCTACCCACAACTAAAGATAGAAAACAAGAGCACAAAAAAATCTACTTAGTGATAAAGCAAACAAGCGCACACGAGAATATCAACCCCACGCTATTGCTCCTCGGAAAACGGCGCTAGAAAAAGGACTTGATAACCCACAAGTATAGGGGATCAATTGTAGATTTTTTGGATAAATAATAGTGTCAAACCCAACAAGGATCTAAAGGTAGAATCAATATTCCCTCAAGTTCTATCGACCACCGATACAACTCTACGCACACTTTAACGTTCGCTTTACCTAGAACAAGTATGAAACAGTTGTATAGGTGTGAGGATAATTGTGCATGAATAAAAATAGATGTACTTGGTAAGAATAAAACTACGAGTAATTTGTAAGATAATAAAAGTTAGCTGTTTAGTAGAAAGGTTTTTGTAACACAAGAAAGATATTTGTCCCTAGGCAATCAATAACTAGACCGGTGATCATTATTGCAATTTTATATGAGGGAGAGGCATGAGCTAACATACTTTCCATACTTGGATCATATGCACTTATGATTGGAACTCTAGAAAGCATCTGCAACTACCAAAGATCATTAAGCTAAAACCCAACCATAGCATTAAGTATCAAGTCCTCTTTACTCCCATACGCAACAACCCCCTTACTTGGGAATAAGCTTCTATCACTCTAGCCACCCACCATAAGTGAATCATGAACATATTGCAACGTCCTACAGCAGGAATCCCTCACGCTTGCTCGACATGGAAGGCACCATAGGACAGCACCAAAATAAAACATACAACTCAAATCAATCACTATCATCAATCAACCCATAAGACAAAACGAAACTACTCAAACATCATAGGATGGCAAGACATCATTGGATAATAGCATTAAGCACCATGTTTAAGTAGAGATTACAGCAGGGATAGAGGTGTTACACCGCTGCATAGAGGGGGAGAGAGTTGGTGTTGACTGCGGCGAAGTTGTTGTTGTAGATCGTCGTCATGATGACTGCCCCGGTGGCGCTCGATGCCACTGGGAGAGAGGGGGAGAGAGCCCCCCTCCTTCTTTCTTGTCCACCCCCTAGATGGGAGGAGTTTCCCCCTCTAGACCTTGGCCTCCATGGCACTCGGAGGGGCGAGAACCCCTCCGAGATTGGCTCTCTCTCTATCTATCTATCTATCTATCTATCTATCTATCTATCTCTCTCTCTTTCTCTCTCTCTCTCTCTCTCTCTGTTCTCTTCTATTTTTGCCTTCCTGTTTTGTGGCTGAAAACCGTTTCTTAAATTCCCGGAGATCCGTAACTCCGATCGGGCTGAAATTTCAACACGTTTTTTTTCAGATACTCGCTTTCTTGCGGCGAAAGAAGGGGGCCAACCGACCTACGAGGCGCTCACTACCCACTACGGTGCGCCCTGATGGGTTGTGGGCCCCTCAAGCACTGTCTTGCATTGATTCTTCTTCCAAAAATTCACATATATAAATCTCCATAAATTTTTATCGCATTTGGACTTTGTTTGATATGGATATTTCGCGAATCTAAAAACATGCAACAAATAGGAACTGGCACTGGGCACTTGGTCAATATGTTACTCCAATAAATCATATATATTGTTGCCACAAGTATGTGAAAGTTTTGTAATATTGGCATGGAACAATCAAAAATTATAGATACGACGGAGACATATCACAGGGCGCGCCCTGGGGGTGGTGTGCCCCTGGGCTTGTGGCGCCCTGGTGGCCCCCATATGGTATTTTCTTCCGCCAATATTTTTTATATATCCTGAAATAATTCTTCATAAATTTTTAGCTCAATATGAGAACTTCTATTTCTGCAAAAAATAACATCATGGCAATTCTGCTGAAACAACCATTAGTCTGGGTTAGTTCCATTCAAATCATGCAAATTAGAGTCTGAAACAAGAGCAAAAGTGTTTGGAAAAGTAGATACGACGGAGATGTATCAACATTGACTACATGACACCTCACCATACGAAGGCCCTGTGGAGTAGTAATTAGATGATGGGTTGCTAGAGTGACAGAAGCTTAAACCTCAGTTTATGCGACATTCCGTAAGTGGCTGATTTGGATCCATATGTTTCATGTTATGGTTAGATATATCTTAATTCTTCTTTTGTAGTTGTGGATGCTTACGAGAGGGGATAATCACAAGTGGGAGGCTTGTTCAAGTAAGCACAGCACCCAAGCACCGGTCCACCCACATATCAAATTATCAAAGTAGCGAACGCAAATCAAATAAACATGACAAAAGTGACTAGATGATAATTTCCATGTGTTCTCAAGAACGCTTTGCTTACTATAAGAGAATGTTCCGACATGTCCTTTGCTATAAAAAGGATTGAGCTACCTTGCTGCACCTTTGCTGTCGTTGCTACTTATTACTTGTTACGAAATACCTTGTTATCAAACTATCTGTTACCTATAATTTCAGTTCTTGCAGAGAATACCTTGTTGAAAACCTCTTGTCATTTCCTTCTGCTCCTCGTTGGGTTCAACACTATTACTTATCGAAAGGACTATGATTGATCCCCTATACTTGTGGGTCATCAGTAATGAGGAGATCGGTATAGTGACCATGTGTATGACTCAAGAGGATACGATACATCTCACCTCGGGTTTTGTAAGGTATCATGAATCAAAGGGAATAACATATGATAACCAAAGGTACACTCGAATGTCATTTGTGTACTCATAGGGATCGATATGGGCGTCCACGGTTCCACTATCGATCATTGAACAAAGGGGTTTTGTTCATGTCTATGTTTTACCGAACCTATAGGGTCACAAGATTAAGGTAATCATGATCTACTAAGTGTTAGTAGGATGGGAGTAATTAGGATTTATTTGTGAAATAGTTTTGTTAATATTTGAAATAGTTTCGAGAGAAACTGAAAGCGTTTTGGGGTCACCAAAAGGGAGTCGGAGTTTATCATGCAATACCGGTATTATCGATAAATAATATATGGGTGGAAACTTTTTCTGGAGATGTTAAATTAATAATAAAAGGCTCTACTAATAGCTAGGAGGATTTCACATATAAGGAAATATCAACGGGCCTTCAAAGGCCAAATGGTGGAAGGAGAATTGGGCCACAAGGGCCCAATAGGGAGGCACCCCCTTTCTACTTGGGGAGGCCGAATTGGAGTGGGGGAGGGACTCCTCCCTCCTTGTGTGGCACCGCCTCCTCTCCCTCCAACCTATATATACTAGAGGCTTTTGCACCTTTTGAACACACAAGTTTTTGGAGCCTCCTCTAGTTCTGTAGTTCTAGTTCTAGTTGGTCCTAGTTGATCAATTAGAGCTTGACCTAGATCCTCTAATCCTCATAATTACAAGCCCAGCGTGGTTCTAATCTCCTTCCTCTAATTCCCTGACAATGATTAGTTCTGAACGGCGAAGCGCTGTCAGACCGTGAAGACCGTGCGCTTGCAACTCATAGAGAGGTCGTGTTTTTGGTCTTTCGTTCGAGGGACTGTACGTGTGCGGTTCATGGGATCGTTCATCTATGGTTCGAGGGAATCCAAGTACGTTGTACACTGACTCGTCTTCTTCCGCTGCAACTTGGAGTCAGTAATGATCTGATCCAAACCATTCATCACATCTTCATAGTGTTCCTAAGTTATTGTAGGGAGATTTTTTTTATTTTCTGCTACGTTTCCCAATAGTCACCTGGATGGAACTCGATCTAGAGGGGATCTGAGGTTTTTGTGGGAGAGGGGAAAGAAAGAGGAGAGGTTATGGATACTTCTGGCACGTTAGTGAGGGGATAAGGGAGAAGGGTGAGATGTGCATGCACGGCTGTGCTCGGGTGGCCATGTGCGAGCTAGAGTAAGAAAGGGCAAGGTACGAGAAAAGGTGAGTGTGGGTTTGCCCCTCCTAGCTGATAGGAGAACCCCCACAGGGACAAGTCATGGGTGAGTGAAGGGGTAAGCGGGTATGTGGCTGCAAAAGGAAAAGGGAGGGGGGTTGTGGGTTGGCGCGCATGGGCTTCCTCTCTAGAAAAGGCCCTTTTGCCCTATTTCCTATTTCCAGAAAAGAAGAGAGAAAGAGAAATGTAGGGGCAGTTTTGGAAGGGATAAAAATGAGATGAAGTTATTTCTGTGGAAGCTTAATGATGTCGTTAATTTAAAAAGTTGTTTGGGGATTTTTAGGAAAGTTTAAATTCAAACAAGTTTGAATAATTTCAAATTATTTGAATTTGAAACCCAATTCAACTGAACTCCAAATTGGCTCAAATTTTAGGCGGTGTCCCTACACACTAAATGTAATTTAAGAGGGAAAACAAAACATTTAATTTGCAGCTCAAATTTCCAAATGCTCTTTAAGAGAGAAGTTGAAAGTGTGTTGGAGATTTTGGAAAGTTGTCAAGTGACTTACCAAAAGTGAACAAAAATTCAAGTTGATGTGAAAATAATACAAAACCAACTCACACAAATATCAAATAAATATTTAAAATCGGTCCTTAGGTAGGGTTTTTTGGTTGGGGTTGTTACAATCCACCATGGAGGTGATGAGATTCTTCTGTTTATCACACCCATGCTTGTCCAATCCGTTTAATTTGAAATATCGGATGAAGAGTAGTTTTGCCCTGCTGCAGTACTTCCTGTTCATGCTCCGCCATTCCTTCTTGTGATGTGAGATACTTTTTGTAATGTCGTGTTGATGTACCAGATATTTGTTGTATGTCAAAACTGATTATGCATTGTAAAGACAAGATGTCCGTTTAAAGATGTGCCATCGAACATCATGTTGTTATGTTGTACGCCTACACTAATTAAGTATTGTTAAGTAGTTTTTAATGTTATATGCTTCTGTCATGAGATTTTGGTATATAGTGGCAAGCACCATTTTATGTTGTGTTAAGGAAGTTGGATGTTTCCTAGAGAAATGACAGTGATGCGCAACAGTTAAATACTGAAGCAGTATAGAAATGTTAGACCAAAGGATTGACATAATCAACGTGAGCATATACGAAAAGGAATAACTGGATTTCATTTTGAGGAACTCAAGTCATAAGGAAAATAAATGTGACTTGAATATGTCTAAAATCCTGACATGGCAAGCAAAATCTAAGAACACACATTTGAACCCATTAGCCTATTTTTTTGAAAAAAATCCCTTCAGCTAACCCCTCTATCATTTCACGCTTACAATTAACCATCACAAAAAATGGAAATGAAATGTGACAGCCGAAAGCATCGCCTAAAATCAGGCCAGAATGTCCCCAAAGTTGGCTAGGGGTTGCCCCGGGAGGAAATCAACAAGTGACAATTCCCGTCATGAAAAATAATCTTTGCCGACGTTTTTTCCCGTCACTGAGGTTTTCGTCACTGATAATCGCACATATTTGCAGTGAATAGATAAGGGAGAGCCATACTATAAGGGAAGGAAGAGTTAATGTCTATCGAGGCAGAGGTCTATCATATACCAAAGTGGAGGGGAGGACACTAGACGCACGAAGCATGCCCGAGGATACTAGGCGGGGACGGTGAGGAGAAAATTAATGAGTTCAGCTTCTCGGGGATAATTAAGAGCACCTAAAGTTGGAAACGAACATGAATAATGTGTTCAAGAGTCAGAAAAACTAGAAGCCTCAGATATTGACCTCCAACTGACGTGACATATGTTCTTTCAGTGGCGTGAACGATAGCCTTGAAAATGAGCTGACCCTCAATCCTTAATTTGGCATCACATTAACAACACGACATTACTCGCTCTCTTTCGGTTGATAAGACCCACAAGTATTCTAAGATCGTCAATTAGGTCGGTGCAACACGAGTTATATGCCACGAAAAGTATGCCATTGAATTTAAATTCGAAATAAGCTTTCTAATGATATATTTTTTGTATTATATAATTCGTTTTGTCAAATTAATGATCTAGGAATATGAGCATGCCTTATATGAATGAAAAAGAACAAGGAAAAGAATCATTTGGCATGAATGATGAGCTATCTCAAAAACAATAACACGGAAAATAAAGGAGAAACATAGCAACTCTCCAAATTCACCATGTAAAAACTGTAATTGTCAAAAAAAAAACATGTAAAAACTGTAGGCCGGAAATAGTGGAGGTCGCAGGACGTCACCCCCGGTAAACGCCCGGCCCACGGCAAACCGGTGAGGCCCACCAGCGCTCCCCCCCATAAAGACCGCAAGGAAATCGAGAGGGGGGAGCGTGACAGGATGAATGGTATAAGTATATATACCAGGATACTATCGGAGACCCTTGTTCGACTTTATACCCTAGCCGGCCAAGTAAAAAAGGCAATGGTGCCGCCGTGGACCCACGACGTCGAGGAGGCGATGGCGGACGCGGAGGAGGAAGACGTCGAGGAGCCCCTCGACTGCGGCATCTGCTTCCTCCCACTCGAGGCGCCGCCGATCTTCATGGTACGTACACGCATGCAATATTTACCCAATCCAATCTAATCAACCGGAAGCAATCTAGGCCGTGCTGATTTCGATCGATTTGCTTTGCAGTGCGAAGCTGGGCACCTGATCTGCTCGCCCTGCCGCGACATGCTCGGGCTGGCGGTGGGGACGTGCCACGTCTGCAGCGCCAAGGCCGCCCGCCTCGGCTCTCGCCGGAACCTCGGCCGCGACGTCTGGCCGCTCTACTACGAGACCCGCGACCGCAGCGGCGCGCTCCGCGGGCCGTGCCGCTGCCCAGGCGACGCCTGCGGCTTCGTCGACAGCACGGCCGCGCTCCTCTACCACTTCGTCAGCGCTCACGACTGGCCGGTCCACGCCGGGGTGTCCTCCGGGGACAGCATCGCCGTCCGCCTGCAGGACGGCTTCAACATCGTCGCCGTCGACTGCATCGGCGGCGCCTCCGAGCAAGACCGCCTGGAATTCCCCGGACGGTATCTGCTCGTGCTGGAGATGATCCAGCAGACATTCGGCCGCACGGTCTTCGCGTTCTGCCTACGTCCCGGCGCCGCCTTCTGGGAGAAGGAGGCGCAGTGCCGCCTCAGCCTCTCCTACTCGCGCAACATCCTCGACGGTGACGATGACAAGCCGCCGGTTCAGTGCTACTACCAGACAACCAAGGCCGGCGTGACGTGCACCGATCTCTCCAGCGGGCTGCCCGACCCCGAGGACTGCTTCCAGGCTCACGTGTTCCGCTCCGCCGACCTGGAGGACAACGAGGACACCGTCGAGGTGACGCTCAGGATTATCATCAACTGATCCCGGGAGGTTGCAGCAGGTGACATTGTTTGTGCTATATTTGATTGATATGAAATATGTTGGGTGTTTGGTTTGTTATCTTACACATCTGCCGAAAATGTAGTATGATGCGGTTAGATGTTATATACTCTTTATACTTGAGCATGTTATGTCACTATAGTTGGATGTTTGTACTTGAGCATGTTATGTCACTATAGTTGGAATGTTTGTGGTGTTCATACAATCATATGCTCGTCTATTACAAATGTTTTACATTGAAAACAATAGTCTGTTTTGCTATATCTATGTTGCAATAGATGAATATGTTCTCTTAGGGCGAAAGTTGCGATCGAGTCCCCATATTTGGTACACCCGCAAAATTTGGACATGATTTTATTGTTATTAATTTGAGAATTCTGAATGTGAAACGTACGCGTATGTGTCTTCTGGTGTGGCTGGCTCCACGCCGTATTATCCGTGAGGCCGGCCCCATGCATGCTGCGGCGGGTTTCACGCCGTTTGACGTGTGCGCCCGTGCCTTTTGGAACGGCGGGCTCCACGCCTTATGATCTGTGAGGCTGGCCCCACACGTGTTGCGACTGGCTCGTTACCATCTGACGTGCGCGTCTGTCCCTTTTGGCGTGGCGGTCTCTACACTGTATGATCTGCGAGGCTGGCCCCTAGCATGCTGTGACATGTGTGCCTGTGCCTTCTGGCGCGACGGGCTCCTTGCCGTCTGATCTGCGAGGCTGGCCTAACTCATGTCATGATTATCGTGTTTCATGCTGCGTGTGTTTTGCGTCGTAGGTTTGCGTGTAGTACATCCCATAATTTTAACAAAAAATCTCAGATAAATTAAGGATATAGTCCTCTCACTCTCTTGTGTGTGTCACATCAAAGTATAGGGTCTATTTTGTCTGTTAAGGCAATCATTTTCTGTATGAATACGGGGTTTATGTGCCTTGAATTTATTTCATTAGGTATGTTTTTAGAAGTATTTTCTGATAATTATCTGTCACGTAGCCCGCAAAATAGAGTACGTGTTGGTAGGTTCTTTGTCTTACTGAAAGGTAACACATATTATAATGGGCGCAGCTATACACACGACACATGTGCACGATTTGTGGACGATGTAGTTAATCAAGCCGTTGGTTTGTGGGAATAAACTGCAGGACATCGTCTGGTTTTGAATCGTGCATGAATCGGCCACACAGGCGTCGTGCGCAAAGCAGTTTCGTATTATAATTTAAAACAGAGGAGTACAACATTACAGTCTTGCGGGTGAAAATACCAAATAGTGTATGGCACGTACAAAAAGAACAACATCCTCTCGTTTTTCACAAATGGCAAAACATGTCAACGTGAAAGTTTCACAGGCCAACACAACTTTAGTACTATAATGTCCTGTTTCTTTTCCTATACTTTTTTGTATGACATGAATATCTAAAAATGGATAGGGGTCACATACGCAGTGGCGTAGCTAGCCCAACATGCCAGGGTGGTCCACCAATGCAAAATATTCACATAAATATATTTATTTATTATAAAAATATATTTTTCTCTATGCTATATATATTATGGGGAAATTCCAGGGTGGTCCATGGACCACCCTGTCCACCCCCTAGATACGCCACTGCACATACGTGAACTTAGAAAAACTCCTCCATATGATGTCACAGTCTCACAACTGCTGGCGGAACCATTTGCGATATACTCCCTCCGTCCGGAAATACTTGTCGGAGAAATGGATAAAGACAAATATTTCCGGACGGAGGGAGTAGTCGTCTATTCAACTAGGATATGTGGTATTTCTTGGTATGTCACAATTTTTGGAATGTTTGTGGTGTTCATACAATCAGAATAATTTTCCCCTCCCTTCCGTCGCCCCCCGCGCGGGTGACCGGGGGCTCCAACCCTAGCCGTCGGGTCACCGCTCCTTCCTCTTCCTCCCCACTGTCGCCGCGGTGGTCAGCGCCGAGCATAGCCTGTGCGTGCGACGGCGGCGGCTGAGGCACTCCTCCCTCTCACGGGTCATAGGGTGAAGGAGGGCGCCCTGGCTCGAGGGTGTGAACCCGATCTGGACTTCGACGGCGCCGATCTAGTTCATGACGGTCCAGATCTGGACTACGGCGGTGTGGCGGTCGGTCGGTGTCCTAATGGCGGCTGTGGTGGCAATGTTGGCGACGGCGATGGCTGTGGCGCGGCGGCGTCGGAGGCGGCGCGGGTTGCGGGCTCGGCGGCCTACCCTGTTTGGGCGGCGGCGGCACTGCGGACGGCGGCGGCGGCGGTGCGCCATCTGCCTTTGGATCGGCGGCGGCGGCGTGGAGGGCCTGGTGGTCGCGTCGGCGGCACCTCCGGTTAGACCTGTTCTGACCGGTGCAGCCGGCGCTGGTGGTCATCTCTTCCGTCAGAGGTGGCCGGCCTGCGGCTGGGTGGTCGGATCTCGAGATTCATCATCTAGTCCTGGGTACGAGTCGGGAGACATAGTTGCCGGTGAAAACCGAGCCGTTGGCGGGCAATGACGGCGTTTTGCGTCGTTACCTTGATGAAGGCATCGTCATGTAACTGTTGTCGACCCACTCGTGCTGCTTCGGGGGAAACCCTAGGATCTGGTCTTCTAGATCGGACAATGGCGGTACTACGGTGTCGTTTCTCTCTTCGGAGCATCATTTATGGAGCAGCGCTGGAAGAAAGAGGCAGGAGGTGGAGCGGCTTCGTCTTGCACGGAGCTTCAATGGAGCTGTCAAGTCATGCCTGGGTGACAGGTGCTACGCTGAGTCATTCCTAGTTGGCAGGTGTTACGCACGACGGATATTCCAGAGTCTTCGCGTCTGGACAGACGAGCGCAGGGCGGTGACACCGTTGTGGCGACGATGGATGTCCGGACTGGCAATGATGATGCAGATCTCTCTCCTGAAGATGGGTCAGCGGTCCGATGATGATGGCGGCTTCTAAACGTATGCATGTGGCGTGCGCTTAGGTAGGCTGCACCGACTGTTGGTCTCGATACGTTATGTGGATGGATCAGCGACGACACCGGTTTTAGATATAAGAAGTGAGAGCACTCCACATTATCGAGTTTGTAGGTGTGAGTGATGGCTTCGTGTGGATTGATGTATGTTTTTGTCAACCTTTGTGAAATAATTAATAAAGATAGCCGCATGCATCGATTGATGCAGAGACCGGGGGGTTTAACCTCCTTTTCTAAAAAATCTATTACAAATGGTTTTCGTTGAAAACCAGCGTGTGTTATGCTATATCTATGTTGCAATAGATGAATATGTTCTTTTAGGGCGAAAGTTGCTATCGAGTTTCGATATTTGGTGCACCCGCAGAATTTGGACGTGATTTTATTGTTATTAATTTTTGAGAATTCTGAAGTTGAAACGTACCCGTCTGTGCCTTCTGGCATGGCGGTCTCCACGCCGTATTATCCGTGAGGACGGGCCCATGCGTCGACGGGTTTCACGCCGTTTGACGTGCGCGCCCATGCCTTTTGGCGATGCGTGCTCCACGCCGTATGATCTGCGAGGCCGGCCCACACGTGTTGCAACTGGCTCGTTGCCATTTGAAGTGCGCGCATGTCCCTTCTGGCTGGCCCTAGCGTGCTGTGACAGGCTCCATGCCATCTGATGTGTGTGTCTGTGCCTTCTGGCACGACGGGCTCCTAGCCGTCTGATCTGCAAGGCTGGCCCAACTCATGCCATGCTTATCATGTTTCATGCTATGTGTGAGTCGCACCGTAGCGTAGCGATGTCCGCGTGTAGTGTATCCCATAATTTTAACAAAAAAGTCTCAGAAAAATCAAGGATATAGTCCTCTCTCTCTCTCAAGTATAGGGTCTATTTTGTTTATTAAGATAATCATTTTCTTTATAAATACAGGGTTTATGTGCCTTGAATTTATTTCATTAGGTATGTTTTTAGAAGTATTTTCTGATAATGATATGTCATGTAGCCCGCAAAATAAAGGAGTACGTGTTGGTAGGATCTTTGTCTTAATGAAAGCTAACACATCATATAATTTAAAACAAAGTGGGTGCAACATTACACAATCTCACGGGTGAAAAAACCAAATAGTGTGTGGCACATACAAAAAGGACAATATCCTCTCTTGTTTCTCACAAATGGCAAAACATATCAACGTGAAAGTTTCACAGACCAACACAACTTTAGTACTACAATGTGTTGTTTCTTTTCCTATAATTTTGGTATGACATGAATATTTAAAAGTGGATAGGGGTCACATACGTGAACTTAGAAAACCTCCTCCATATGATGTCGCAGTCTCGCAACTGCTGGTGGAACCATTTGCGATATAGTCGTCTATTCAACTAGGATATATGGTATTTCTTGGCATGTCACTAGATTTGGAATGTTTGTGGTGTTTATAGAATCATATACTCATCTGTTACAAATGGTTTTTGTTGAAAACCAGCGTCTGTTATGCTATATCTATGTTGCAATAGATGAATATGTTCTCTTAGGGCGAAAGTTGCGATCGAGTCCCATATTTGGTACACCTGCAAAAGTTGGACATGATTTTACTGTCATTAATTTTTGAGAATTCTGAAGTTGAAACGTACGCGTCCGTGCCTTCTTGCATGGCGGGTCCACGACGTATTATCCGTGAGCCGGCCCCATGCGTACTGCGATGGGCTTCACATTGTTTGACGTGCACACACGTGTCTTTTGGCGTGGCGGGCTCCACGTTGTATGATCTGTGAGGCCGGCCCCATGCGTGTTGCGATGGGCTCCACGCCGTCTGATGTGCGTGCTCGTGCCTTCTGGCACGACGGACTCCTTGCCGTCTGCGAGGCCGGGCCGATAATGTCGTGAGTCGCGTCAAGTATAGGGTGTTTTCTGTTTGTCAGGACAACCGTCTATGTGTCTTGAAGTATTTTCTAATAATTATCTGCCACATAGCCCACACAATAAAGCAGTACGTGTTGGTAAGATTTTTGTCTTGATGAACGGTAACACATCTTATAATTTCAGACAGAGGGAGTACTACATTATGCAATCTCACAGGGGAAAAAACAAATAGTGTGTGGCACATACAAAAATAACATTATCCTCGCTTGTTTCTCACAAATGGCAAAACTTATCAACCTAAAAGTTTCACAGGCCAATACAACTTTAGGACTACAATGTCCTGTTTTTTTCTAGATTTTTTGGTAATGACATTATTATCTAAAATGGATAGGGGGTGACATACGTGAGCTTAGAAAAACTCCTCCATATGATGTCGCAATCTCACAACTGCTGGTGGAATCATTTGCGATATAGTTGTCTATTCGCAACAACTCCCTCTGTCCCTTTCACATATTGGATGTAATAACGTCTTATATTATGAGACGGAGAGAGTAGGATTTATGGTATTTCCCGGCATGGTAATAGCTAGTAAACCATTGGCGGACAAATGATTGTAATTCCAATACACGAATCTGTTGTTAATTAGTATGTTGGTTGAACTGATCTGTTAGGAATTGTGTTTGGAATGCACTAATGACAAGGTCCCAAAGCTTGTTATTTCACTAGTGTGAGGTGATGTTCTAGTCTCGAGCATGTTCGATCATTATTGTTAGTGATGCCATAGTCTTGACACGTCATGCCAACATTTGTGACAGTCATAGTTAACTACTATAATTGCCATTTCTAGAACCTCATGGGGTAGTATTATGTCGCAAAATTAATCCATCAAGTACTTGATGGGTGTTGATCGCATTAATAGTTAGGATTTCCCTTTTTTGGTATACAATGATAACGAGTTTGGTGTAGTACTGCATGAATGATTTGTGATAGTTATATGGTCAACCATGATGTAATAAGTCATTAAGTATTTGTGATAGTCATATAGTAGTCAACCATGATTATAGTAAGTCATTAACGAAGTCGATGATGGTTGCAAAACATATCTATATTGGGAACAGTATATTGTAGTCTCACGAATTCCATATCATTAATATCAGATTTTTTATGATAGGTCAACTGCAAAAATCTCAATACCAATGTCACTCGATCTTACGCCGATTACAAATGTCACATTACCGCTTGTTGATTTAGTGTGTATAGATATACACAAGCATTTAACCTATTTTTTTGCCTTAAACCAGAGATCAAAAATAATTTTGACATTACATAATTATGCTGTAAATTAAACCATCAAGTAGATCGATGATGGTTACACTAACAAGATGAATCTGTTAGGATGTTGATTGACCTAAGTGATTTGCTTTTTTGGTATGCGACGATGTCACAGCCTCAGTACTGTCCCAACCTTTTGTGATGATCATGTAGTCAACCACGATACTCCCTCCGTCCCAAAATTTTTGTCTTAGATTTGTCTACATACGGATGTATCTATTCATGTTTTAGTGATGTATCTATTCATGTTTTAGTGTTAAATACATCCGTATCTAGATAAATCTAAGACAAGAATTTTGGGACGGAGGTAGTACATGGTAACATTATATTGTTAAAATAAACCAATGGTTGCCTTAACATGAATCTATTAGGAGCATTAATGTTTTAGTCTGCGAGTTTTATATCATTACTATTGGAATTGTTTGTGATTGTCATAGCGAACTAGATAAAACTCGTATGTCCCAGAAGCACATTTGACTGTAGATATGCCACTACAAGAATCTCAAAAAAATTACATCACCGTTAAATTGCATAGCTTTTAACCTCCTTTGGTGCACTCAACTAGTGGCATAAAGTACAAATTTAAAGACACGGTACTGTTGATATTTTAGTGAACTTGCAATATGAACTAGTATGATTCACAGAGATGACAATTTCCATTAAAATGGACCGATGTTCTGAAACAGAGGGAGTAGGTAAATGCAAGTCCTGAAGAGAATGGACAGACAGAAGCTCATTCCAGTGATGAGAACACAGTGCTAGTAACAGACTACATGTTCTGCTTTTTCCTCTCCAGTTCTGTCAAATATGAACTCAGCGCCAAAATAGGTCATTCAATAAGTGACCAGCTCATACAATACAACCAATATGGTTCAATTAGCATGCTCTCATCTCTATGCCTTCAATATCATGATGGAGCCACAAATATAGATTCCTAGACCTAACTGAAACTTAGGAGCCGATATTAAGGGTGGGAGAGGGGGGTGGGGGGGGCTAGAAAGAGCACTCGATATGCAAGAAGTCCTAATTTCAGTTAAGGGAGGAAATAGCTGCTTATTCTGCAAAGCACTAGAGCAGAGAACCTTGATGCTGGAATGGAAACCTCGAAGCTTTCAGCCATAGGATGTGAGGCTATTGGAATCAAATGCAGCTATAGCCTGCATGATTTTGCGCCAGAATCTGCTTCTTCCAAGGTCCGATTGATATATTTCTGCAACTTCAAGGCTTGAGGACCAGGTTTCACAACATTCACATCGCTCCACTGGGAACATGGGTCAATGAACCAGCTCTTCCTTCCTGCGCACCAGGCACCAGGAACAGGCCCATGGCCCGGACGCTTAAGTAGTTTCTCATCGATCTTGTCCAGCAACGGTCCATTCGCTTGAAACCGCCTTGCAAAAGGCTGTCCACTGTTCACCATCTTATCATAATGTGCCATGGTGAGAAAAAGGGGCTCTGTCTGAGGTGGATCATCCCACACCTTGTACCTCAAGTCATTGTTAACAGTGGAATTACGGAAGTCAAGCGAGTTGCATATGACTGAGTGGAAATATCCTTCCTGAGGTAGCATTACATTGTTGAAGTACATGAGAAGAAGCCGAGGAAGATTCTCCCAACCAAGAACACAGTACTCTATAAACCGTCGGTTCAGAATAACCCATGGAGAACCTAGTAAGAAGGAACGAAGATGGATAAGGAAATGATCTAAACCAACAAAATTAAATCAGAGCAGAGAACAATAAATGCCTGTGAAGAACTTGAAAGCATCAGGACTTGGTCGTTTCTGTGTGGCTCGGAAGAAGTTGGTCCTCCCTGACAAGTATATTCCAGCATCCACTATCATCGATTGCACTTTTTCGGATCTGCAAGTGAGTAGTTTTATTAAAACAGATACCGTTGGCTGCTAAAATTCTCTCCAAGTTCAAACAATCCATACTCTTTCCGTCCAATGTCACTAGTGTGATCAATGAAGTTAAATTCCCTTGGAACATACGACAAGGCATGAATCAAATCTGCAACAGGACAAAATGTACGGTAGTATCACAATCAGCATAAACTTCTAGCACAATGCCAATCTAGCAAAATTAACCAGAAAATATGATCATGTTTGGGACAGAAACTGGAAATGTCATCTGGAAAACCGAAAAACTCCAAAGGCCAGCACGACACAATAGACACAAGCTAGTAGTATTAACACATGAATATCATGAGAATCATCACAACTACTTGAGGTTAGTTTTATAATTGACCTATAGGAGGAGTGCATGTTCTGAAATGTGCACTATCTATTCCACTTCAGATATATCAAAACCAAGAGATAACGGGAGCCTGGATTTAACTCCTTGATTTTTAAACAGACAATAATGGAGCTCTATTCTGTGGACAATTGCAATAACACTACATCTGTGTAGATTTAAAAAAATCAATACATCCGTGACAACAGGCAGGTGGTTCCTAACAAATTCCCAGGGTGGGTAAGCTGTAAACCATTGTTACTATGGTCGTGACACAATTCAACATGAAAACTCGGCAATTTGATGTTAGTTAGAAGATGTATATTTTTTGACGCGTGTTAGAGGATGTATATGAACATGTACCTGCCGAAATTAATTTCGGTTCTAGTACTGCTGAGAAACGAAAGACCGAAATGTATTTCGGGTCAATGAGATACCATCATGGAAAGCCATGAGTACGAAGACAGATCGGGATGCCGTACCGTCCTGGGTGACGAGGGGATAATCGGCGGCGTTAAGGGTAATGAACCAGTCCCAGTCGGGGTGGAGGCGGAGCAGGACAGCAGCCGCGCGTAACGTGCCGGCGAGGCCCGACGACCCGACGGGTGTCCCCGCGGTAGGCGTGCCCACAAGAGCGACGTTGTCGAAAGAGACGGCGGCGGGCGCGGCGGCAGCGATCCCAGCAGCAAGGTCCCGGCGCTCTTCGTGGGAGGCGTCGGCGGAGAGGTGGAGGATGTAGCGGTTGCGTGGGTGGTAGACTGCGAGGAGGAGTCGTAGGAGGCGGTGCCCGTCGCCCCGGGCGCCGATGAGGAGGTAGGCGAGGCAGGGGAGCGCGTCGGGGCCGCGGCGGACTCCGGCGGCGGCGCGGGCGGTGGTGAGCCCAGGGAGGCGGAGGCGTGTCGGGGAGGAGTAGGCGGAGAGGAAGAGGAAGAGGAACGAGAGGAGGAAGGAGACGGAGACCAGCGAGAGGAAGAGGATCCACCTCCACCTCTCGCCCGAGCCGGCGCCCCCTCCCCCGATGCCGCCTCTCATGCCCCCCAATCCCATGGAAGAAGAGGATCCGGAGAGGGCGCCAGATCACATGCACGACACAGGTGGGAAATGGGGCGGCGGCGTGGATCGGCTCGCCGGCGGTGAGGTCGCCGACGTCGTCGGGGGTGCTTAGACTTGAGGCCGCGAGAGCATCGCGTCGCGTCGCACACCTAGTGATTTTTTTGTGGCGTGTCGGTGGGAGTTGTCGGAGAAGTGACTGGGGGACCAGACCTCGCCATCTGGGCCGTGCTACGCGAGCCGGGCCAAAAGCACGCGTGCACGGCCCGGCAAACAGCTAAACAGGCCGTGCTTGGGCTACTAGGCGAGGCCCGCATGCCGGCATGGCATGGCCTGCTTATTTTATTTTATTTTGAAACAGCCTAATATGTCGGGAGCTCCTGTTCGGCGCCTTAAGCGCCCGAACAGGTAGCTGGCGCCCACTACACCTCTTTGTTGGGCCGGCCCGCAAAAGAAAAGCGCAGCGAACAAAAGACCAGAAAAATCGCAAAATCGTTGTTGACAGGATTCGAACTCGAAACGCCTCATCGTTATTCAAGCTGGGCTAACCACTAGAACAATCGAAGACTTGTGCTTTGCTATAACGTTCACTTTATAAGAACAAGTGTGACCGCGTTATTTACTAATAAGTCAGATTTGTTTAAACGTGAAATCGAAAAAGTTCATAAACTTCACAGCAAAAGTTCATCATTTTAGAAGAAAAAGGCTCACAAACTTTAAAAAACTATATCACTTTTTAAGAAAAGTTCACAAACTAAAAAAAAGTTCATCGATTCTTAAAAAAGTTCATGCAAAAGTGAAAAAAGTTCATCAATATTGAAAAAGGTCCATCGAGTTTGAAAATTAGTTCACCGATTTTGAAAAAGTTCACAAATTTAAAGAAAAAAACATCAATTTTGAAAAAAGTTCATCGGGTTTGAAAAGAGTTCATCAGATTTGAAAATGGTTCATTGAATTTGAAAAAGTTCATCGTATTTGAAAAGAGTTCATTGAATTTGAAAAAAGTTCATCCGATTTGAAAAGAAGTTCATCAGATTTAAAAAAGTTCATTCAATTTGAAAAAAGTTCATCAATATGAAGCGAATGTTCACGGATTTGAAAAGAAGTTCATCGAATTTGATATAAGTTCATCAAATTTTAAAAAAGTTCATATATTTGAGAAAAATGTCGACGGATTTGAAAAGTTCATCGAACAAAGAGGAAGGAGATATTTTTTTCCTGTTCGAACAAAGAATAAAAAACAGAAGAAAAAAACCATTTAGAATAAGAAAAGGACGAAAAAAGAAAAAAGAAATGGAAAAAAGGAAAAAGCTAAGAAGAATACGCGGAAGAAACACTACCTGAGCAGATAACACGAGATGGTGGAATGGTTAGTGCATCGCGTTGCCTACCGCGAAGTTGCAGGATCGAATCCCAGTGAACTCTCCCTATTTTTTGGGTGTACAGCAGAAAAAAAAAGGAAAAGATGGGCCAAGCCCAGCTAAAGCGGCTGCAGGCGCCCGTTAGCAGAATACACATTAACGGGCGCCTGCAGCGCTAAATAGGAAATCCCAAATATGTCAGAAATAGGCCGAATAGCACGCGTGCCAGGCTGGACGGGCCGATCCGTTTAGCAATTTGTGTCATGGAAGTGCGGTGCGCTGCTAACACGACACTCGTTCCGCCCATGGCGCAAAAAAGAGAAAGCGAGCAGAGCATTCAAACTATGAAAGTGAGAGTAATTTATACTCCCTCCATCGGAAAATAGTTGTCATCAAAATGGATAAAAAGACATGTATGTAGAACTAATATACATCTAGATACATCCCCTTCTATTCATTTTGATGATAAGTATTTCCGGACTGAGGGAGTACCCATCTATAATACCTAAATAGTTGATCCTCACTATCTTATTTCTGTTGACATGCAAGCTATCCACATCACCAATCAACATGCAGCCACTCACCTCACTCCACCTCATTAGTCTAGCCACATTATCTTATTTTTGTGATGATTTAATTTCTTTTCTGTCCGCTTCACGTTTTTTGTTAATATAAAATTAGAGGAAACCTCGGTGAGTCGCGTTCCCGAGCCGCATACTACTGCGTTGTCTCGCATGCCCATATGACTCGCGATCTTCCGACGGCTCATATGTTCTGGAACTAACGCAAGCATCCGAATAGGCATGACTGATCGCCTCTCCAAATCATGGCAAGTGCCTCAACATCGCATCCTCATCCCCTTTCAAATCTTGCTCGACGCAGAAGGGATAGAAGGAGGATGGAGGAGGATATAGAAGGAGTGGCCGCGGGCAGGGGATGGGAGGATCGCATCTCCCCAACATGCTGCCGCAGCAACATCTGAGCTTGCTGCCGCTGAAGTCGCCCATCTGCGTAGCGCGGCGTCTGTGTGCTCTCCGTCCGGCCTCTGCGTACCGCCGGCCGCCGGGCACGTCCCCAGCAACTCGAGTCCATCGACATGTGGGGAGTTCTGATGAAACGAGATTTGCGATCTTGCCGACTGTCGTCCAACTACAGTCTCCTACCGAGTCCAATCTCCCATTTGCAGAGGTAAAGTTCAACCTTATTCGTCATCCCTTAACACACCATGCTCCGACCCCAAGTTCTTATATCCCAAGCCTTAAAAATCTTCTCAGCATATATGCGTGCTACAGCCAGCAATCCCAATCTATAAGGCTAATCAAGCCCAAAATAGAGGTGTCTCCACATCAATTTTTAGCAGATCGAACTGCCGGCGTACTCGATGATGCCACCCGAGGCACTGTAGCGGACTGGTGACACTGTCGTTTGAGTTCTCCCCACTTCAATGTCAGGCAAGTCATCCCTGACATTAGCTCACATGCTTTCTTCTTGGATCTACTATGCGTCCGAGGTCTTTCTTAACTGAATTTGTTTGACGTATATGAGCCAAAATATGAGGTTTCTCTAAGCATAAACAGAGGCGATGTAAAGTCTTCTACCTTTTGTAAGCATCAGGATGCACATGTTTTTATGTTCGAATGTCGTTTCTTATTTAGGGAATTTATTCTTCCTCATCCTCCTTTTTCAGTTCCCATTTGGACATTTTCCACACGATGTTGCATTGCAGTTTCATGTTGGGATGGAAGACTAACTCTCTGTCCTCTAATCTGATAGATGAGAATACGTAAGTTAAGTCTTTATGGTGCATGGAATTTGTAATTCTTTTTAATTTCAATTGAAAAAATATTTACAGCTATTTTAATGTACATTCAGTATAATTTACAATGGTGTGCACATAGACAGAGTTCTTTATATTACAGCTGATGCCACAGACGTAATATTGATGACTAGCTAATTTTTATGGCCTCTTACTACCCACTGGAGGTAAACTCATATTCCACCATTTTGTTAGCAAGATTGCATTATTTTTTCATGCATCGCAGTATTGTGCATTGCTAAAGAGAATAAATTACCTTGGCAAAATTTCATTCACCCAAATCCCATTAAAATATATAGCAACAAATTCCCGCAGCAACGCGCGGGGTATCATCTAGTTTAATACTCCCTCCGTCCCAATATTCTTGTCTTAGATTTGTCTAAATACGGATGTATCAAGTCACATTTTAGTATTAGGTACATCCGAATCTAGATAAATCTAAGACACGAATTTTGGGACGGAGGGAGTAGATACTTAGGTACACATGGTATTATATATTCTATTACATGGTAGCATGATAGCCCCAAAAAAGTTATGGTTCACTTGAGCAGAGATGCATCACATGTATAGCGCTTGTCTCTTAACCTTTGGCTGAGTCTTGTATCTGCTGCCAACAGGAAAGACCAAGACATGAAGGCACTGGTATTAGGTAGAGTCATTGCTACATGTCCCATCAGTATCCAACATGATTTCATCGTTTAAGCAACTCTTTATTGTGGTACTGAGCAGTCCGTTGTATTCGTCCTGGACGGACTGAGGGATATCCAAAGTGGTAGATTGTGACACGAGGTTGTATGCCTGCAATACATGCCAAGAAATATTGGTTGATCGAGATCAGACATCAGAGTGATTTTCTCAAGCTTGCAACAAGGAAAAGAAAGGTTGCCACTACTGTAACATGTTTACATCAATTTTAGATATAGAAATCAATCTTTACCATATCATATCGGCTCATCTATTAAGTTATTTGCTGAGCTTGCGTTGTTTTTTTTTCTTAAAGAGGAAAGGGTGATGCACCAAAGTAGAGATAAGTATTTCCTTTGGTTTGAGAACCAACGTATCAATCCAGTAGGAGGAACACACAAGTCTCCAATAATTGCATCTACACAAACAAACAAATACTTGCACCCAATGCGATAGAAGGGGTTGTCAATCCCTTCATGGTTAATTGCAAGGATGAGATCTGATAGATATAGGTATAAAAGATAAATAAAAGCGCAAAATAAAGTAAAGGTAAATAAATTGCAGCAAAGTATTTTTGGGTTTTATAGATCTGAAAATAATATGATGCGAATAGACCCGAGAGCCATAGTTTTTACTAGAGGCAAAGAACGCATACGGTGGGTAAACAAATTACTTTTGAGCAATTGATAGAAAAGCGCAAAGTTATGAATATAGGGATCACGTCTGTGACAATTAGACCGACTTCTGCTTACATATACTATTATTACTCCACACATCGACCGCTATCCAACATGCATCTAGTGTATTACGTTAACAAGAACGGAGTAATGTCTTAAGCAAGATGACATGACATACAGGGATAGATCCAATTAATATGAGATAAACCCACCTTTTTATCCTTAATGGCAAGAATACAAATAGGTGTCTCGCTACCCCTTCTGTTGCTGGGTGAGGACACCGCAAGATTAAACTCATTACAAAGCACCTCTCCCATTGGAAAAAAAGTCAATCTAGTTGGTCAAACCAAATCAATAGATTGGAGAGAAATACAAAGATATCTTAATCATGCATAAAAGAGTTTA